>NW_015170889.1:1735261-1750508 GCF_001447785.1 Gekko japonicus
CTCCTCCTCCTCCTCCTCCTCCTCTTCCTCCTCCTCCTCTTCTTCGTCTTCTTTTTCTTCTTCGATATTCAGCAGCAGAAGGGGGGGGGGAACCCAACCCTATATTGCCACTTCCAAAATTGTCTTGAAGGGAAGACCAGTTTAGGGTTGCCAACCTCCAGGCAAGGGCTGGAGAGCTTCCAGACTTGCAATTGATCTCCAATCTACAGAGTGCCATTCTCCTAGAGAAAGGGGCGGTTTTATGGGGTGGACTCTGTGACATTATGTATCCGACTGAAGTCCCTCCTCTCCCCAGTCCCTGCTCTCCCCAGGTTCCAACCCTAACTGTCCGGGGATTTCCTGACCCAGAGTTGGCAACCCTATATCACAGCCCCTCCCCCACCTTCTCAACATCTGCCAGAGGCCCTGGGCATGAGGCGGGGCTGGGAGCAAGCGTAAATAACTGGTGGCTACTGAAGCCTGCCAAAACATGTCCAAAAATGTAAGAGAAACCAGACAGGTTCATTGATTCAGAGACCTCACATTGCTCAGCCAAAGCTCTTTAGTGGCCAAGAGAAGGAAACAAAAGCAGGCACGCTCCCCTTGCCTGCAAATAGCCAGCCAGCTGTTTGGGGAGAAAGCTCTGCTCTTCAAACTGCCTTTTTCTCCAAAGAGCTTTTGCCGCCAACAGCTTCATAAAAGAGGGGCTTGAAGGGCTCTCATCGGCATTCGATGGCCCTTCTGTTGGCCCCTGGAATCTCCGGGCCAGCATGTGCTTCGTGTGCGCATGGAAATTTCGAGAGATCTCTTTTAACTAATGGCATCAAGTGGTCGTCGCACAACACAAATGTTTGCTTTGTTCCTTCGGAACAACGTTCAATTATGCTAAAAATTGCCGAGAAATCAAATTACAGCTGGCTGGTGTGTTGTTGTTGTTTTAGAGAGGACTGGGAAAAGGTTGGGGGTTGGAAAAGGCTTTCGAAGGAAAAATTTTGGTTAGTCTGTTCCAAAGGATCTGATTGTTTCCCCCCTTCCCTCCTAGTACAGATGTCAAAACAACAATTAAATGGAATAAAGCAGATTTCCTTACAGTGGAAGGGGGAGACACAGTAGTGATTTAACACACAGTAAACGCAACAGTGATTTAAACGCGGTCGTGATTTAAAACAGGTCGCTTGTCTCTTTTGTCTGCATGCCGTGAGAGTAAATGACATCTGATTAGCTCTGTGTTTAATCTCATTAAGCCCTGTCTGTCCATCAAAGCAGGATTGACAGCCCTTGCCAAGAACAAGCCCAAAACAGCAACTTTTTTTTTCCTTCCCCCTCCGCTGCCAGGTCCACTTGAAGCAAAGACAAACCTCTGATTGTACGTCACATGGTTCCAATGATCAGCAGGCGACGTCCAACGGCATTGTCGTGAAATGCGGCCAGGAATATTCATATGCCCACTGAGCTCAGCCAGACATAATAAAGAGATTACACATTCTGAGTTGGAATAAAGGCATCTTGGAACTGGGCACAATATTTTTTTTAAAAAAAACAAGAAAAATGTCCGCCAGATGAAAGCGGAGAGAGAGAGAGAGAGATTCTGTGCCTAGATAGCCTGGCGTACAGAACACAAAGAAAATGTAGAAACTGAAAGAAACCACCAAATCAGCATCTGGCCACCTGACATAACACATGGAGCCACCTTTAGGGCATGTAGAGGCATATTTTTAGAATCGTGTTGTATGCGGTGGCAAAAAGGAAAGCTGTTTTTTTCAGAGGTGAGGCCAAAAAGATAGAGCCGATATGACTCAGGGAGATGGTACCAAAGAAAATCCCTGGCAGTCAGGGGTCGTTTTGTAGAAAAAGAGCTAGGGGAACTCATTAGCATAACTCATTAGCATATGCCACACACCCCTGACATCACCGGAAGTGTGTCATAAGGCCACACCCCCTGACATCACCAGAAGTGTGTCATAAGGCCACACACCCCGCCCCCCCATGAGGGGCCCAGCGGTGGACCTGCAAGGCCGGCGGGAGTGCAAGGAAGCCCCGCGAAGGCCCTCCCTGACCCTAGGCAGGCAGGGGTGGGGAGGGGCAGAGAGGAAGAAACTTACCCTCCCTCTTCTCCTGCCTCCTCCTGGCTGAATGAGGGCCGGAAGCGGGGCAGGGCTTCGTCATGTGCCCCGCCCCCCTCACCTCACCCGGGGGAACTGCGATCCCCCGCAATTCCCCCCGAAATGACCTTTGCTGGCAGTACACTGTTTTTCATAGATGAGACAAAGATTATATATCTTGGTCTGTCCATAAAATGTAAATTGCAAGCTGATGTGACCTTAGTTTGCCTGAGGGCCATGGAGGGAACGAAAGGCGTTTAACCCTTTGACTTCCTCATGCTTTTCCTATTCAAAATTGGCTTTTTTACTCTGCTGCGGTGGCTCAGTGGTTAAGACGCTGAACTGCAGGCTGGAAGGTCAGTAGTTCAGCAGTTCGAGACCCAAGTGCCACATGACGGACTGAGCTCCCGTCTCTGGTCCCAGCTCCTGCCAACCTAGAAGTTCAAAAGCAAAAAACTGCAAGTAGATAAAATAGGTACCGCTTTGGTGTGAAGGCAACAGCATTCCGTGTGCCTCGGCATCTAGTCATGTCGGCCACATGACCACAGAGGTGTCTTCGGACAGTGCTGGCTCATCAGCTTGGAAACGGAGATGAGCACCGCAACCCTAGAGTCGGATTCAACTGGCTCTCGAGCAAGGGAAATCTTTACCTTGATTAGTATTTTAAAGGAAGAAAAGACCCACCATGTTTAGAGGTGTAGAACCAGCAGGGGATTGCTATAAACAGCACCCTCTGCTTGGGAATTTTCAAACGTTATTCTGACTAGTCACTGGGAGGGAGCGGTGGCTCAGTGGTAGAGCATCTGCCTGATATGCAGACGGTCCCAGGTTCAATCCCCAGCACCTCCAGTTAAAAGGGCTCAAGTAGGAGGTGATGTGAAAGATCTCAACCTTTTGCCACTGGAGTCTCTCTGCCAGTCTGAGTAGCTAGACAATACTGACCTCGATGCACTAATGGTCTAATTCCGTATAGGCAGCTTCATATGTACTTATAGCTGTGGGTCTTTTTAGTCTGATCCAGCAAGGCCATTCCTACGGCTTGGCTCCCCATATTCAGTTTCCCACCAAGTCATGCTATTTATCCGTTTACAGCATGACCCCCTTCCTGCCCTTTCCCACCCTCCGGGCAAAAACTCTGATTTTCCAGTCACCTCGATTATTGCAGCCTCCTCCTCCTCCTCAGCTTCCCCCCTGCTCAAACCATCACTCTTGACAGCCAAAATCATTCCCTGCTCTCACGGCTCAGAGCCTGTGAATGGTCCCCCTCCTTAAATCCCTACTCTGGCTTCCAGTCTGCTCAGGACCAAACCCAGCTCTTTAAAAACAGTAGCATTTAGGCTGTGGTCACACTGGAGGCTTGGTGCGAGCTGGCGACGCCTCTATTTGCAACAATTTGAATAGTTGCAGGACGTTTTGAGCAGACATCCCATCCTGAACTGGCTTAACTGCAGGGCTATTTTTGGGCAGGAACGCACAGGAACGGAGTTCCGGCTGGCTCCCAAGTTGGCCACGCCCAGCAGGAACTCATTAGCATAATAGGCCACACCCAACAGCAGGAACTCATTAGGATTGGCTACATTAGGGCTGTGTGGCCTAACATGCAAAGGAGTTCCTTCTACAAAAAAAGGCCCTGGGTTTTGACAACAAACGAGGTAAACAGAATAAGAAGCAAAAGGTGGGTGTGGCTGGATAACCACACTTCTGGTAACATGGGGGTGCGGCCTAATGTGCTAATGAGCTGTGCTGTCATGGGTGTGGCCTAATATGCTAATGAGTCTCTGCTGTTGGGTGTGGTCTATTATGCTAATGAGTTCTTGCAGCATTATTTTTGTGTGTGTGTCTTTCACCCATGCACGTAAGTGTGTATCCAAAGTTCTGGCTGCTTTCTGACAGCTCCACAGTGTCTCTGCCAAGTACTCTGGCCACTCTCAGACTCCTTTCCTTGGCCTCTCTTCTGTGGAATATGGGGGGGGGGTGCAGATTTACATGAGAGTTGTCCCATTGATTGGGGCTGCGATGGCTCAGTGGTTAAGATGCAGAACTGCAGACCGGAAGGTCTGTAGTTCGGCAGTTCAAGAGCTGAGTGCTGCATGATGGAGTGAGTTCCCGTCTCTAGTTCCAGCTCCTGCCAGCCTAGCAGTTCGAAAGCAAGAAATTGCAAGTAGATAAATAGGTACCACTTCAGTGGGAAGGTAACAGCCTTCCGTACACCTCAGCATCTAGTCATGCTGGCCACATGACCACGGAGATGTCTTCGGACAGCGCTGGCTCTTCGGCTTGGAAATGGAGATGAGCACCGCCCCCTACAGTCAGATTCGACTGGCTTTCAAGCAAGGGAAACCTTTACCTTTAGTCCCATTGACATCAGTGCATTTATCCTTGAATCAATCATGGGATGCTCTCAGACTGTGATGCAGAAACAGGAGAGAGGGGTTGGGGGGATTTGTTATTTGAAAGCAACTCCCCCAGGGACTCCCGATCCGGAATGACTACTTGGCCACGGTGATTGACAATGCCAGGGGCGTTTGTGCACTTATGCGCACATATCTACCTGATCTTTAAAAAAAAAAAAAAAACCAAAGGAGGCGAAAATGGAAGGGAAGGTTCAGACTTTCCAAACGGCTTTACTTCGCAACAGGGAGATTCAGACATCAGGAAATGCAGGGTGGAAGTGCTGGCATCCCTTAATACCAGACTTTCCCTGGTGCTTGAGGACTCCGCTTCCAAAGCGGGGCAACACGGGGTGTCAACGACTGGGGCACGGAAAGCAGATGTTGTGGTCTGATTGTGCTCTTTAAATCTGCAAAAATAACGCTGCTATCTCGCGGCAAACTACTTGTGTACACTCTGATTTTATTTATTTTTATTTTACAGAATTTGTGCCTCACCATTTTTTCCCTTACCAGGGCCACCAAGGTGGCTAACACATTAAGACCTTTTAAAGCCATTAACCCCCCTCAAGAAACCCACACACATCATTAAAACAATTGAAATCAGAATTAAAATACATACATCAGGGCTCTTTTTGTAGAAAAAGTCCAGCAGGAACTCATTGGCATAATAGGTCACACCCAGCAGCAGGAACTCCTTAGCATATTAGGCCACACCCCCTGACTACACCGCTCATTAGCATATTAGGCCGCATTCCCATGTTACCAGAAGGGTGGTCATCCAGCCACACCCACCTTTTGCTTCTTATTCTGTTTCCCTTGTTTGTTGTCAAAACCCAGGGCTTTTTTTGTTGCAGGAACTCCTTTGCATGTTAGGCCACACACCCCTAATGTAGCCAATTCTAATGAGTTCCTGCTGTTGGGTGTGGCCTATTATGCTAATGAGTTCCTGCTGGGTGTGGCCAACTTGGGAGCCAGCCGGAACTCCGTTCCTGTGCGTTCCTGCCCAAAAATAGCCCTGCATGCAATGACATAAAATCAACATTTTATGATACCATATCTGTCTTTCTGAGGATAAGCAGCGTGGTATAGCTCGATCTCATCCGATCTTGGAAGCTGAGCAGAGTTGGTACTTGGAACGGAGACTACCATGGAAGGCTCAGCAGAGGAAAGCAAGGGTAAACCACCTCTACTTCTCACTGGCCTTGAAAGCCCATTGCTGGAGTCGCCATAATTCAGCTGCGACTTGATAACACTTTATACATGCACATCAGTCTGTCTGTAAGCACATAGGTAGGTTGGCAAGTATATAACGATCGCAACAACAGCAACTCAGATTTGGCTACTTACTCGCCAACACCACTGGTGCTTGTCTTACTAGGGACCCAAGGGAGCTTCACACCGACATTTCCATTCTGAACATGGCTCATTTTACTGTCAGGGGTTTAACCAGAAGCCCATGACCCCGGCACCTGCATTGATGAGCAATGCTCCTCATTGGCTTTGATTATGGGCTAGCGTCTGGGCCGTCTTGTTCCATCTCAATTAGCGGGCAGAAAATGTATTTAGAAAGCTGACAGGGGCTATTTGGGGAATTAACGATCAGTGATTTATGAATATTGAGTAGCACTGTAGAAGTTGAAGGATCCCTCTCTCCTGACCGTTATCATCTTCAGCAGTCACTCAAAGGCGGTTAAATGATTTTGATTTATGACCTTAACCCAACAGAGCTCAGTACGTTTGCTTTATCCGTGTGTAAATGCCTCCGCTGCAATTCCCCACACCGCCAAAGAGCCCATTTAAAGTCAACGTTATGCATGAGCCGAGAGCGCGGGAATTCTCAGATCTCTTACTTCCCCTCATTAAATCTGCACCAAACAATCCTGCAATTAAAATTTCATGTAGATTTCCTACTTATGACTGGCATTTGGCCTTGGAAAAATACACTTTAAACGTGGGCCCTCGGAAGGTACCAAAGCGGCTGGATTGATCTCAAGATTGTTTTTTCCATACAATGAGGACAGATGCTAAAGCCCTAATTAACACGGATGACCCCACCGGGAAACGGAATGGGGAAGGGACTGCTGTTATCTCTAAACATTATCAATGAAAAGCAATCCAGCATTCAAAATGCACAATCCAGGATGTTTTCGCTGATCCGTTTCTCGACAGGAAGACAGGGACAGGAGGACAAAATCAGGCCAATCCGTGCAAGGATTCGAACTCGGTGCATGCCATTTTAGATGCAGCAATGTTTTTTTAAAAAGTGTGATGAATGGGAGTTGTGCAAGAGAAATGACTGCTTACACGTGGAGCTGCCTTATACTGAATCCGGCCGTTGGTCCATCAAGGTCAGCATTGCCTACTCAGACTGCCAACTCTCCGGGATCTCAGAGGTCTTTCACATCACCTATTACCTGATCTTTTTTTACCTGGAGGTTCAGGGGATTGGACCTGGGACCTTCTGCCTGCCAAGCAGAGGCTCTTACCATTGAGCCACTGAGAAATGATGTAACTGTTAGGGTATCGGATTGAAATCTGGAAGACCCGGGTTCAAATCCTTCCTCTTTTGTGAAACTTACGGAGTGACACTGGCCCAGACAAGTTCATTGGAAGAACAGCAGGGTTTTTAAAAAAAAATGGCCTTGTATGCAGCCCAGCGATGAACTGTGTGAAGGCAAGGAACATTCAGAGGTGGTTTGCCATTGCCTGCCTCTGCATAGCCGCCCTCACCTTCCTTGGTGGTTTCCCATCCAAGTACTGACCCTGCTTAGCTTCCGAGATCTGATTAGACTGAGCTAGCCTGGGCTATCCAGGTCAGGGCAATCCTACAGTGCCCTAACAGTAAACTATCTTATCGTCCTGACTGAAAAATACTGGGTTCGCCGCATGGAGGACTCGGACAACGACATGCTCTTGCACACGTTTATTGTACTTAACACTGGAACTCAAAACCAGTCCCGCAAGGCCAACTATATACACAATTGGAGGGTTTGAATTTCCCGCCAAAGTTTCTATTGGTACATGCTGGAGTCACTAAGATCCTAGGTTCCTATTGTCAAGAGGAGCTAAGCTCTTGACTGTAGCCGCGGACCCCTGGTGGCGGTCCGCGTACATAACACTGATTTCCCTGGCCTTTTGCCACAAACTGTTGTGGGCATTGGCTAGGCTCATGGCCTTTTAACTATTTCCCCCTGTGCTGTTTTCCTTATTCCTCTTTGCCCTCACTGCTCTCTGCCTCACTTGCCAACATCGCTGTTTAATTCTATTGGTCGTGGCACTGCTCATAATTTTATTAATGATACCATGTTCCCTTTGTTGTCAGGACAGCATAGGGCGGGGGGGGGGGGACCTAAACAACATCATGTGGGTCCCCCACAGGCAATTAGATTAAAGGGCAGTGAGGGCAAGAAAGCAAAAAGAAAAATGGTGATAAAAAGAAGTGAGGTGAAAGTGTATTTGTTTTTCCAGTAAGTTGTTCATCTGCCATCGAGTGGGTACTTTGAAAGAACAACCCAAATTAAAGACAAGTCAACACAGCACTACAGAAAACACTTTCAGTAATTGTCATGATCTTCATATCATGGAAAGCTGCATACACAGTTATAATAATAAACTATTGTTTCCCAAAAACAGAAACCTCACAGAAAGATTCAGGTCCACAACATGTTTGTGAGACCCATACCCCAATTCATACAAACCCACACAACCTCCTTCCCAAATTACAAGTGGCTGTGAAAACATAACACCAGTTTACAATTAAAAGAAAACTGTTTCCATAAGGTAAAAATTGGTTGCCAAATTAAAACATGTTTCATCTTTGTGATTAGCCCCCAAGGATATTTTAAAAGGAAAAAAAACCTCTCTGAGATAATACGTTTGGCAGAAATTCACTCTCTGTGTTTCTACTAAAAGGTCAGAGCATATGTTGGTAACATGAATTTGAAGCAAATCCTTATTGGAGAGGCTTTCATCCACCAGATATTTATAATGCATAGCCCAATGTTGGCAAATGATAGGAAAGAAAGCTGGTTCCATGAAGAGACGCTGTTTTCCAATGTGTGGGTGTTTTTAAAATTTAAAACACTTCGTTCATTTTTTGCTTTCATTATTATTTGTTACATCTTTATATTTGTTTTCTATTTTCAGTGGTTTCCGTTAGAAACAGTCCTAGCATTGTGTGCGTGTTTTTTTTGGGGGGGGGGGGTTTGGTATTTTTTAATGTGTGTGTGCGCGTGCCTGCATTTGAGTGTGTGTGTGCACCTGGAAGTCATGGCAACCTCTGGTGACTGACCCCTACTGGGGGCCTGGGGGATATTCAGAGAGGTGGCTGAATAAAGACTGCCCCCGCCTCCCTGCTGCTGGTACTCCAAGGAGGTCTCCCATGCAAGTACTTCACAGAGTTGACCCTGCTTAGCTTCCAAGATCTGATGAGATTGGGCTTGCCTGGGCTAACCATGTCAGGGCAGTTCTAGCATTGTTTATCATGGTGATGTGAAGCAGGTTGCAGTATTAGAGTGGGATCTGGGAGACCCCAGCTTAGATCAGCTACTGCAGGGGTGTCACACATGCGGCCCAGGGGCCGGATCAGGCCCCCAGAGGGCTCCTCTCAGGCCCGCAGTGGAACTGGCTGTCTTCTGCTTCTTCTTCCAGTTCTGCTGCCGCTGTGTCATCGTAGGCTTGCAGCTTACAGATACACGACTGAACAAGAATAGGATAATTGCTTGGACATTGCCAAGTGATGCAACCAAACAGGTAAAGGAGGCTGCTGAGAAAAAGGAGCGGAGAAAGCAATGGAAGGAGAGGACAAGAAAAAATGCTTGAGGATGCAGTGCAGAAAACTGTTGCGAAATGAGAGTTTGTTAATAACTTCTTTTTCAGCAAAAAAACAAAAACAAAGATAAAATAAAAGCAAAGTCTTACAGTAATTATGTTTTGTTGTCATAATGATTGCTTTATGTATGGTTTTTTAATATGTTTTGCTGTTTTATTATCTGCAGTATCTGATTATTTTCAAAAAAGAATCTTTTTTTGCCTTAAATTTTGTACAATAATGAAAACATTGTCCTATCTTCATTTTTAAAAAAAGCCGATAAACAGTTGTACGATGGCTGGCTATGGGGATGGTGGAGGCCAGCTAATAATAATTTTTAATGAAGTCTTGGTTTTACTTTTAAAATGCTAATTTATCAATAAAAGGTAAAGGTAAAGTTTTCCCTTGCTCGAAAGCCAGTCAAATTCAACTCTAGGGGGCGGTGCTCATCTCTGTTTCCAAGCAGAAGAACCAGCGCTGTCCGAAGCTGGAGCCAGAGACGGGAGCTCACTGCGGCCCCCTAACTTACCAATAGGCTGACATTAAATTGTTCAGTAAGTTTTCAGTATTTGGTCAGTTTTTTTTGGAATTTTGGTCAGTAAAATCAGTATTTTTGACCCTCTGACTAGTTTCCACCCCTGCTATAGGCCTAGGGTCATGACAAGATTGCTGGGTGACCATGGGCCACTTACTTTCTCTCAGACTCTGTAGGATGAAATGCGGATGGCAGAATCATATGCCATTCTGAGTTTCTTGGGGCAAGGATGGGTGGGAGCACCCTAATTTCCCTCAAGGGTTAATGTGATTATTAGAAGCACCCTAATTTCCCTCAAGGGTTAATGTGATTATTAGAAGGCCTAGTCCATGATTTGTGCCTTCCTGCAGATATCTCTTTCAAGGCCGGACTCAAGAATGTAGTAATTGGTTAATTAGTTAATAGAAATTGGTTAATTTGTTAATTGTGAGAACCTGTGCTCAGTTGTATACCCAGACGGGAGGGGGGAATGAGGAGCAGACATTAACATCTTCTGGAAAGTTTCATCAAGAGAGATTCCTGATTGGATTCAAGCAGGGCTTCTTTTGTAAAAAAAAAAAAAAAAAAGCCCAGCAGGAACTCATTAACATAATAGGCCACACCCAACAGCATAAACCCATTAGCATATTAGATCACACCCTTGACAGCACCGCTCAATAGCATATAAGGCCACACACCACATGTTACCAGAAGTGTGATCATCCAGCCACACCCACCTTTTGCTTCTTATTCTGTTTACTTTGTTTATTGTCAAAACCCAGGGCTTTTTTTGTAGCAGGAACTCCTTTGCATGTTAGGCCACACACCCCTAATCCTAATGAGTTTCTGCTTTTGGGTGTGGCCTATTATGCTAATGAGTTCCTACTGGGCGTGGCCAACTCGGGAGCCAGCCGGAACTCCGTTCCTGTGCGTTCCTGCCCCAAAATAGCCCTGGATTCAAGGCACTACTTGGTGCCAGAGGGGGAAAAAGCTATAATACAAGTATAGGCCAAAGGGAAGCCATGCTCACTTTATGACTGTTTAACATTCAACCTCAAAGACCAAAAAGACCGGTATTGTTCAAGGGACAAGGAGCGATAACCCACGGGGACCCAGGCTAGAGTTTCTAACAATGGGATATAAAATGCACTGGATAGGTAGCTATTCCTTGGCCACATCTCATGTCAGCACTTCTTATGTCAAGAGATGGGATTGTGGCTCAGTGTAAGAGCACCTGCTTTGCAC
This sequence comes from Gekko japonicus, assembly GCF_001447785.1. Classification (NCBI taxonomy): domain Eukaryota; kingdom Metazoa; phylum Chordata; class Lepidosauria; order Squamata; family Gekkonidae; genus Gekko; species Gekko japonicus. The sequence goes on from NW_015170889.1 coordinate 1,746,305, forward strand.
CAGGTTCAGTTCCCGGCTGTTAGGCTCCCTGTGCATTTTGCATTTTACAGCTCGCCTGCCATTGAGAGAGGAGGTTCCTCTCTCTCTCTCTTTGATGTGCCCGGGGCTTGTCATCTTAGCAGTGCCAAATGCCCTGGCTTCTCAAATGTCTGTGATCCTGTTTTCCTTGCTATGTAGAGGCTACGTGCCTAGGGGGGGGGGGGGCTGACAGTTCTGGCGGGCAAATACCGTGGGGTGATTGGGTCCTGAACTTTAGTGCCTTTACTTGAATCCACTATATCTGCAACCTTTGCGCGTTCAACTTCAGTCCTAACAGTAGATGTGTCCAGGATGGTATCTATCAACTGTCTCAATAAAGTTAGCTTTCGTCAAACTGACTGGTGGTGAGAACTGATTTAATCAAGATCCTGACACCGGCATCGCTAGTTAAAAGGATAGGGTAGTAGGTGATCTGGAAGACCTCTGCCCTGAGACCCTGGAGACCCTCTGCCAGTCTGAGTAGACAACACGAACCTCGATGGACCCAGGGTCTGACTCAGTATAAGACAGCTTCATGTGTTCAGTAGAAGAAACCAGTGCTTAAATTACAGGGGGTGGGGAACAGAAGTCTTGCTCCCTTTCCTGAGGCCCTTTCTCATTGACACCGTCTCTTTGGTTTCACAAATGTGAACCCGGTTCTCCCAAATCCTGGCCCAACTTCCTAACCATGGCACCAGATTGCCTCCCGAAGAATCTCATCGTTCCACCTGCAGTGGTTATCTCCACACGTGCACATTGACAGTGCCATGTAGCAGCATGAAAATCACAAAAAGCAGCCTCTGTAAAAGAAGGACCCCTCCCCTCTTGTAGCAGCCAGGGATGTGCCCCCCTTCCCCCCCCCATTCTGCACATTCTCTCATTAGGAGGGTAACTATGTGGATCAGTTCTCAGGGCGTTATGTGATTGCCTTTATATTGTCCCAATGGTTTGTTTAGTCTGTTCCCGGCTCTTGCTGGGTCAACCCTTCCTCAACCTAAAGGAGCAATTGACAAAGAAGCTAAATGCTTCTAATCAGATAATTGGAATCTGGGATAGGCTTTTGTACCACTGTATCCTTAAGCCATTCTGGTTCTTGATTTACATAATTGCTACTTTTAAAAAAAGGAAAAAGGAAAGAAAGCACAGAAGAAAGGGTGAAGCCACACAGAGAACATAGCACACACCAAAATGCCCAGCTGAAGATACGAAACAGAATGAATTCAATAAAGGGGGGGAGGGTGCGCATCAAACTTATTATGCATTTCGGCTGCATCCTTCTCAAGATGTAATACTGTAAGGGGGAGTAATTAATTTAAGGGCTCTTGCTCTCTGAGTGCTTTTCTTCATTTGCGCTGCTATTCATAGCCATATATTCCAGCACCCCTATTTCCCTCACAGGGGTTTTGAGTGCTTCGCTGTTTCCACATAACTATGTAAAAGCAATCTGGATATTAATGGCCGTGGGAAAGGGGCTGTTGTATCAGTGCCCAGTTGCAGGAGGGACTGTGGCTTAGCGGTAGAGCACTGGCTTTTCATACCAAAGTTCCCAGGTTCGATCCCCAGTGTCTTCAGCTGAAGAATCTGAAGGAGGAAGTGCAGGGAAAGGAAAGCTGCTGCCAGTCCAAGCAGGCAATACTTCTCAAGATGGACATGTGGTCTGACTCAGCATCCACACATCATTGGCCACTGTGCTATTATAGTTCTGCAGAATTCATTTGCATGTGGATTGTCCTGTCCTCACATGACAGCTATAGCAAGGATTGCCGGGCCTCCTGCTGTGGTGAGAAGCCTCCTGCTAATTGTGTCAAGAAAACAAATAAAGGGGGGGGGGATCCACTGCTGATTTCTGCATTGGGACATCACTTCCAAGTACAACCCAGAAGTGACAAAGAGTAGCACTAGGAATCTTGAAAGCTCCGTGGTGAAACCATAGAGTTGCTGGAGATTTCTAGAGCTACCCATTGCAGCTCTCCATTGTCACTTCCAGGTTGTGGAAGTGATGTCCTGATGCAGAGCAGCAACAACCAGCAGCAGCAACAACCTGGAAGTGACAATGGGTACCTCTGGAAAACATAGAGAGTAAAACCATAGAGTTTCTGGCAATTTCTAGAGCTGCCCATTGTCATAAGAACATAAGAACATAAGAGATGCCAATGTTGGATCAGGCCAAAGGCCCATCCAGTCCAACACTCTGTATCACACAGTGGCCAGAAATACCAGGTGCCATCAGGAGGTCCACCAGTGGGGCCAGGACATTAGAAGCCCTCCCCCTGTTGACCCCCCCCCCCCAAGCACCAAGATGACAGAGCATCACTTGCCCCAGAGCCCCTATCTATACTTTGTGGCTAATAGCCACTGATGGACCTCTGCTCCATATGCTTATCTAATTCCCTTTTGAAGCCGTCCATACTTGTAGCCACCACCACTTCCTGTGGCAGTGAATTCCAAGTGTTAATCACTCTTTGGGTGAAGAAGTACTTCCTCTTATCCGTTCTAACCCGACCGCTCAGCAATTTCATGGAGTGCCCACGAGTTCTTGTATTGTGAGAAAGGGAGAAAAGTACCTCCTTCTCTACCTGCTCTTTCCCATGCATAATCTTATCAACCTCAATCATGTCACCCCTCAGTCGTCGTTTCTCCAAGCTAAAGAGCCCTAAGCGCCTTAACCGTTCCTCATAGGGAAAGTGTTCCAACCCCTTTATCATTCGAGTTGCCCTTTTCTGCACTTTTTCCAAAGCTATAATATCCTTTTTAAGGTGTGGTGACCAGAATTGCACACAGTATTCCTGGAAGTGACATGGTGTTGTTGGTGATGTTGGCAATGTCCAAGGCCCCCCATGTCCCCAGCCCCCAACCCTCCCACTGATTACCCAGCTCGACCTGACAGCCCTAAATAGCACAGTAATACTCAGCAGCTTGGCAGCCACATTTGTCTCTTTGACCTGCCAACTGTGGTTGTTCCAGGTACTGCTCCCCAGCCAGCCCCCATATTTCAGGAAAGGAGAAAAGGCCTTGCCCAGTGGGGCTTGTGGTTGGCAGGTGGTTTCCCCCTTGGATCGTGGTGTGTCCAAATTATACTTCTGCATCTTCATGGAAAACTCTCAGTTTGAGGGATCTACTTGGCCCCTGCCGCTGTTTCAGTGGACTCTGTTTTGTGGAACCAGCATTGAAACAATTCCCGAAGAGTCGCTGGACAGCAGCTTCCCCAGCAGTAATGGCCAAGTCAAAGTTACCCCTGAATCGAGTATTATTTATTTATTATTTGTATTTGTAGCCCGCCCATCCCGCAAGTGAGCTCAGCGTGGGTTACATCATACTAGTAATACGATAAATACAATTTTAAAATTTTAAAATACAACAATAAACATTAAAACAATAATCGCAGACTGACAGAATCAGCTGGCTGTAAGAGGTTGCCTAGCATATTATTTGGCTTGGTAGGTGGGTGACAACCCCCTTAGGGAGGTCATATAGAGACGTCCGCTGCCTCAGCCAAAAAGCCTGGCGGAAGAGCTCCGTCTTGCAGGCCTTGTAGAATTGAAGAAGATCCTGCAGGGCCCTAATCTTGACAGGGAGCATGTCCCACCAGGCAGGGGCCAGGGCGGGGATGTTGCGGGGATGGGCCCCTTCCCTGTGTTCCATATACATACATCAAGATTCTTTTTGCATAAATCTGTTCCTGAGCCGGAAAAGAAACTGATCGGTATGAAGGATCTGTACCAAGGATTCTAATCACAGAAAGACTGCTTTTTTGCATTGCTTCTTATCAGCATGCAGGTGCACAATGGTGATGCAGGGGGCAGGGGAGACACAAAGGAAATGAAGGAAACGAACATCGCAGCAAACCGTGCATGGCCTTGTACAAAGCGAAAAATTACACCACGGAGGATCCCTAATTCATCGGTTCCACTTTGCAAACAAGACCGAGTAATTTAAAACTCCAAAGTCCAGGGAGAAATTTGGAAGAGGAGAATTTCAGAAACATCCCTAATCTGTTATTGCCTCCTTCCTTTTTTCCAGAGGCACCATCTGGAATGTTTTCTCCTCTGTGGCTTCCCGCCACCTTCAATTGATGTTTTCTTTCCGTTTTGCATTTTTATGCCCACTCAGCTGACAGAAGCACCTTATGAGACATCTGCCTGAGGAGCCCCAAAGTGCCATTTTGTTGCTCACCTTCAAAGGAATG
>NW_015170889.1:1750521-1775033 GCF_001447785.1 Gekko japonicus
TCCAAAGGATTGCCGCCTGGTTTCGGCTGCAGCCTTTAATTCACCGATCAGCACATCATTCCTGTCGGTTTCGATGGGATTTGCATGCAAAATTCTAAATTGGATTTTAAGGGGAACTGTCCCAGCCTGCTCAGTCATCTTTTTTTTATTATTCCATATGTTAGGGAGAAAATAACCCCAGTTAGGAGAAACTTTGCTGTCGTACCTGTTGGCCAACTATTCTGTTTAATAATCCAGGAGAGATAGTTCCTGCTTGGGAACCAGTGGTTTGGAGATGGTCACCCAATAGCTGGGACTCCCTGTGGCCCTGAAAGGGTGTAGCTGGATGACATGGGGGGGCGGGTCCAAGCCAGTTGCACAGGTCTGTCCGGAGTTCATCGATTGGGTGGGGGCTGGCTGCTAGGCGCAGGGGTGGCCCTATCAGGGGAAAGAGAAACCTTGGGTGGTGGAAATGAAGAGAGAAGCGTTGGTCTGGTCCCCTCCCCTGACTTTCAGGTGGGAGGCGTCTCCTCAGAGCATATTTAAGGGTGGCCATGGTTAGGAGCAGGGGTCATTTCGTAGAAAAAGAGGTGCAGGAGCTCATTAGCATAACTAATTAGCATAAATTATTTGCATATGCCACACCCCCTGACATCACCAGAAGTGTGTCAGAAGGCAACACCCACCGCTCAGGCTCCACTGGACTGATTTGGATTGCTAGGTATTGGGGGGAGGGAATGTGCAGATCTGTCCTGGCAGAGGAGGGAGAGCTTGTACCTGAATAAAACGTGGTCTTAAAGGTGCCATTGGACTGTTTTTTTTGGGGGGGGGGTTCTGCAACTTACCTGGCTGTTTCTTGCTTTGACTGAGGGCTGCTGGGAGCAGGGGGTGGGGTTTGTTGCATGTGCCCGCCCCCTGTGCTCTTTACTGCCGGAGCTCCGCTCCTGTGTGCTCCTGCAGGAAATGACCCCTGGTTAGGAGTTGGGCGGAGGGTAGGGTTGCCAAATGGTACCTACCTTGCCGGCAGGGGACTCCTGTGCGGCTCCTGGTGTGCGTACACGCGCGCCTTGCGCGCGTGCGCGCCACATGCACATCACAGGGAAGTGACGTCATGACGCCGGACACACTGGGGGCGGGGCCACAACCATACAAGGGAAAACCATAGATTTTTCCCTTGTATGGCCGTGGCCCCGCCCCCAGCGTGCCCGGCGTCATAACGTCACTTCCCTGTGACGTGCACGCTGGGGCAGGGTTCCCCCCGGGGCCCGATTCCCCGGCGTCGGGGAACGGGCCTCTGGGGCGGGGGGATTTCCGCCCCCCGGGGGGATTTGGCATCCCTAGCGGAGGGTAATGTGGAGACCACAGGACATGGAGCAGTCTAGGGGGAACCCGACGGCACACGGCCAGACGAGGAAAACAGGCAGCTGACTGCAGGAAGTGAAGCAACCACACTGTGGGAGCATTTCAAAACGCCTGCTCAAGAAAGTCAAGCGTGTTTCCTGGAGACTTACCGGTCTGTGCATGGCCTTCTGGGTGGGAGATTTATAGAGAGGAGAGAAATAGGGAGGACACTGATGCCACACATCCCGTACATTGTCGCTGCCACCAAAACCCAGACGTGACGTCATTATGTTGGGGAGAAACATGCTCAGATTCACTCAAAACTCTATGGTTTAAACACACCGCACCTGTGGGATTATGTGCATATCCTTCCCTCACACACCCATACACATGCTCTCTTCCTCTCTCTCCATCTTCCAGTGGACCTCTCTTTGCATCCCCACCCACAGCCTGTTCCAGAACTGACTGTTAATTGCATCAAATGTTCTCTTTAAAGTCTGCCTGGAAGCGACAAGGCCCGCACCGCTCCTCCACTCGAATTGATGAGCCATCAGGCCTGCCCCTACTCTTCCAATTTCCAGAGCAATTTGTCCCGAGCCTGGAATTTAAACAATAGAGATTCGTTTAAAGCTAAATAATATACCACCTCTCTTGCCGATTTAACACACTCTCTCAACAGACAGGGATGGAAATCGAGAGTGACGCGCCATGAATAAACTATCCCCCAACGTACAGTTGGCAGCTGTAATTTTATCAAAGGGTTTTTCGGTGAATATAAACAGTGTTGCTGGAATAACGCAGGCTATATGAACCGTTCTGCTTTACAGCCAGGGTGGGCTGCCCTGTGGAGTGGAAAGAGCAAGACAGGGTTCGTTGCTTTGATGGTAAAAAAGAGCAAGAGCAGAGATCCACCTGCTGGGGCACAGCTCCAGAGGCTCCTCCGGAATGCCTTCTTGTTGGGTCCAGAGCTGTCAAGATCATCCCATTCATCCATGCTCACCAGGACAGAAGGGGGCTTCACTATATCATCTCCAGCTTCCATTCAGGAGACTAGGGCTCTTTTTGTAGAAAAAGCCCAGCAGGAACTCATTAGCATAGTAGGCCACACCCAGCAGCAGGAACTCATTAGCATATTGGGCCACACCCCTGCCAGCACAGCTCATTAGCACATTAGGCCGCACCCCCGTGTTACCAGAAGTGTGGTCATCCAGCCACACCCACCTTTTGCTTCTTATTCTGTTTACCTTGTTTGTGGTCAAAACCCAGGGCCTTTTTTTGTAGCAGGAACTCCTTTGCATGTTAGGCCACACACCCCTAATGTAGCCAATCCTAATGAGTTCCAGCTGTTGGGTGTGGCCTATTATGCCAATGAGTTCCTGCTGGGCGTAGCCAACTTGGGAGCCAGTTGGAACTCCGTTCCTGTGCGTTCCTGCCCAAAACTGGCCCTGCAGGAGACCATTAGAGGAAAGGCAGAAAGGAGAACCAAACTTGGACCCGGCATTGCTGTATGACTCCCAGTGCCACTGATCAACATGACCCAGTAGGATTCCAAGCTGGCACCTGATGGGAGACTGGGAGGAGAAGAAGAAGAGAAGAAAAGAAGAGATGGGATGTCTACCCCGCCCTTTACTACCCGAAGGAGTCTCAGATGGTCCTTCCCCTCTCCACAACAGACACCCTGTGAGGTAGGTGGGGCTGAGGGAGCTCTTTTGAGAATTGCCCTTGAGAGAACAGCTGTTGGTTTTCCAATAGGAAGTAATGCCATACACCCTTCACATAAAAATCACTCCAGATAGACATTAAATCTATTTCATAAGCCTGGCCTAGGACAAGGAAGGAATGGCAGGGAAGAAGTATCTGGAAGTTCATCAAAGGAGCCTGGGGCTCTTCTTGTAGCAGGAACTCCTTTGCGTATTAGGTGACACACCCCTAATGTGGCCAATCCTCCAAGACCTTACAGAGCTCTTCTTACATGGGGCTACTGTCAACTCTTGGAGGATTGGCTACATTAGGGATGTGTCACCTAATATGCAAAGGAGTTCCTGCTACAAAAAAAGCCCTCGTAAAGTAATGCATATTTTACAACATTGGGATCTCAAGGAAAAAGCATCACACCCCCATGGTAACTTCTTTAACCCCCATCTTGCTTCCTCCATTTGCCTTATTAGTATATTCACACCACCTAGAAGTTCCTCTTCATCCTGAAAATTGTGTGATGATGATGATGATGATGATGATGATGATGATGATGATGATGATGATGATGATGATGATGGTGATGATGATGATGATGATGATGTGTCTGCACCCGGAAGTTACGTTGACCTCTGATGACTGATCCCTACTGAGGGCCTGGAGGATATTGAGAGAGGTGGCTGAATAAAGCCTGCCTCTGTCCTGCCCACTTTTGGCAGGCAAACCCCCACCAAAGCACCCCCATTCCTTGGGATTCTGCTGATCTCTATGGTTTTTATCATAGAATCCTAGAGTGTCAGTGACATCACTTTGACATATTGGTGACATCCTTTTCCCCATGCCCTGCCCTCAAAATTCACCCAGCATGAACCTGGCTACCTTATTTTATTTTATTTTTAATCCAAGAGGCAATGGTCTTTGTGTTTTCAGGGATCACCCATTCACAAGCAGGTGTCTCTGTCACAGGATTGCCAGTTGCCCAAGAGAAAAAAGCTCCGTCCCTTTGACAGAGACTTAAGATGTGGAAATGGGTGGCTGAAGCATTCCATGGCATGGAGATAAATAACCTGGTACTAGCTGAAGATCCAAATGATATGAAAGGGACAGGTAGAAGGGCCACCTGAAAAGTTGGCAACAGTGCTCCATCATAGAAGGATGCTTGGGTTGGACCCTCTCCATTTCTTGTCAATGGCCTCTATAATAGCTATTTTGTGATTATTTCCACCTCCCATGGCATCCATTTTGTCTGCATCTGTCAGGTTGTAGATCCTTGTTCTAGAAGCTAAATCTCTATGAGGAGAGATAGATATATGCTTTTCTCTAGTGCACATGCTTAGAAATGCCTCTAAACAGAGAGGATTTTAGCTGCCCTTGCCCCCTTGTCACTCTTCTTAGCCCACTGTAGTTCATTTTTGTTTGGTTGTCCTTCGGAAGCCACATTTTAAAGGACGGAGATAGTTTCCCGCATCCTGCACTGTCACTGTGTTTGTGAAGTTCAGTCAAGACTTTTCATCCAGCCGCCTCTTTGTTTCATTAGCCTGGATATCAAGAGCAATTTTAAATAGTTACGACGACTACGCTGCTAGAGTCCCTTTTTTTATTGTTTCTCCACATGCTGCCAACAAACTATGTATTTTTATGAGCCTTTTTTTATATTGATAGTACTGTGCTTTGAGAAGACATTAAATAAAATGTGGCCCCGGTCACACGGAGGATTTGCCGCACTAAAGGCACGAATGACAGGTGGATTTTTGGGCCGCGATCACACCGCAACATCTGGGAAGCGTAGCGCACCCGTGGCCAACCCGTGGCGTCCCGCCGAAGATGCTCAGTAAAAAAGTACCACAGAATGTGCACTAGTATTTGGAAAACGCGGGGCAGGGGCGGGCGTCTGATCGCGGGAGTGCTAGTATCCCATGGCATCTGGCGCCTGGCCACGTCCTGTCGCAAACTGGATGTTTTTCGTAAGCGTATGCGCACAAACACGTAACTGAAAGCCGTGCTGCTCCACGGAACTGCTCATGCGCACAAACGCGAAAAGCTCGCCATGCTGCTTCTTTGCCACGCTCCAGCATTGCCACGTGATCACCAGCTAACAGCCTCAGCGCGGAGACTCGGGGTTTATTTTGCTCTGCGGAGAGTCGGGCTTTATTTTGCTCCGAGGTGAACAGCCACGCCTCCCCCCCACATTATCTGGCCCGTGTGACCGGGGCCTGTATTAATTATTTTTTAAAAATAGGGAGGATTTTTTCACTTTGCTATTACTTTTCTCCATTTGCTATTACTTTTGTCCATGAGTTTGGCGAGCCTCCTTCTAAAACCAACTAGAAAAACATAATAACTAATTGCATAGATACTTGCTTTACAATATATTCTGGTCATGGACTGTAAATAAAGTAAAGTAAAGTAAAGCTTTACAATATAGGAAAAGAAACAGAGGGGCAAGAGAGCCTGCATACCGAATATGAGCATAGATATGATGCGGCGGGAATTTCAAAACCTCGTTCAGTCATTTCTTCGCAAATTAAATAAAACCCAAGGGGTCCCTTTGCCTCAATTGCTTGGATCAATTGCTTTAAAACAGAAAATGAAAGGAAAACTCCTCCTGAGCAGTGCTTTTAATGCAGTCTGTATCCAACAGGTATGATCAGGGGTCATTTCCTGCAGGAACGCACAGGAGCGGAGCTCCGGCAGTAAAGAGCCCAGGGGGTGGGCACATGCAACAAGCCCCACCCCCTGCTCCCAGCAGCCCTCAGTCAGAGCAAGAAGCAGCCAGGTAAGCTGCAGAGCCACCCACCTGGTCCCCCGGCCCAAAACAGTCCAGTGGCACCTTTAAGACCAAGTTTTATTCAGGGACAAGCTCTCCCTCCTCTGTGAGGACAGATCTGCATGTCCCCGCCCCCCGCCAATAGCTAGCAATCCAAAACAGTCCAGTGGAGCCTGAGTGGTGGGTGTTGCCTTCTGACACACCTCCGGTGAGGTCAGGGGGTGTGGCATATGCAAATAAGTCATGCTAATGAGTTATGCTAATGATCTCCTGCACCTCTTTTTCTACGAAATGACTCTGGGGTATGATAAACCTGCCCTGAACTGGATAGCCCAGGATAGCCCAATCACGTCAGAGCTGGGAAGTTAAGCAGGGTCAGCCTTGGTTTGTACTGGGATGGGAGACCTCCAAGGAAGTCCCGGGTCGCTACGCAGAGGCAGGCAATGGCAAGCCACCTCAGACTCTCTCTTGCCTTGAAAACCCTCTGGGGTCACCATAAGTCAGCTGCAATTTGACAGCACTTTCCACCGCCATGATAAACCGCTGTTAACTAGTGAACTCAGTTGCCCCATGCCACCAATGGGGCTTAGGTGGAGGAAAGATGGGCTAGCTCAGAAAACGAAGCAGTCAACCTGCATCTGGGTTGTACCATTTCGGAAAATGATGCGGAGGTGAAACTGAAGCCCCTTTTCCACACGTGCTAGGATTCCCCTCCAGGTTGCAGGAATTGAGGAGAACTCACAACTCACATCCAACTGCCTCTGACTGTGGAGAGGCAGCCTGCCTACTCCGTAATGTGTGAACTGGATGCGGGTCTAGCTTCCCAATGAAAATGTGGCCTCAGATTGTGTAGCAGAGATTACCAGTGGGAGAAAAATAAGGATGGTGGGTTGATGATGCTGTAATTTTAATCGCTATGCTAAAAACTGTAAACGGGGAGTTGAAAAATGAAGAAGGAGTCTCAGAGCAGCTTACAAACTCCTTTCCCTTCCCCTCCCCACAACAGACACCCTGTGAGGTAGGTGGGGCTGAAAGAGAAGAAGAGATTGGATTTATACCCCGCCCTTCAGTACCCAGAGGAGTCTCAGAGCGGCTTACAAACTCCTTTCCCTTCCCCTCCCCACAACAGACACCCTGTGAGGTAGGTGGGGCTGAGAGACCTCTTGACAGAAACTGCTCTTTTTCAACTTAGAACTTCTTTTATTTCTGTGTAATGTACTACATATAATATGAATGTCCTTGATTAATGCAAATATTCCTTTTTTTAAAAAAAAGTTTTTGTATTTCACACATAGACAATCAACATACAAACATAGGAACATAGATAATTGGGGAAGATTGGTTGTATCATTTTTTCCCATGTTGTCATTTGACCTCATACTGTAATTTTAAAAGTTCGTTTCTTTTAGACACCTTGTAATAAACACCTTTTGCTCACAGGTATATATGTAGTTCTTATTTCTTTTAATTTTGGCTGTAAGTCTAGGAATTTGATATGTTATGTTCCTCTATCCATTTATAGAACCTTAGCCATGTGTCCTCACAATCTTCTTTGTTATTTCTTCTCAATGTCGAGGTTAAGTTATCCATCTCTGCTCTTTCCAGAATTTTACTTATAACTTCTTCCTCTGAGGGAGCTTCACTTCGTCTCCAGTGTTTAGCAGTGTTCTTGCAACTGTTACAATATGTATAATGAGATCAAAGTCTTGTTTTTTATGATTTCTCTGGTGATATATTCAATAAAAACAATTCTGGTGTATAAGGTACAGTAGTTTTTAACATTTTTTGTAAAATTTCATGTATCCAATGCCAATATTTTTTAGCTTTATCACATGTCCACCACATATGGAAAAATGAACCAACATTATTTTTACATTTCCAACAATCATTTGGTAGGTCAGGGTAAAACTTGGCTAATTTATCTAGGGTAATATACCATCTATGGTATAAAACATTTTGTATATATTTTCCTTATGTAAAGTCACTTTAGTAATCTTTACATTTGTTTTCCATACACATGACCATTGATCTAGATCAATACTATGACCCAGGTTTTGTGCCCATTTGACCATACAGTTTTAAACTATTTCTTCTTGTGTTTTATGCTCTAACATAATTATATACAATTTTCTAATGAATTTATCATCAGTATGTAACAATACCTTCTCCATTTCTATTATATTTGTGTAAAAGCCTAATGGCTTGTCTTTAGCAAATTTCGACTCTATTTGTACCCTTTCCCACCAACCTATATTCATCTCTTCTTCTTTAAGACTTCCTGTTGATTTTAATTCATTTTTATTATGTAAATATTTCTATATAATTATTTTCAGTTTTTATTCCCTATGTGTCACTTTTTTTCCTGTACACCTATTACTTTTTAAAATAAATTAATAATTAAAATAAATTAACATACATACATGAAAATCAACTAACACCCCAAAAGGATATAAATACCTACTCAGAAAAAGAATGAGGATGGTAGGGTAATTGCCAGGAAACATAAAACAAGCCAGTTCCAGGGTCAGCAGTCTAGTTGGGAATCTATTGCAAAACATGTTTCTTTTTGCAGGTATTGACAAACTAATTAACTGGGCCTTTCATTCAGGGCCAAATGCTCACCATGCCAGTGAGGAGCTTAGTTTCTTTGCAAGGAGACCAGCACTAATAAAACACAGATGTGAAGCTCTCAAAGTAATAGCCACACAGAGAGAAATATAAAAGCCTGGTTATTGTTGGTGGGAACTGAAGAAGCTGACAAGCAAAGGGAACTTTTCAGGCACTCACAAGGGCTCCAACTGTGCTTATTTACAAGGGATGAGTCCTAATTTCTGGTTCCTGTCAGAGCACAAACATCACCTTCTATCCTTCCACCTTCAAAAGGGGGCAATGATTTTGGTCCGTTCCCCCCTCCCACCAGACCCTCACTTTGCCCCCCTACACTGTGCCTGGAGGTCTGTTGACACCCTCCCACTGCAAAATTTTAGAGGGTTCAGTGGGTTGCAATGGGAGGAGAAAATAGGAAAGTCCCGCTCTGCACAGTCTATTCTGCAAGTGGATCTTGTTGGACACAGGATGCCATTTCTCTGGGCCCAGTACAACTTTGTGACATGAGCCCTCTTCTCCTCCAAGTCCATCCCATAATACAATCACATTGGCCATGAAGGAAACACATTCCTTTTTTGAGTTATTGTAAACTAGCAGTAAAGCCCGTTGTGGAAATAAATACAACGAGATCTAGAAAGAGGCTCTGGGGGAGTGCTCTGGCTTTGGGCAAACAGTGTCATTTTGCTGTGGTGACCTCAGCAGGGTATAATGACAGAGTCCACTGTTTTCTCCAGAGGAACTGATCTCTGGTCCCTGAAGAGCAGTTGTAATTTTGAGTGATCTGTAGCCCTCACCTGGAAATTGGCAACAATTGTTACCCAGGACGAAATGGCTGGTTTGGAGGCTGGAGTCTATGGCATTCTACCTGTCTGATGTCCCACCCCTCCGCAAACCCCACCCTCTCCAGGCTCCACCCCTCAAATCCCCAGGAATTTGCCAGCCTGGAGTTGGCAACCCCATCTCCTTCACAGTTAACCATCAACCTACCATTATCTGCCCCTTTGACTTCAGCTGACTTCCCCCCTCCCTTCTGCAGAGCAATTGTAATTTTGAGTGGTCTCCAGCCCTCACCTGGAGATTGGCAACAATGGTTCCCCATGAGGGACTGAGTGGTTTGGAGGGTGGAGTCTATGGCATTGTACCTGTCTGAGGTCCCACCCCTCCTCAAACCTCACCCCCTTCAGACTCCATCCCTCAAATCTCCAGGAATTTCCCATCGGGAGTTGGCAACCCTATCAGGATTGGCCCCAATATGTTTTCTCCCAAAGGCCAAAGTAGGTGACTGGACCAAACTAAGTTGCCTACCATCAGGCACTGAGGGGAAAGTAGGGGTGGCTGGTTTAAGGAGGGAAATACCTGGAGTTTTGGGGGGTGGATTCTGGAGAGGGCAGCATTGGGGGGGGCGGAAGGACTCAGCAGGTATAATGTCATAGGGTCTACCCTCCAAAGCAGCCATTTTCTCCAGGGGAAACTGATCTCTGTCATCTGGAGATCAATTGTAGCAGTGGGAGATCTCCAGGTCCCACCTGGAGATTGGCAACCCTAGGGGAAAGTCAGCTGCACAGCAGGGGGTTGAAGAGAATGGTTTGATGGGTGCTGGGCCAAGATTGGCAACAATAGTTCCCCAGGAGCAAATAGCTGGGTTGGAGGGTGGAGTCTATGGCACTGTAACCTGTCTGAGGTCCCCCTCTCCGGCCTCCACTCCTCAAATCTCCAGGATTTTCCATACCTAAAGCTGGCAACTTTATCTCCTCCCCTCTCAGTAGCCTCTTATTTTGCCTTAAATTGGTTTTGATGCCAGCAGAGTGAGAAAATGCCAGAGGCTCTGGGTGGGTGCCTCATCGTAAATGCACCAAACAATTCCTAAAGATTTGCCAAAACACTACTCTGTCGACAAATTGCAGCACTTTGAATTAGCACCAGAGCTTTAAGAGCTCTCCAGCTGTCACCTGGAGACTGGCAACAGCTTGTTTGGAGGGTGGGGAGTATGGCATTGTATCTGTCTGAGGTCCTCCTCTTTCTCTTCCTCCTCCTCCTCCTCAGACCCCACCCTCAGCAGGCTTCATTCCTAAACTATCCTGGAAGTTTCCAACCTGGAGTTGGCAACCCTATGTCCTGGAGTTTGAACCTGGAGTTGGCAACCATCAGCCAACGTTTATCTGCCTGTCTGTCTTTACACCCCCCCCCCCACACACACACACACAGCCTCTGCCTAGGGAGCAGCTGACATCATTCTCCTCTCCCAACTGAAACCTTGAAATGCTGGGCGGGGCTGCACAAAGCAGCCAGTCAACCCAGCCAGCGTCTTCTGACTGACAGTTCAAGCGTCCATACACTAAAGGGGCCAAATTTAGAATGTTCATATAGAATGTTCTTACTCAATTATATATAAGGAGAGATTGCATAGCCCAGACTAGCCCAATCTCATCAGAGCTCAAAAGCTAAAAGGGGTCATCAATAATAATAATAATAATCATCATCATCATCATCATCATCATCATCTTTCAATTTATTGTTCGCTCAATCCTTGCAGAGCTGCCAGCTCTGAGCGATTTACAGTTACTCATGTGTTGACACGGGACTAACAATGATGGGGGTAAGGGAGGACAACATATATCATTTTTTAATCGCACACACTTCGCAGTCGACAGGGAGTTTGGTCAGCTGTAAGCATCAGACGTGTTCCAGCAGCATTCTTAGTCAGCGTTGCATGATGTCGTCAGCATTTTTCTCAGTCGCAGCGCACTACTACCACCGTCTGGCCGGAATGGCCCATTGCAGGCTTTTCTTTGATGCTGTGTAGGTCTCTCTTGGCTTTTGATCTTACGCGCGGACCTTCCATTTGTCAGCTAACACTTCCCACCAGGATGAGAGACTGCCAAGGAAAACTGGGACTGCTATGCAGAGGAAGGCAATGGCAAATCGCCTCTGTTCATCTCTTTCCTTGAAAACCCATGAGGTGGAAATTCATAGGGTCACCATGAGTCAGTTGCAACTTGACGGCATACTTTACCTTTAAGAATGTCCAACATCCCTAGGGTTGCCAGATTGCCTTGTCACTCCTGCAGGGGGATTGGGGGGGGGGGGTTCCAGGGGTGGGCAGGGATGTCCCCAAGCCCTGCCCCCAAGAGCTGATTTCCCCCATTCCTGCACACCATGCCCCCTGCCCTGATCACAAAAAGACATTTCAAAGGGTCTCTTTGCAAGCCACACATGCAGCCTGTGACTGTCTCTTTCCTTCCTACTGGCTAGATTTAAAGGGCCCTCCAGCTGATCGGCAGGCCACAAGGTGCCCGCCGATCAGCTGAAGTCCTTTAAATTGGGCAGAAGGGGAGGGAAAGGGGTGGCTGGGCAGGAGGTCACTCTTGGGGCTGAGGCTTCCCCTGCCAGACAGCTGGCAGGGGGCAGATAAGTTCCCCCAGAAGCGGGGGAATCCCCACCTGGACTTGGGGGCTGGCAACCCTAAACATACCCCAGTTTATGCACAATGAGAAGGAAGTCGACAACACATGACAGGGGAGACGACAAGCAGTAGTCCCCCCAGAACAGCCCAGCAAGGGGGGGCAGTGTTGCATCTGCCCAGCGAGAGGCCCATTTGCCCACAGAGATGGGGGTGAAGCTGGTAGGATTGCCAGTTACCCACTGCCAGTGGAGGAACTCCCACTGGTGATCTCACACACACACACACTCAATAGAGTAGTAGGAGGGATAATGGGGAAAATGATCTATCGATATCACTTCCAGATGACATACTCGTACCCAATGTTCCCTCTAAGCTGTGGAGTCTTGGGAGCAAAAATTCTACTTTGTGAGCTACTGACATTAAAGTTAATAAACTAGTTTGCTCCAGAGCCCTCCTTCCTGAGCTGAGACAGAAATTTGTGAGCCGGAGGCTAAGAAACTGTGAGCTAGCTCACACTAACTCAGCTTAGAGGGAACACTGCTCGTACCCATACCCCTTTTTTAAAAACATACAAAGTTCCACCCTCTTCCGTGGTCTTTCTTGAGTGTCACTGTATCTCTTCTCGACATGTTTTTTTTGTCTTCAGATTTCTTTCCGACTAATTTAATTCAGCACTTAAGCCTAGCTGTGGTTTATAGTCTTAGCGGCTGTCATTTTCATCCAGACGTTGGATTTGAAAATCCAATTATAAAATTTAGCACTTAGAATATGTTGTCATTAGCTTCACCCTCTGTGACAATTCGAAGAAAACAGGACCCTAAACTGTCATTTAAGGCAGAGAGAGACAGGAGGTGGAGGGATTGGAAGAAATGCTTTAATTTAAGTCTGTTGCTACGGAAAGATGCATACGAGTTGCGGTGTATGCATGAAGAAACCGAAAAAGAAAGGTCAGTGTGTCCTATTTTCTCCAAAAAGGGAAGCAATGTGGAGTCTTCAGTCAGGGTTACTCAGAATTAGGTTATCTGTGGGAAACATACACAAACATACACAGATACACATGTGAAGTGGCTAAATTTGCGGATGATACGAAGTTGTTCAGGGTGGTGAAAACCAGTGAGGATTGTGAGGCACTCCAAAGGGATCTGTCAAGGATGGGCAAGTGGGCGTCAACATGGCAAATGGGGTTCAATGTGGCCAAGTGCAAGGTGATGCACATTGGAGCCAAAAATCCTAAATATAAATACACGTTGATGGGATCTGAACTGGCAGAGACTGATCAAGAGAGAGATCTTGGAGTTGTAGTAGGTAACTCACTGAAAATGTCGAGACAGTGTGTGACTGCAATAAAGAAGGCCAATGCTATGCTGGGGATTATTAGGAAGGGTATTGAGAACAGATCAGCCAATATCATAACGCCCCTATATAAATCAACGGTGCGACCTCATTTGGAACACTGTGGGCAGTTCTGGTCACCACACCTTAAAAAGGATATTATAGCTTTGGGAAAAGTGCAGAAAAGGGCAACTCGAATGATAAAAGGGTTGGAACACTTTCCCTATGAGGAAAGGTTAAAGCGCTTAGGGCTCTTTAGCGTGGAGAAACGACGACTGAGGGGTGACATGATCGAGGTTTATAAGATTATGCATGGGAAAGAGCAGGTAGAGAAAGAGGTACTTTTCTCCCTTTCTCACAATACAAGAACTCGTGGGCACTCCATGAAACTGCAGAGCGGTCGGGTTAGAACGGATAAAAGGAAGTACTTCTTCACCCAAAGAGTGATTAACACATGGAATTCACTGCCACAGGAAGTGGTGGCGGCTACAGGCATGGACGGCTTCAAAAGGGAATTAGATAAGCATATGGAGCAGAGGTCCATCAGTGGCTATTAGCCACAAGGTATAGATAGGGGCTCTGGGGCAAGTGATGCTTTGTCTTCTTGGTGCTTGGGGGGGGTCAACAGTGGGAGGGCTTCTAATGTCCTGGCCCCACTGGTGGACCTCCTGATGGCACTGGTATTTCTGGCCACTGTGTGACACAGAGTGTTGGACTGGATGGGCCTTTGGCCTGATCCAACATTGGCGTCTCTTATGTTCTTATGTGTTCTTTCAGGATTTCACAATGCAAGAGAAACCTGAGGTGAAAACCATCCCCAGGTACTGGAAAGAAAAAATGGACAGATGTGAAGAACCAGACACTTCCATTTCGATACAAGATCTCACTGGCTGTTATCCCAAGATGAACACTTGATGCTGAACTGTTTCAAAGGAGAGGAGAGCAAGGAGAATCAGAGGAGGGGGGGGAATGGAAAACGTCTGTAAAATATCTCCGATATCTTGTCAAAAATCAGCATCTCCTACCACTCTAGGCCTGTCACGGTGATCTATAGCCCTGAGCTCGCCGAGTAATATAAGCTAAATTGCCTAAGTCAGAACCAGTGATAGAGTCATTCTACAGGAAATTGGAAATCAATTCTTGTCATCAGTGTACATTAACTTCCTTATCAGTTCCAGAACACCCATGTTACGCAAGCGGGGAGGGAAAGCCGTGCCCTGGCAATTTTGACAACTCCAATTCGTGCCTTCGCAGACAGAGACACAAACACACAAATGCGTGATCCTGACACGCAAACGAAATCCCTAGAGCAACAGAAGGAATTGGGGTGTGAGGTAACAGAGAGCCGATATACCGGCAGCATTCAGGTATCACCCAAAAAAAAATGAAATTAGAAATGAGGACATAGTAGGGCTTGTACTATCGCTTCCCCCTGTCTCTCTCCTGCTCATGGGCAAGATGCCAGACTTTCTGGTTTTCGAAATGTCCACGATTTATTCCGATGTCTGAGAACCAAAACACACATTACATGTGACACGAGTTGGGCCCAACCCAACTCTCAGTCACACATTCACATGGGGACTAACCTTTAAGATCTGGGATGGACACAGGGAGGCTGAGGAAAGGGCAAACAGGTCTCGGCTGTGGCCATTTCAACTGGCAAAAATGGCATGGGAGGGAAGCCCAAAGCTCCTATTTCCCCTTCACTGTCTTTGGAGCCACACGGAGTGACAGAGCGATTTTTAAAGGTTATTCCCAGTTGAAATATGACTTAGACAGTCAGGTTGGGCAACTGTGACCTGACTCACGTCACACATAACGTATGTTTTGGCTCTAAATTGAGCAATTCAACAAATAGCAGTGGGCATCTTGTCTACAAACCAGCATTCTAAACTCAAAAGGGCGATAATAATACTCAGCTACCTTACAAGGTAATAGTAGGGCTAACAACAAGGTCATGGAAGTTAAGCCCTTTGAATGCTTGAAAGCATTATACAAATGCTCAGGAGTATTAGTATCCTTGCATCTAGTAGCCAAGAGGTGACATCTGTGCAATTTTTTTTTTAAAGTCAGGAAAATACTAAGGAAATACTTCCTTACACAGTGAGTGATTAAAATGTGGAAATTGCTACCTGAGGATGTAGTGATGGCGACAGGCACAGATGGATTCAAAAGGAGATTAGACAGATTCATGGATTGTGAGTCTCAACGTAGCAATTTGGTCAGTAAGAATCAGAGCACTGCGAAGTGTGTGTTCATCTGCAAAATGTTGGTGGGTATAAGTAAGTGTTCCCAAATTTTATTTCTTTTTATAGCACTTCATATATCCCCCCCCCAAGTGTTTTGGTTCTCTGCTTTTCGCCACTGATTTTCATAGACTGCTAATTCCTTCCCATCACATTGTGTAAACACATTGTGTGCTTCTTCTGTGCAATGCATGTGGTACCGATAAGCTTACATGCAGTGTTCCCTCTAAGCTGAGTTAGTGTGAGCTAGCTCACAGTTTTTTAGCCTCCAGCTCACAGTTTTTTGTCTTAGCTCAGGAAGGATGGCTCCAGAGTAAACTAATTTCTGCAGTAGCCAAATCACTCTCTCACAACTTTAATGCCAGTACCTCACAGAGTAGAATTTTTGCTCGCAAGACTCCACAGTTTAGACGGAGCATTGCTTACATGTATAATAGACTTGCAATGGCTCAATAATACAATGTATATTGTTTACATATATTTTTTCCTTAATAATCTTTTATTTATATAATATAATAACAACAATTTACACTAGCACATACTATTAGGAAACCACAACAATAACAACATAATTACAAACACAAAAAGCACAAGAGCAATAAAACCAAACAGCTATTCAATATATAGCTATAACCTTCAAATTATCAGGAAGTGCCTGGCTCTTACAATCACTGCTGGTGGACGTGCCATGTAATAGTGTGATATTGAACCACTATTCTTAAAGTGACATGTGATATTACTGGGCACAGTATCCCTATGAGGCCAGAACTTGTCTTGCTTAATTTATGGGAGGGAATAGAGGTTCCTGCTGTCAGGAAAGATCTTATTTCTTATATGTTGGTGGCAGCCAAGACTTTAGTGGCTAGGCACTGGAAAAGTGGTATACAACCCTCCTCGGATATGTGGCTCAATAAGTTATGGCAATACCTGGTCATGGACAAAATATATGTTATTTCCTTGGTGGAGAATCCAGACTTTCACTCATATTATTTGAAACATTGGTTCCCTTTTCTTGACCCGTTTGGTGTAGTGGTTAAGTGAGAGGACTCTAATCTGGGAGAACCACCACTTGCACCTGCTGGATGACCTTGGGAAAGCCATAGTTCTGGCACAGCTGTTCTTGGAAAAAAGAGCAGTTTCTGTCAGAGTTCTTTCAGCCCCACCTACCTCACAGGGTGTCTGTTGTGGGCAAGGGAAGGTAAAGGAGTTTGTAAGCCGCTCTGAGACTCCTTCGGGTAGTGAAGGGCGGGGTATGAATCCAATCTCTTCTTCTTTTCTTCTATATGGAAAGACATAGGCCCTGTTCATATGAGGCGGTTTGGGCCGGGAGGGGGACGGAACGGGGGCGGAGCAAACGGGTGCGATCCCACGGCAACATCTGGGAATTGTTGCCTGCCCGTCCCAGATCCGTCCCAACCTCCGATAATGCGCACTAAAAAAGAACCACCTACCTAGGTGGTTGTATCCAGAACAGCGCCTCAAGCCGGGCCGTGGGATCGGCCGGCGCGTCCTTGCGCCGGCGCATCCCGGTCCCCAGCTGTACTGCGCATGCTCGAGCAAGCGCAGTTTGGCAGCCTCCCCCTCTCATCAGACTTTTCCTCCCCGGCATCTGATCGTGCCGGGGAGCGACGTGCCGCGGCTAGGGGGATCTGTGGGATCCCGCCGTGGTGTCTCAACTTTGGTTGATTAGCCGCGGTTCAGTCATCCTTTTCCCTGCCGTGTGGCAGGGACCATAGTAAACTTAAATAAGGTCTCTATACCTGATTTATCAATGTGCAAACAACGTTGAAAGAGGAATGCTGCTTGCTTTCAACCCACCATCTGGAAATCCCCACTGAGGCTGTGGTCACACACACGAAATCATCCACTTTCAGTCCACTTCCAGTGCACTTTCCAACTGGATTTTTACTGTGTGAACTGGCAAAATCCAGTTGGAAAATGGATTGAAAGTGGACTGTTTAACGAAGGCTCGTTTTACCATATGTGGTGGACCTGTGAAAAAGCGGTGGACTTTTGGACAAAAGTCCACAGTGAAATGCAAAAGATTTTGAAGTGTTCTTTTAAGAAGGCACCAGAAATTCTGCTCTTAGGACTTAAAATGGAAGAAGTAAACGTAAAAAGAAAGACTATGTTCTGGTACATGATAACAACTGCAAGAATGATTTATGCGCAATATTGGAAACTAGAGAAAGTACCAGATATAGACGTTTGGTTACAAAAAGTTCTGTTCATGGCAGAAATGGATAAAATAACTAGAAAACTAAACAACAAAGAAGACCAAGAATTTGTTGAAGAATGGAGTGACTTTTAAATGTATGTAGAAAAAAACTGGGATGTGAAACACAATTTACTATGTTTAGAACAATATTAAGTTAACTGATGTTATCTTAAGATTTATTAATTTTATGAGACACAAGGGAGACGCATTGCGGGAAGCCACTGGGGGAAGGGAAGGAAAATGGGATAATTAACTGGTTGAAACTACTTTGGAATGTTTGACTATATTCAAGAAAATAAAAATTTTATAACCAAAAAAAAGAAAGTGGACTGTTTAGTGTATGGGACCGCAGCCTGAATCAGACCTTTAATCAACCAAGGACAGTATTGCTTGCTCTGATTGGTAGCAGCTCTCCAATGTTTCATATGTCTTTTATATCTACCTGCTCCTTTTAACCGTAGATGCCCAGAACGGAACTGAGAGCCTTCTGTGTGCAAAGCGGATGTTCTACCACTGCACCGCACACATACCCTTGAAACTGTAAACATACATCTCCTTTCTATTGAGGCAAACCATGTCTATCATGGCCAATATCATCTCTGACTGGCAGCAACTCTCCAGAGTCTCACATCAAGGTCTACCCTCTGATATTTTTAACTGGAGATGCCAGGGATTGAACCCAGTATCTTCTACATGCCAAACAGATGCTCTGCCACTGAGCCACGGGCCCTACCCAGCAATGTGAGACCCCCACTAGCAGTGTAAAGAGCTACCGTTCAAACTCTTGCCACCTTGGCAAGAACTAGGCTGAAAGAAAAAGCTTTGGAACGCTTACATTGCTTCAAAGGCACCCCCCCCCCCAAAGGGAGCACCACATATTCTTTATCACAACCAATCATACCCCATCAACAACAACAAAAAGTTCCTTTAGTGCTGTCTCCATCTGGGAGTCCCAAGTGACAGAAACGCTACTCGTCTCCCATTTGCCAATAAGTTTCTTGGAGACCGAGGTCTGTGTCCAGCTAGAATCAAAGTCCAGACGCAAAGGGGTGAGGGGTTGGAGTTGGACATTCAAGAGAGCAAGGAGAAATTGTGTAAATCAACAGCACCACCAGCTGGTGGGAAACTGCTAGCAACTGTGGGCTTTTTTTGACAACTCTTTTTCCATAAGCTCTTGGGGGTTTGCATGCGGACATTTTCGAATGGCACTAGAAATGGCCATTTGCCTTCAAAAGAGGGATGCTTCCACCGTGATCTAGACAGCCCCTGCAAGTCCGATCTTGTCAGATCCCGGAAGCTGAGCAGGACTGATCCCGGCAAGTATTTGGATGGGAGACCTCCAAAGAATACCAGGGCCAGGAGGCAGAGGCAGGCTATCGAGCCACTTCTCTGAACGTCCTCCGTGAACCACTAGGAGGTCACCATGAGTCCCATGCACAGGCACACATACACACAAAATGCAAAAATCCCCCCCCCTCAAAAAGAGGGATGCTGCCAAAAATCTTCCTCATCCAGATTTCTGTCCAGGGTCCTGAATTATCTAGTCTTGCTCCTGAAGTAGAACCAATGCATCCATCGCCCTGTCAGTTTTGGAACTGTAGACGGGACACTGTGCATGCAATTTCCCTCAGTATTCAATTCGTATCTCCCTTGTATCGTGGAAGAGCACCATCGCTGGCTCTGATAGAGCCAGAGATGTCCTTGTGCCATGGTTTAATATGAGGCACAAGATCCTATTGGAGTATGAACGTGCACCCCATTCAATGGGAAAGTGGATGGGTGCTGCTCATAAGCAGCCGCTCTGCAGTTCTGCCCAGTTTAGGCATTTTCCACATGCTGCTGGGTTTCTCCACTCCAGTCCACCACTCTAACCACTACACCACAACCAAACAGATTTGTATCATCACAATTCTCAGGCCGTGGATTTGCTTCCTCTGCACCAAAGAACCTCACTTACACTATTGAGTACTTCTAGAGGCTCAGCTCTGACCAGTGTGTCGAATTTGTTCTGCACTTATCCTGGATGGCCCAGGCTAGCCCGATCTCATCAGATCTCAATAGCTACTTGGCTACTATTTGGAGGGGTGAACTCTAAGGAATACCAGGGCTGTGACACAGAAGCAAGCAATGGCAAACCACCTCTGAAACGTCTCTTGCCTTAAAAACAAGCCTAGCTCACCACCTAGTAGTGCATAATGCTTCTGACTGCCAGACAATCTTAGGATCACCTGGTTGTACTACACACAATGCCAGATGATGATGTTGATGTTGATGATGATGTTGATGATGATGATGATGATGATGACGACGACGACGACGACGACGATGATGATGATTATGATGATGATGATTATGATGATGATGATGATTCTGCATTTGAAAGTGTAAAAGCCAATTGTCCTAAAATTGGTTCTCAATGTTTCATCCTTAGCCACAGCAATATGAGGCATAGCCGCTGGGCACCAGGGCCGGCGTCAGCATACCCTGAGGTGGGGTAGCTGTCAGGGCCCAGGGTTTCTGGAGGGGCCCACTGCCACCAACACCCCCCATCCATGTGCTTCTACTGCTACTTCACCTTCTATGAGCACTGCACTAGTTTGTTGTAGTGGGTAAGTGCGCGGACTCTAATCTGGGAGAATTGGGTTTGATTCCCCACTCCTCCACTCGCAGCTGCTGAATGACCTTGGGAAAGCCATAGTTCTGACAAGAGCTGTCCGTGAAAGAGCAGTTCTCGAAAGAGCCCCACCTACCTCACAGGGTGTCTGTTGTGGGGAGGAGAAGGGAAAGGAGTTTGTAAGCCGCGCTGAGACACCGAGTGAAGGGCGGGGTATAAATCCAATCTCTTCTTCTTCTCTTCTTCACTACCCATGCTCTGTACTAAACACACTGTCCAGCATTGTTGGGGAAGAGCATGCAGGTGGCTCATGGCAGCAGTGCTCCTGGCAGCCACAACAGCAGCATCCTCAGCCACATGCACTGCCCAGCACCATCAGGCAAAGGTCATGGAGGCAGCGGGGGGGGGCAGCTGTGAGTGTGGCGAGGGGACAGATGGCAAGCAGGAGAAGGAAGGAAAGGCAGGTAAGAGTCAGAAAGGGAGGTGTGAGTGAGGGGACTAGGCTCTCTCGGCCTGGTTCTCCCCCCCCCCCAGTCCTGGAACTGGCCCTGCACTCTGCACTTCCTTGGCATTCATACGCCCATGGGCCACACAAAGAAGCTACGTATCGCCAGAGGTCATTTCGGGGGGAACGCGGGGGATCGCGGGGGATCGCAGTTCCCCCGGGCGAGGTACAGGGGGCAGGGCACATGACGAAGCCCCACCCCCTGCTTCCGGCCGCCCTGCTTCCGGCCCTCATTCAGCCAGGAGGAGGTAGGAGAAGAGGGAGGGTAAGTTGCTTCCTCCCTACCTCTCCCCACCCCTGCCTGCCTTGGGCCAGGGAGGGCCTTTGCGGGGCTTCCTTGCACTCCCGCCGGCCTTGCAGGTCCACCGCCGGGCCCCTCATGGGGCTCTGCAGTGGAGCTGCAAGGCTGGCGGCAGCGACCAGGACTGTTGGGGGCGGGGTGTGTGGCCTTATGACACACTTCCGGTGATGTCAGGGGGTGTGGCATATGCTAATGAGTTATGCTAATGAGTTCCCCTAGCTCTTTTTCTACGAAACGACCCCTGCGTATCGCATGTATTTATACCATGTTTTAAGCCAGGTTAACTCCCAAAGGGACGTACAAGGAAACCAATTGTTCCTTTTCTGAAAAATGAAAAGTTGTAAAGATGCACAGTTCCGTGATGATTTTCCCCTGACACTATAAATGCACAAAATCTGCATATCTGTTGGAACTATCAGGAGGTTTGGTTAGCAGACTTTGCCCAGTCATAGAAGCGCAATACTGAGTGAAGTAAATAAATCTCCCAGGAAGTACCTTGCAAAAAAAGGTAAACTTACATTCATTCAGGTAGATCCAGTTCACATTCAGGTTGCAGTCGAAAGATAAGAAAGAAGCCTAATCTAAAGAGCACATTCCCTCTCACAAATGGCCAGCTTTGTCCAGCATCACGCAGAGACGTGTATTTCCGTGGAAGGCCATGTGCAGGGAAGGAGAGGACAAAGGGAGAGAGGAGGGGGATCAGAGGGCAGCTCCCAGGTTAAGACAAGCAGAGGCATCCCACTCAAGGAGTGTGTACACCTGTACACACTTAGAGTGATGCAGCGCCCCCTCCCATGTCCAGGCATGCTGAGTCGCTCACTCCAACAGGGACCGGACAAAACAAGAAGGCAGTCAGATGGTAGAGATGACAGTGGGGAAGGAGCATCCCAGATGTGAGTCCAACTTCCAGCTGTGGATGGCTTTGTGTAGCTGGTCCCTGTGATGCTGTTGCTCAGCAATAAGGGTTGCCCTGCTGAATGTGCGCCCCAACAAAAAATAACCTGGGCAGCCCACACGATCTTCTTTTGGAGGGACTCGTCACTCTTAAGACCTGCCATAAAAATGGACCACATCCAGCCACTGAAGATTGACTGAATTTGTACCTGGAATGCCAGGCAAAGTTTCACCTGTTGCATTTCTGTTTGTCTTGTAACTGTTAAAGGTATAGGAGCCGTGCCAAAATGAAAAGTCGGCAACGCAGTCCTTTTTCTCGTTAGGCAACTGCCTTTACACCGATTGGTAGAGCCAGTTTGGTGTAGTGGTTAAGCGCGTGGACTCTAATCTGGGAGAACCAGGTTTGATCCCCCACTCCTCCACTTGCACCTTGGGCAAGCCATAGTTCTGATGAGAGCTGTTCTTGAAAAAAGAGCAGTTCTGTCAAGAGCTCTCTCAGCCCCGCCTACCTCACAGGCAGTGTTCCCTCTAAGCTGAGTTAGTGTGAGCTAGCTCACAGTTTTTCAGCCTCTGGCTCACACATTTTTGTCTGAGCTCAGGAAGGATGGCTCCAGAGCAAAGTAATTTATGCAGTAGCCAAATCAAATGCTCACAACTTTAATGCCAGTAGCTCACAAAGTAGAATTTTTGCTCACAGGACTTCACAACTTAGAGGGAGCATTGCTCACAGGGTGTCTGTTGTGGGGAGGGGGAGGGAAAGGAGTTTGTAAGCCGCTCTGAGACACCTTTCGGTAGTGAAGGGTGGGGTATAAATCCAATCTCTTCTTCTTATTCTTTGCCTTGTGGTTTCCTTCCACTAGCCTGAATTAAACCATCTGGTTCAAATACGTAGGCCACGGCCTCAGTTTTTGAGGTTCCCTGAACTTTCACAAATGCAGAGGGTAATATATATCCTATCGTGCGCTTTCAGAAGCACTTACATTTTAGCACTCCCCATATCACTCCATGGCATTCTGCTGTTTTGATTCAGCCCCATTCCTTCCTGAGCAGGCTGTTAATACGAATTTAAACAGGTAGTTCGAAGATCAATACTATCCAACAGTTTGGGGACTGTGCTTGGCCATCAATCAGCCCAGCACGGAAGCCCTAGCCCACCTAGTGAGAACCTTCATTCCCCAATGAGCCGTGGATTTATAGACAACAACTTCACCATTCGTAATTTACAGACGCGGTTGTGGTTTCTATTGTGGCCCAGGCCCATACACATGTGCCACAGTGACATACAGACATTATAGTGCAAGGCCAATTAGTCATGGTGAGGAACAACCTCAGTTGCCGTTCAGTGCGGAGGTCCAAACTGGAATCAGACTGGAAGTTAGGATGACGAATGAACCTCCGGGAAGAATACGACATATTCTGGTGAGCTGCAGTAATACTGTTGCCAGAAAATAATTCTCTCTCCTATACAAGGGCAAAGAAGTGGCACGACCAGGAGTCATTTCCTGCAGGAGCGCACAGGAGTGGAGCTCCGGCAGTAAAGAGCCCAGGGGGCGGGCACATGCATCAAGCCCCACCCCCTGCTCCCAACAGTCCTCAGTCAGAGCAAGAAACAGCCAGGTAAGTTGCAGAGCTCCCCCCACCCCCCCAGTCCAAAACAGTCCAGTGGCACCTGTAAGACCAAGTTTTATTCAGGTACAAGCTCTCCCTCCTCTGCGAGGACAGATCTGCACGTTTCCCCCCCCCCCAAATAGATAGCAATCCAAAAGAGTCCAGTGGAGCCTGAGCGGTGGGTGTTGCCTTCTGACACAGTTCTGGTGATGTCATGCGGTGTGGCATATGCAAATAAGTTATGCTAATGAGTTATGCCAATGAGCTCCTGCACCTCTTTTTCTACGAAATGACCCCTGGGCATGACCTTCCTCAAGGACTTGCAGGTATCACCAGAGTTGCCACCTTTGGATTCCAAATTGGTCCCCTGGCGTGTTGTTCTACGTTGTTTTCAGCATTGTGCTCGGTGGGAGCTGCACCGGAGGAGCCAAGCCCCCAAGCTCCCAGAATACAAGTGTTTTTGTTGTTCGATTGACCCAGCTTTGCCCTCAGTGTTCCAAATGGTTGCTGTCAATACAAAATTGTTAAGGAAGCAAGATGTGTCTCAGTTCAATGGTCCACCCAAACACAGAATATCCCTCTTATGCAGAATTAGGGCCAAAGGTTCTACCTGGAGGGGCTGGGTTGGAGCCTAAAGGAGGAGCCTTTAGAAATACAGAAAGACACATATGGTCATGACCGTTCACACTGTCAAGATTTCCCCTACTTTTTTCCCACCAAGGAGAAAATGGCAGAGGAGGAAAGAGTTAATTTCCCTTTCTCCCCAGGCTGTTCTCCTCTTAAAGAAAGTAATTCTGGCAAATTGTCATGTGTAGCCAAGCCTGCTGTCTATCCATTTCCTGGAGATGTCAGGGACAGAAACTGGTATTTTCTGATAGAAGATATTTTATCACGGAGCTAATTCCCACTCTCTTTCCAGCCCGATATTTTCACAATCTGGGCACGACAGCACTACAGACTTCAACCCATTTTAAGCATGGATCCAGCCCATTTTTCCCCCCT
>NW_015170889.1:1775085-1815889 GCF_001447785.1 Gekko japonicus
GGCTGGCAATTGGGTCGCCAGGACTCCTGCTGATCACTGCCATAGAGTTTCCAGCAATTCCTAGAGCTACTCATTGTCACTTCTGGGTCATATCCAGTAGTGACATAGTAATGTTGGTGATGTCACACCCCCCCCATACCCCTGCCCCCCCCCCCAGTCCTCCTGCAGGTTGCCGGGTTGGCAATCCTAATTCATGACACAAAAACCATGTGGGATGGGGGTAGTAAGGAGGGGAATTGGGCAGGATTGAGTGAAAAGGCTGGAGGGATCCAACCCATCACCTTGCAAAAGCAAACACCGAAAGCTCTCTGGCCTTACTCTGGGTCCTGTGCTCCCTTCATGCTGCCTGCTTGAAAGCCTTCTGACTCGCTTAGCAATTCAAATGGACCAGCCAAGCAATTATCCCCTTTCACACGTTGGCATTTTGTGTTGCATTGAAAGTGACACAAACGTCTGGTTTTCTAATGTCATAGCACAGAAATAAATGCTAGATAAGGGGAAGAAACACCAGCAAGGGGAATATTAACTCTTCTGCTGGGAAGACATATCGCCCTTGCAAAGATTTTTCTTGAAATGAACTTTAAAAAAAGTACCCCTCCTGATAACAGCTCATTTATGGAGAGCCGTATCGTATTGCTCACTAGGTAGAATTCATTCTCCCTGCCAGGGGCAGAAAAGGGGAGGAGACAGGAAGAAAGCACATCAAAAAGACACAGAGTTCTCACTTTGTGTGAAGATTTCCGAACCAGTATTACAGATGATGTAACGCAGGAGAAAATGTGAGCAATCTGAGGCAGAAAATTAAAGAATTGAATTTTAGTGAGAGGAAGTGACCTCACAGGAAGGGAGATTTGACTTTGAGGTAACATCCAGAGGGTGACATCACATGATCTGATATCATGTTTTACCATAGAGATTTGTTGGATTCCTGGAGTATCACTTCCTGTTTTTTGGCTGGAAGTGATGTCACGTGAAGCCATTTTTCCCTCCCTGTTTTCTCTCACAGCTCATTCAAGCAGTGAAGGGGAACTGGGAAGGATCACTAGGAGCCTTCCCACTGGAAGCAGGCGACATCCCTAGTTGTTCTCTGCATTGTTTTTATACCATGTTCTGCTCTATTGATGGGAGCTCACTCAACCCTTCTCATAGTGTTTCACCTGCTGCCTAGCCAGCTGAATTTTACATTCAGCTAGAAAGAGATAAAGCTCATAATAGTGGAGAGGAAAGCAGATTGATGTGTCCCAATAGCATTTTCAAGGGATGGGCACAGACCCGAACCTGAGCCAAAGCCTGGGATGGACTTTGCCCAGTTTGGGGTTTCTGAGCCAAGGTCCAAGGAAGGCACGTTCCCCTGAACACTCACCAAGCTTTTCAGCTTGGTTCAGCTTCCATGTTCAGCCTGACGCACACATGCCACTTCCAGGTGGTGTTGGGCCCCACCTCCGGTGCACCTTCATCAGGCGGAAGTGATGCAAGTACATTACAGTGTGCTCACATCACTTCCAAGTGATGTGGGCGTCCTGAGGGTGGGGCCGAACACCACCCGGAAGTGACACGAGCACGTCGGGGGCCAATGTGCTTGTATCACTTCCCGATAATGCAGGTGCACTGGGGCGGGGCCCTGATGCCACCCTAACCAGTTTAGTTTGAGCAGCTTTTTTGCTTGGGGGTTCAGTTCAGGGTCACCCAGTTCACAAGTCCCTGACTGAACCAGGCTTTCCTGGTCTGTGCCCATCCCTAGCATTTTCCTACTTCACACTGCATAGATAGGCTCCTGATAATTCCTTCTTTTCCATCCATCAGCCAACATTTACGGCTCCTGTTAATAAAACACATCCGTCAGTGGACAGCCTGTGTTCATGTTAGGGCTTAGCATGACCAAGACTTTGAGACCCAAGGAGCATCCACTATAGTCCCTTGATGGCCAGGATACACAACTGGCTGGGATTCAAATTGTTAGCAGTCAGACCCCTCCTCCTGCTGAGGGGCAGTTTAGAGCTTAAAGAGCCAAAAACATCCCACTCTGCATCACCCCATTACCCTAACTGCAGGGCACTGCTTGGGCCAAAGTGAACCAAGACGGATGCCAGTCAGGCAGTGGCCGAGGAAATCAGTTTCAAGGTGTGAGTAAAGAGTCTAGCTGGCTACTACCCCCTCCTTGCCCTGGAGAGATGCATGACTTAGAATGATGGGTCATCCAGGACCTATTGATTCACTCAGACTAATTCCGTCAGCACCCAAGCTGGACTTCCCCTTCACCCATTACCTTTGATTAAAGCGGCGATAAATCAACACTTAAATCTATTCACCTTCCCCATCACCCTTCACGTCTGGTCCTTGTAGGGGCCATTAAACTTCTCCCACCTCTTTGTCTATCTCCAGAAGAACCATCAGTTCTTTGTCCTCTGGCAGTGAGTCAGTCTGCCTCAGGATACGTTTTGCCCTATAAAAATGTAATCCTGCTGCCCCAGCTGTGTGAGTGTGTTCTTGGATCCCTCTCACACCCCCACTTGCATGTGGGTCCTCTCTTGCATCCGAAAATGCTGGCCATTTTCCTCTTTGACTTGCTGCTTCTGCAGACCTCTTCAAGACTGGTAATTATCACCCACTCCTACAACACTTTCCCCTCTCTCCTGATTTTCCTAGTTAGCTCTTGTATGTGTTTGCTGTGTGTGCCCTTGTTTTATCCTGTTTTCTTTTCATTCCGATAAAGACTTTCCCATAAGTAACTGCCTGGTTATTTCAAGAGTTCTCATAGGGACAATCCCCGTTTACATAGGTGGAGATCCCAGTTACCTGCCTCTGGCTCTGTCTCCAAGCTAATTTCCCCAAACTAAGTGGAGACCACTGTTCCCTCTAAGCTGAGTTAGTGTGAGCTAGCTCAGAGTTTTTTTAGCTTCTGGCTCACACATTTTTGTCTTCGCTCAGGAAGGGATGGCTCCAGAGCAAACTAATTTATGCAGCAGCCCAATCGCTCGCTCACAACTTTAACGCCAGGAAGCTCACAAAGTAGAATTTTTGCTCACAAGACCCCACAGCTTAGAGAGAACATTGGTGGAGACTGCCTACTTTGGGTAACAGAAAGATTAAATGTTATGTTGCTTCCATCAAACTGGTTTTTATGACAGAAAATTGGGGGCAAGATTCCTAGACAGTCACTTCCAGGTCAGACACGACCAGTGTTCCCTCTAAGCTGAGTTAGTGTGGGCTGGCTCACAGTTTTTTAGCCTCCGGCTCACACGTTTTTGTCTTAGCTCAGGAAGGAGGGCTCCAGAGCAAACTAATTTATGCAGCAGCCCAATCGCTCGCTCACAACTTTAATGCCAGTAGCTCACAAAGTAGAGTTTTTGCTCACAAGACTCCACAGCTTAGAGGGATCATTGGACACGACCCTGCCCAGGCCCCTCTTCAGAAATCTCCCAGGGGTTCAGGGGCCTGGTAATACTACTGGGTACCCATATCAGATGCTCCTTCAAGTCAATATGACAGAACAGCTCAAAGAGAGGTGATGGAGCTCCATAGATATTGTCAGTACTTGGAAAAGTATTCAGGAGTCTGCGGTCCAGAAGGAAGGAGCTGTGCATGGGTGTGACTACATTTAGAGTTCCCAACTCCTGGTTGGGAAATACCTGGAGATGTTGGAGGTGGAGCCTGGAGACGGCAGGAGTTTTGGGAGGAGAGGGACTTCAGTACAGTAGGTCACAGAGTCCACCCTCCAAAGCTGCCACTTCCTCCAGGGAAACTGATCTCGGTCGCCTGGAGATCAGTTGTAATCCCAGGATATTTCCAGGCCCTATTTGGAGGTTGGCAACCCCAGAATTAAAGTGCATTGCCAAAAAATACAGGAAAAGACCTTAACAGACTTGTGCTTTTCTGCTGTCTCACAACTAGATCAAGGATTTCTGGGTTCTGATTTGCCAACAGTAGACAAGGTCTGTTTTTCGGGGCGATGGCTGAGGATCAATTACATGGGATAACGCTATCCTTGGCACTGCCACCCTAGCAAAACTGGCACACCCCTTCAGAGAACTGGCACAGGGCCATCCCAACAGCTGGTGGCAGAAACGAACAGTTATGTATGAGCATCAAGTTCATTTGTCAAAGACAGCAAACCAAGCCACAGCAGTAGCAAAACCCGGCTGCGTGTTTTGCTCTAAATCGACAACCCAACCCAAAGAATGAGTTCCAATAACTCCAGCTTTTAAATGGGTTAACTGTGGAAAATATCTATTATGAAATTTTGGAAAGGTTTCCATACCAGACTGGAAGAGGATTCCAGTTCAGCGACATTGCTATGGTGATCCTGGCACATGTTGCGTGTGGATTTAAGGAAGTGGGGAAATATTTTGGGGTGAAACATGCCCTTCCCTAAGTTTTGGAACCTCTGTAGGGCAGCCATTTTTTTCTGCCCTTTGGAAGGACTTTGCATGTCTAGAACCTAAGGATCCACACTTTCCCCCTCTTCTACGCTTAAAAGGGCATTACAATGGGGAGAAAATGAGATCACTCAGTGATGATGAGGATTCCTGCATGGCTCTGACATTTGGTTTGTTTTTCACTACAGTACACCACCTGGGGTTGGCTTATATTTCCATTCCCTGGCTCTCTTAGTCTCTTACTCTGCTCCTGGTCCTGGTCTTGAATCCATTATGATGAAATCATAATGATGGCTTACCCTCTTCCTGTCACATGACTTCCTGTCATGTGCTTGACGCTTCAGTGACTCACTCAGTGGATCTTGGGCTTCAGTTGGGATCTGAACCTTGGTCTCGCCCACCTGACTCATATACTCAAACTATGACATCACACTAATTTGGCCCCCGGCCATTGGCTTGAGGGCTCTACAGATCCCAAAATGGCTTCCCCTCAGTTCTCCCACACCTCCCTTTTTTAAACCACAGAGACAGAGCAATAAAAAGTGACTTTTACAAGAAGCCTCAATGACCCTATTAGTCCCCATCTGTAAATCTGTGCGATTCCCCCAGAAAGCACTTGAGTGACTTTTAAAAAGACTTTTCGGGATGTTCTCTTCTCCAGGGCGTGTTATGGCCAGATCAATGGACACACACCGAGATCATTAACTGTGACTTACCTTGTCCATTCCTTCCTCATTTCTGCCTCAGAGGCTCTTTTGAATTCATTCATTGCCTTCCTAGGGAATTTCATTTAATATCTTGGCAGCGAGCTTAATTCTCCCTGTCATATCCTTGAGGCAGTTCTATAAATAAAGACCAACATGCCTCATTATTAGACCCAGTGGAAGAGCTCGGCTCACAATGAGCTCAGGTATGAGGACTCACTATTGCTGAGGAGGAGCTCTGATCGTGTCCGGCCTGTAGCACTTCTGACTGCAGGCAGAGGGCCCACACGGATCATTTTCTTATGAAAACAAGCCCCCCCCCCAACCTAGAAAGCTAGCATGTCAGTGAGAAGGCTAGGTGACAATCATGCTCCCTGACATGTTTGTGTCCTGTGTTCAGGGTACTGTTGTAGATGGAGGAGCATTCAATCTAATGAGCTGTCTACCTGCAGCATGCAAGTATACCCTTGGGTTCAGCAATCTTTTATTATTACAGAGCCAAACGATGTCAAAATTAAGAACACGAAAACAAAGGGCTGGTACAGGAAAGTCTATTTGCATAACCGAAAATATATAAGGTTAACATTACTGATAAATGAGATCTTGATGAATAACGCAAATAATAATAATTCAATTTCTGCAGCCCAAACACTGGTTGTTGTAAATCCTGTATTAGGAAGTGGCACATATGAGGTCTCCCAGTAAGTCTTAAGGAGTATCCCGCATAAATGTTTTAATGCAAAGGCATAAAGCTGCTCAGGGGTCATACTTTGATCTCATCAAGTTGCAGCTGACTAATGGTGACCCCAGGGAGGGGCTTTCAAGGCAAGTTGAGAAGCAGAGGTGGTTTGCCAAGTCGTCCTTGGTGGTCTCCCATCCAAGTACCAATCTTGCTTAGCTTCCAAGACCTGATGAGATGGGGCTACACTGTGCTCCCTTCCCTTCCACAGCAGACTAAGGCAACTAAATAAATGAGTGAAGAAATCAAAAGCCTTTACAACACCCAGTCTTCTTAGCAAGAAGTGAGGAACCTTTTCAAAGGGCTCTTCTGCATTCTCATTTTTGTCGCTTGTGTGTCCCAGTTGCTTTGGGGGGGGATTCTTTTCCACACCCGTTTTGCTCCCTCTAGTGGTTGATTCGATATTACATCCCTGTATGTCTGGCATAAAAACCTGCAGTTTAAATCTGTAGGGAGATATGCTGGGACATACAACAACACTAGAGGGAGCAAAACAAGTGTGGAAAAGGAAAAAAATGAAGCAATAGGGACACACTAGCAATGAAAATGAGAATGCAGAAGAGTCGACAGATATCTCTCCAAAGTTCCTGGCTACTGGAATATTTATTTATTGAATTCCCATATTTCTAGTATGGATCTCAAGCAGTGTATCTGAAGTACCAAGGAGATCTTCCCACCAGGTACTGAACCAGAACCAGCCTTGATTAATTCAGCAAGGTGTGTTTCCCCTCATATTCCTCATAGACCATGGAACAAAAGGATGTCCTCTTTTCTGCTAAGTTACAGATTGTAAAGTGTGTCTGTGTGTGTAAGACAGGTCCACTCAGTAACAGAGACTGAAAGTCAAGTGGACCGTTAACAATTTAGATACATTCCAGATGCAAGCGATCTATTTCTCAGATGGTGGCCTTGGACATTGGCTAATTTGCGGCTGTCTTTCTTGCAGAATTGTGCTTTTTGTGATAATTCATACAATCTTTTATGTTGTCACAGTGCCGTTTTTTGTTCGCTGGGCTTTTTCACGTTTCTAATGCAAGAGCAATGAGGTCTGGCGAACATTAGTGATTGGCAAATATGCTTTGGTAGGTTTCTTCTTATACTGGTTTCTGTCTAGGCAATGGTTCCAGGTCTCTTTTGACTGTTGTTTTTTCACCATCTGTTTGTATTGTATGTTTTTAATATGCAATTTATGCAAACCCTCTTCACACAACATGACCTCTGGTGAAAACAAGGCCTTTAGAGACGGTGTGGGCACAAGTTTGCTGACCCTTCCACACCAATGCACAATCATCCATTGAAGACAATGGAGTCCATATGTATAAGAAACGTATCCAGAGTCCTTCCCTGTGATCAGGAGTTCTGTTTTTTCTCCATGTTCATTAATATTGGGTGTCTGCAGGCAATGCTCCCTCTAAGCTGTGGAGTCCTGTGAGCAAAAACTCTACTTTGTGAGCTACTGGCATTAAAGTTGCGAGCGAGCAATTTGGCTACTGCATAAATTAGTTTGCTCTGGAGCCCTCCTTCCTGGGCTAAGACAAAAAGGCGTGAGCTGGAAGCTAAAAAACTGTGAGCTAGCTCACACTAACTCAGCTTAGAGGGAACACTGTCTGCAGGGGGCAAGGGGGCACCCACCCTGTGGAATCCTAACTTCGCTAGTTTTTAAACTTACCCTATCCATTCCCCATCTGCATGCATTAAAATCATTGTGCATAGTGCTGGTTGTAGCGAGCAACGGTTTTTGTATGTGTAATGTATATCATTTCTATCGATACACAAATATTGCTCATCCATATACACAGTTATGAGAATCAAGGGTGTAGACTTTCCCATTTCCCGGGGGGGGCTGGGGCTGGACCAGAGGCATTGCTTTGCTAGGAGCAAGGGTGGCTCCCGGGGGAGGCTGAGCACCTTCCTGAAAATTTCGGCGGGGGCTGAACCACCCTCCCCGCCGAGGATATTCAGTGCAAGGAAGCAGAAAAGTGTGTGAAAACAAAGAATGCAAGGGAAGATCAAAATTTAAACAAGGATTTTCAGGCAAGACCAACAGAGCTGAGCCATTCAAAAGAATCCCTAGCTAATATGGTCCCCTATTTACCTTTTTAAAGAGGTCTAACCCTGTTGAGCGTTAAATTGGCATGCATCTCCGTCTGTAGTTTTGAGAACCTATGATTCGCTTTTTACGCTATGAACCTTGTGGTCTGCTGAAATTGTTGAATCAGGGTGAGTGTATTTTTCAGGCATGCTTTTTAAAAAAAAATCTGTTTTTCATGTGTTTAGCCATTTGTGTAAATCTCGTTACAGTTTCACCTGCACAGCCGGCAAACTGAAGAAGTCGAAGGAAACGCATCTTTTAAGTATCTAGAACTGGCGTCTTTGCAAAGGCTGTTTGGAAAATGTTATGACTATGGGGACTCCTCCTATCCAGTGTTCCCTCTAAGCTGAGTTAGTGTCACACATTTTTGTCTTAGCTCAGGGATGATGGCTCCACAGCAAATTACTTGATGCAGCAGGCAAATCGCTCACTCACAACTTTAATGCCAGCAGCTCACAAAGTATAAATTTTGCTGAGAAGACTCCACAGCTTAGAGGAAGCATTGCTCCTATCAAGTTACACTGGTTACATGGACTTTACGTCTTATCTTCTAAGCAAGAAACATTGTATCTTATGCCTTATCAGTGTTATAGTATGCACTAATTTTGTTGTTGTGACATCACCAACTTTATATTTGTTAGATACAGTTTATATTTTTGCAATTTCTGATGGTGTTTCTACTAGTGGAATTTGTATATCTGGGACCTCTGTGGTGCTAGGTTTTTCCCCCTTGTTGTTTGGAAGCCGAGAAGGGAGGCAGAGCAGGACAAAGCGGACGCCTTACTCAATCGAGGATGGCCCCCTGGGAGCAGTGCTCAGGAGGCACAGCTGTAGATCCTCTCACCTGCCCCTCTGAAGGAAAATGGGGATTGTTGGGAGAAGGGAAGGGGGTAGACTGGGAGGCTGATTTAAGCCAGGCAGCTCAGGCAAGCCAGGGAGGAAGAGCGCGTGTCTCTTAAAGGGGAAGCAGAATGACCAGAGAGAGAGAGTGAGTAACTGAGAGACCGCGAGCTGGAGTGAGGGATGTGAGTCTACCCCCCCCCCAGCTATATCTGAGGCCTGCCGTCCTGTTGCTGCCGGCTACAAAATCATGCCCTGGAGACCCCAAATTCACGAGCGATCGCTCTGGAAGAGCCAGGACCTGACAAAAGCCTTCCTCCAAGGGTCACGAGCCCCTAGGGCAATAGTTCATTTCTCGTTGGGAGAGACATTCATAGAGAGGTGTGTGTGTTCCCTTCAAGCTGTTCCATGCATCAGGGATCAGTGCTGGGGCTTGGTGCCTCAGCAACTGAGGAGGAGGAGGAGATTGGATTTATACCCCACCCTTCACTACCCAAGGGAGTCTCAGAGCAGCTTACAAACTCCTTTCCCTTCCCCTTCCCACCACAGACACCCTGTGAGGTAGGTGGGGCTGAGAGAGCTCTGACAGAAACGGCTCTTTTTCAAGGACAGCTCTTGTCAGAACTATGGCTTGCCCAAGGTCATACAGCCAGGTGCAAGTGGAGGAGTGGGGAATCAAACACAGTTCTCCCAGATTAGAGTCCGCGCACTTAACCACTACACCAAACTGGCTCTCTGGAGCCCTGGCAGCAGTTTGGTGTGAAGGGAAACCACCGAGCGAACACCTCCAGGCTGTTCTCCGTACTCCACTTAATCGCCATCTCTCTAGTCAGAAGAAGTGGCCCTTGCTCAAGGCTCTGACCCAGGCACCTTCCCCCAATCAGTGGTGCATTCATTTGGAGAACCCAAGTTGTCCCTGTGCCAAGTCTCAGCATCAGAGATGCAAACGCTCAGGAGTCCATTAGACGCATTAAAGATTTATTGGGTGTATCTTTGTTCAGGTTTACAGCACACCGGGGATGGGAAGGGAGGTGGTCCGTTCCTTCTGGCTGCACCTCAAGAGATGCAGTCGCCATAATCAGCCTCTGACAGGACAGTTATGGGTCTCATTATGGACGTGAACTGTTGTCCGGAGCTGCAATGTGCCATGCATTTATGTCCATACACAAGCAGCCATTTGCTCCTTAATTTTAATAGCCGTGCAAAACTGTGCTAATGGAAAGGGCCAAGACAAAGGGCCATTGTAACAGCGTCACTCTGCTCCGTAATCTTCAAAAGACCTTCACGATAATCGAAAAGGGCAATTGCTCCCAAAGGGCAGAGTTTACTTTGCAGTTAGGTCTAAGAGGTTTATTCAATTATGCATGGCACGGAGAAAGTCTTCCTGTCCATCTAACATGTATTCATCCCACCTTTCCTCCAAGGAACTCAGAGTAGCATACACGGTTCTCCCTCACAACAACCCTGTGAGGTAAGCTAGGCTGAGACGGGGTGACTGTCCCAGATCACCCAGCAATGGTCACGGAGAATTGAAGTCTCCTGGGTCTCCCAGATCCTAGTACAATTATCTAGCCACTGCGCCATGCTGGCGCTTCTTAGCACCAGAACGTGGGTCCACCCAACGAAACAGATCGGCAATAGATTTAGGCAGGGCTCTTTTTGTAGAAAAAGCCCAGCAGGAACTCATTAGCATAATAGGCTACACCCAACCGCAGAAACTCATTAGCCCATTAGGCCACACCCCTGACAGCACAGCTCATTAGCACATTAGGCCGCACCCCCATGTTGCCAGAAGTGTGGTCATCCAGCCACACCCACCTTTTGCTTCTTATTCTGTTTACCTTGTTTGTTGTCAAAACCCAGGGCCTTTTTTAATAGCAGGAACTCCTTTGCATGTTAGGCCACACACCCCTAATGTAGCCAATCCTAATGAGTTTCTGCTGTTGGGTGTGGCCTATTATGCTAATGAGTTCCTGCTGGGCGTGGCCAACTCGGGAGCCAGCTGGAACTCCGTTCCTGTGCGTTCCTGCCCCAAAATAGCCCTGGATTTAGGAGTGATTCACACAATACGAACTGGGCGATAGAACTCGCTGCCACAAGATCTGGAGAATGAGGACTGGCTCAGACAGACTGAAATGGGGATTGGCAGTGTCATGGGGAATATCGTCAAGCCCTGACCTGTCAGATTTCAGAAGCTAAGCAGGGTTGGCCCTGATAAATACTTGTACAGGAAGTCCAGGATTGCTACATAGAGGCAGGCAATGGCCAACTGCCAGTTTGGTGTAGTGGTTTAGTGCGTGGACTCTAATCTGGGAGAACCGGGTTTGATTCCCCACTCCTCCACGCGCAGCTGCTGGACGACCTTGGGCAAGCCGTAGTTCTGTCAGAGCTGTTCTCTCAAGGGCAGTTTCTGTCAGAGCTCTCTCAGCCCCACCTACCTCACAGGGTGTCTGTTGTGGGGAGGGGAAGGGGAAGAAGTTTGTAAGCCGCTCTGAGACTCCAAGTGAAGGGCAGGGTATAAATCCAAACTCCTCCTCCTCCTCCTCTGTTTGTCTTTCGCCTAGAAAACCCAAGGGGTCGTTTAAGATTTGACATCACTTTACACATGCATCTCTTGAGCCCTGACCCAGATGGCCCAGCTAGCCAATCTCCTTGGAAGCTAAGAGGAGGCTGAAGTTGGTTCCTTATTCGCACTTCCTTATTCATTCCTTATTTGTTACTTATTCGTGTAGTCATTCAGAAACACTAAGGAGAGTGAGTTGGAAAGCTCTGAACCCCAAAATAAGGTCTGGACCACCACGTATCATATACCCCCACATTCACAGGACTCTCCCCTTCGAGGGAACATATGCTGTATCCTGGTCCAAAGCAAACCTTGTGCAGTTCCGCAGGGCCTGCAAGACGGAGCTCTTCCGCCAGGCTTTTGAGTAGGAGCCGCCGCCGCTGCCACTATACCACCATCGTGGCTGATTTACCATCTACCTGGCTTTGGACGGGGGCAGACGTCGCCCAGAAGAGGAACACCACCCTGGCGCTCCTGCGTCTATACCATCGGCCACCAGTGAGGGACATCTACCATCTTGAACTTTTTGAACTTTTAAAATTAACTGTAGAGCACCATTTTAGTTTGTATTTATTGAGGTTTTAATGTAACCTATGTTTTATTTCCGGCGTTGCCGCTTGTTTGCCGCCCTGGGCCGTACGGGTAGGGCGGGATATAAATCCCTAAATAAATAAATAAATAAATAAAATAAAATAAAATAAAATGGTTCTGGTGCCAGCTGCTCCAAAGTACAGTGCCCCAAGGACAATCACACAAGCAGACACTGGGGCCAGGCTACACCCCAAAATAATCTTTGGACCACCCCAAAGTACCCATCCCCATGTTCTGGAGACTCTTCTTAGTGTTTCTGAATGACTACATGAATAAGGAATGAATAAGGAAGTGCAAATAAGGAACCAACTTCAGCCTCCTGAAGTTAAGCAGGGTTGGCCTTAGTTAGTACTCGGATCAGAGACCACCGAGGAAGTCCAGGGTTGCTATTGCTTGCCTCTAGGCAATGGCGAACCACCTCCGTTCATCTCGTCTGGAAAACCCTTTGGGTTGCCATAGGTTGGCTGCAACTGGACACCACTTTCCACCATGTCTCTCAAGTTGTTGGTGGGTACCATGGCGCCCGCAGGCCCCACTTCGGGGGACCCTGGTCTAATTTTTTTTTTTCTACGAGAGCCAGTTTGGTGTAGTGGTTAAGTGCACGGACTCTAATCTGGGAGAACCGGGTTTGATTCCCCACTCCTCCACATGCAGCTGCTGGTGTGACCTTGGGTCAGTCACAAGTTCTCTCAGAGCTGCTCTCTCAAGGGAGAGAGTTCTCGGGAGAGCTCTCTCAGCCCCACCTACCCACAGGGTGTCTGTTGTGGGAAGGGGAAGGGAAAGGCGATTGTAAGCCGCTCTGAGATTCCTTCGGGTAGTGAAGGGCGGGGTATACATCCAATCTCTTCTTCTTCTCTTCTGTGTGTTTCTTTGTAAGCTGCTGTGAGTCCTAAGGGGAGAGGAAAGCAGGGCAGAAATAAATAAATAAATGCTGATCGTTCTCTTCATGGGGCATTGGTTGAAGGGTGTTTTTTTTTAAAAAAAAAATCACTCCGATTCGATTTACCAGATTCTGTTCTTGCAAGCCTGGAGTTTATATTCTTGCCAGAGTCACATTGCGTTCCTTCCTCAAGAATGGCTGGAGACTTCCACTGCAGCAAGCAATTATTAGGAAGCCCGTCGACAAGCCTTTCTCCCCAAGTCAAATGTTGAATTCCATGTGACAGAGTTTGACAACCCAGCTCAAGCTGGGGCTCAGCCAGAAAGCAAACGCTGCAGGAAGGAAAGGGGGAGGAGGAAGAGGAGGGCTCACCTGCTGCTAGGGCAGGCAAGGTTTTGACAAGATTGATTGACAACCGGGTGAATCCTGCTGGGGGGGAGGTTGCGAAGGCACGGTCTCCCGCTGCCTCCAGGCTTTTCGTGTGGCAAGCAGACTCTCCCAGCTGAGAACTGGGAACCCTACACACTTTATGCTCAGTACATTTAAATGCCATACATCTCAATTCAGGATTCCCAAGGTGGTTCATGACCATCATAAAATACGGCTTTAAACCCAGTAAGAAGGCCTTACAGTTAAAGATTAAAAAAAACCAAACTGAATCCAGCCGTGACAAGAGCATCAGCTATAAATGGGTCACCCGCCATTAAATCACGAGAGCCAGCAGAGAGCATTAGCCATAAACAGGGCTATTTGTGGGCAGGAACGCACAGGAATGGAGTTCTGGCTGGCTCCCGAGTTGGCCACACCCAGCAGGAACTCATTAGCATAATAGGCCACACCCAGCAGCAGAAACTCATTAGGATTGGCTACATTAGGGGTGTGTGGCCTAACATGCAAAGGAGTTCCTGCTACCAAAAAAGGCCCTGGGTTTTGACAACAAACAAGGTAAACAGAATAAGGAGCAAAAGGTGGGTGTGGCTGGATGACCACACTTCTGGTAACATGGGGGTGTGGCCTAATTTGTCAATGAGCTGTGCTGTCAGGGTGTGGCCTAATATGCGAATGAGTTTCTGCTGCTGGGTGTGGCCTGTTATGCTAATAAGTTCCTGCTGGGCTTTTTCTACAAAAAAGCCCTGGCCATAAAAAACAGCAAAGAACAACAATAAGACAAGAGAAGCCAAGTAGGCACAAGGGCAACAAAGCTCAGCCTAATGTTGAGCAAACGCCTTGAGCAGCGGTCCCCAAGATGGTGCCCATGAGCAACACAGAGCCCACTGACACCTCTCCTGGTGTTTCAAGAAAGCGGGCTGGTCCAGGCAGGGTTTTTGCCTAGCCAAACTTCCGATCAGCCATTGGAGATTCGATTGGTTATTTCTGTGACGGCAGCTGCCATCACATCACAAGAATCTTCACTATGTGAATGAAGTTAAGTTTCGGCAATCATTTTTGTGGCTGGCTCCGCCTCCCGCAGCAGCCATTGTATAGCTAGCTCCACCTCCTGTGGCAGCCATTTTGTGGCAACCATTGTATGTTTCTGTTTTAATGTGATGTTTTCTTTCTATGTTACAAAATGTAAAGCTGTATATGTGTTGGTCAATGACTGTGAATGAATTAATTCATTCAGCCATTTTATGGCTGCACCTACCATGCTGTATCAGAATCCTAAAGGCTTGGAAAGTTGGGGACCCCTAGCCTGCAGAGTGGCCTCAGATTATGAATGCAGTGATGGGGCAAGTTCCTGGGGGGCAAAGTGATCCTTTAGACGGAGGCCTACAAGTTGTTTCCATGGTCCTCTACAGCGCCATGACAGCTACCATGGTGGCCGCTAACACCTTTCCTGGTGTCCGCCAAGTGTTTCAGGAGGTGGGTGGGGCCAGGTGAGACTTCTGCCCAGCAAGGCTTCTGATTGGCCGTGCGGTTGTTGTTGTTTTTTCAGTGTTCCTTTGGCAGAAGCTGCCACTGTAGCGCAAGGACCTTCACTGTGTAACTGAAGGTGAGCCGCGGCAGCCATTTCGTGGCTCTGCCTATCACGCTGTGTCAAAATTCTAACAGAGCCCAAAGGCTGGAAAGGGGCTGGGGACCGATGCTGCAAACTTGGTGTAGTGGTTAAGTGTGCGGACTCTAATCTGGGAGAACCGGGTTTGATTCCCCACTCCTCCACTTGCACCTGCTGATGTGACCTTGGGTCAGTCACAAGCTCTGGCACAGCTGTTCCTGAAAGAGCAGTTTGTGTCAGAGTTCTCTCAGCCCCACCCACCTCCCTCACAGGGTGTCTGTGGTGGGGAGGGGAAGGGAAAGGAGTTTGTAAGCCGCTCTGAGACACCTTTGGGTAGTGAAGGGCGGGGTATAAATCCAATCTCTTCTTCTTCTTCTTCATACCTAGTCACCAAGTGAACATGGTGCT
This sequence comes from Gekko japonicus, assembly GCF_001447785.1. Classification (NCBI taxonomy): domain Eukaryota; kingdom Metazoa; phylum Chordata; class Lepidosauria; order Squamata; family Gekkonidae; genus Gekko; species Gekko japonicus. The sequence continues at coordinate 1,790,275 of NW_015170889.1, forward strand.
CCTGAAAGTTGCGACTGCTCATGAACTGAACTTCGGAGCGCCTGGGCAACAGGCCAAACCATTTCTTTTTACCCAGGCTCTAAATGAAGGGGGGGGTTGTCTTTTGAGCTGTGGTATGGTCTGCTTCTCGCCTAAGAACTGTTTCATTGATATTTTGAAGCTCCCAATCATTGTTTTACACTGTTTTATGTCCATGGCTGTTTTTAACTTGTTTGTCTATACTGCCCTGTTTTTATACTGCTAATTTATGTTGTGATTTTTTATGGTTTATGGGAACTCATCTATTCTTTAACCATTTCTCTGGAGTGGTGGCACATAAACATGTCAGAAGAGCACGATCATGATGCATTCTTTTATCCACAATTTTAAAAAAAACTGTTGTGTTTTCTGACCCCAAAAAATTTATTCTATTGGCATTGCCATCCATTCAGATAACCTCAGCCGAGACTGTGAAGTGCTCAGCTATTGATGCTTCAAAGATCTTGGGCCCTGGTCACACGGGCCAGATATCGCGGGGGGGGGGAGGCGTGGCTAATTGCCCCGGAGGAAACTAACGCGTGGCTGCCCGAGCACACGTCCCGGTCGAGGTCCCGTTGTTCGAGGGAAATGCCGATCAGACGGGTATCCTGCAGCGCGGCACAGAAGCCACACCACGCAATTGCACTAGAAATCGCTCTTTGTGTGCATGCGCTGTTGCGCAACCTGTGGAGACGAACAGTGGCGGGCACCAGATGCCACGTAAGTCCACCGGGAACGTGATAGACGCCCGCCCTTGGCCCACAGTTTCAGGAAACTAGTACCTCATAGGTACTAGGGTTTAACTCTGCACCTTCCACGGGTTTGCCACGGGAGCACTGCGCTTCCCGGATGTTGGGGTGAGATCACGCCTGGAAAATCCGCAGGACTCCTGTGCCTCTCCTGCGGCAACTTTGCCGTGTGACCGGGGCCTTGGTTATGCAGAGGAATATCTGGATTCAGCATCTACCCATTTTCAAAGTGCCTGTTTGCTCCAACACTGGGGTTACCATATTTTGGAGAGCAAAAAAGAGGAAACATTTCCCAACCAACTACTCCAAACAAGTGATCACTATGACGAAACATTTGAAATACCCCAACTATTGAAACTGTGATGATTGCTACCAGCTAGGAATACTCCTAACCGTCCAGCCCAAAAAGAGGACATTTTCATCAGTTTTCTTTAAAAAGAGCCCAAAAGAGAGCGTACACACCACATCTAGTAACCCTATCCAACACTATTTTAAACAGCCTCACCCGAATGTCACAAAGTACTCTCACAACCAGCCCTGTTGAGATATTCTGTTTGTTTAGAAGCTTCTCTGGTGAAGCAACAGAGACATCTGGTGGCCATCTGGTATCATAAGGTGAAAATGTTAAACAAAAAACCTAGATTTTCATGGTATAAGCTTTCAAGAAGAGCCAAAACTCCCTTTGGTCTCTATGGTTCTACTATGGACTCAAATCTTCAGACCAACAGGGCTACCCTCTGAAACAAAAGCCTAGATACCATGTGTCGGTGGGTTGTCTCCCCCACTGCTATTGGCTGAGCTGCTGTGATGCCACAGAACATTCATAAACATTCTGACAGCTGGGTGAAAGTCCTGCCAACGAATGCTGGGAAGCGGTGCAGCTGTTGGAGGAAGTAGGCCACAAGAGGGACAGCACAAGAAAAATATGACACAGGGGCCATATAATAAACTGCAGGCTGAAAAGGAGCAGAAGTCGCCGAGAAGTCAAAGATAATTAGAGGAATAAGTGAGAGTAGTAAGAGAAAGAGCTAGGCATTTATTCATTACATTTTTTAATTTATTGTAATAAAACATCTATATCTACGGTTGCCAGGTCTTGACGAAGCACTGGCGGGGGGTGGGAGGGAGCCTCCTGGGAGTGGGGAGGGGCTCCGCCCCCAACCATCGATGTTGTGTGGTGATGTCCCCGACGTGATGATGTCACACGGAAGTGACATCTTCACATCAGGGACGTTGTGTGGCGACACTCTGGTTTGAGTGCAAAACTCTATGGCAAAATTGCCCTCAAAACATAGAGTTTTGCCCAAAAACCAGAGCGTCACTGTGCGATGTCCCTGGCATGATGACTTCCCTACTGTGTGACATCATTGGGGACATCGCCACACAACATCACTGTTTGGGGGTGGGAGTTCCCCCACCAACCTGCTGGCCAGTGGCGGGCAGAAACTCCAAAACATGGGGGATCCTTCTCCCCCACCTGGGGAATGGGAATCCTATCGATATCCTATCTTCCCCCAGGTCCCAAAATTGAATTCCAAAGAGGGAATAAAAACCCCAAACAAAATGTAATAAAACTGTTTCTGAGCAGGGCCAGAGGTCATTTCGGGGGGGTCGCAGTTCCCCCGGGTGAGGTACCGGGGGGCGGGGCGCATAATGAAGCCCCGCCCCCTGCTTCCGGCCGCCCCGCTTCCGGCCCTCATTCAGCCAGGAGGAAGCAGGAGAAGAGGGAGGGTAAGTTGCTTCCTCCCTGCCTCTCCCCACCCCTGCCTGCCTGGGGCCAGGGAGGGCTTCCTTGCACTCCCGCCGGCCTTGCAGGTCCACTGCCGGGCCCCTCATGGGCGGGGTGTGTGGCCTTATGACACACTTCCGGTGATGTCAGGGGATGTGGCATATGCTAATGAGTTATGCTAATGAGTTCCCCTAGCTCTTTTTCTATGAAATGACCCCTGGGCGGGGGTTTCAACTGAGCTGTATCCAAGCATGATGGAAGGTGCCTGGCCACTTCCTGTCTCCCCCCCCCTCTTAAGATGGCAGCTATGGCAATTAGAAGCTGGAGGAAACTGGGCTCTCTGGGTTAGACATTATGCCCTGCAAGCTTGCTCTGGCAGCTCCTGTGACTAGGAGGGATCGAGAGTCCAGAGTGTTCCCATGGAATGGCAGCTGGGGGAAAAGAGATGGGAAAAAGTCCAGCTGAGGTGGGCTGTTGTTGTTTCCTGAGTGAATGGAGGATTTCTAAAGCAGAAGGGGTCCCAGGGAAGAGCAGTCTGCAGAGCAATGAGAAAGTCACCTGGCCGCTCTTCTGCTGCTGTGAGGAGAAGTTGCTCCTCAGATCCTGTAAAGAAGAAAGACCAGGCACCCCCCAAACCATCCTGGTATATGCCCAGAGACAGAGACTTCCTTATCCCCCGGATGTTGGGACTACCCATTTTATTTTGTGTTCATAGTAGGAGCATTTGGAGGTGCAGGCTGGCAACCCTATGTTTGCATCTCATACCAACGCAGAGGGATGCCAGCCTCCAGGTGGGGAGTGGACATGCCTACGAGTTCTTGTATTGTGAGAAAAGGGGGGAAAGTGCTTCTTTCTCGACCTGCTGTCTCCCATGCATCATCTTGTAAACCTCGATCATGTCACCCCTCAGTTGTCATTTCTCCAAACTTAAAGAGCCTCAAGTGCTTTAACTTTTCTTCATAGGGAAAGTGTTCCAACCCTTTGATCATTTTGGGTCCCGGTCACACGGGCAGGAAACAGTGGGGGGGGCGTGGCTGTTAGCCCCGGGGCTAAAAACCGTGCGGTTGCTTGAGCAGACCTACCTATCGAGGTCCCGTGGAGGTTCCGTGGTAGGGGGGAGGTGCCGATCACTCCACAGTCCTGCAGCGCGGCAAAGAAGCAGGGCGCAGGGCAAACGGGTTGGTTATTTTAAAAAAAACGCAATTGTGCGCATGCTCCCTTGGGTGCGTGTGCACATCCGTGGAGACTTTGAAAAAAACTTTTTCCAAGGGGACGTGAGCGGGCGCCGGAACTACCTCAGGAAACGCGATCAGACGCCCGCCCTTGCCCCATGGTTTCAGGAAACTAGTACCTCGGAGGTACTAGTTTTTTACTGTGCGTCTTCGGCGGGAAGCCTCGGTTGCGCCACGGAAGCCCAACGCTTCTCAGATGTGCCGGTGAGATTGCGCCCGGAAACTCCACCTATCTTCCGTCCCTCTAGCGTGGCTAATGCTCCGTGTGACCGGGGCCCTAGTTGCCCTTTTCTGCACTTTTCCCAATGCTATAGTATCCTTTCTGAGGTCTGGTGACCAGAATTGCACACAGTATTCCAAATGAGGTCGCACCATTGATTCATACAGTCGCACATTGGTGTAACACACCCCCACCAGCCTGTCAAGGAGTGGTGGGGAAGGAGGGGAGGGGGCCAGGAATTTTTCCCATTGTAGCAAGAGACCTGACTCTCCTTAGTTAACAATGTTTTGTTCAACATTCCCAGTTCAATAAATACCCCTTGCTTCTCCATGCCTTTAGATTAAAGATTTGTGTGTGTGATTAAGCAGCTCAAGTTTTGAAAGAGGCATCTATGACTCAGTGACCTCTAACCTGGTCCTTTTCAAGGTATTATGGGGGGATGGGGACAAAGCTTGTCTGGGATCTTCTGATCTTCTGTCTTCTAGAAGAGGAGGAGTTGATTTTTATACCCCACTTTTCTCTGTCTTACGGAGTCTCCAAACGGCTTACAATCACCTTCCCTTCCTCTCCCCACCACAGGCACCACAGGTAGGTGGGGCTGAGAGACTTCTGAGAGAACTGTGGCTGGCCCAAGGTCAACCAGTAGGAGAACCTGGTTCTCCAGATTAGAGTCCGCCACTCTTAACCACTATACCATGCTGGCTGTTCTCCCAAAGTACCAGGTGTCCCAGAAGGCATATATTTATACCTGCTCTGAAGCAAAAATGGAAGAAAAGACGTCAGACTTCGTTAACCAGAGGTGTTTGAAAGCTATAGAGCTTTCAAACACCTCTGTATACAGAACAAAGTTTGAGTCCGGTGGCACCGTTAAGATCAAAACAGTTTGATTCAAGGTATGAGCTTTCATGCGCAGACACATTTCACCGAAGAAGGGTGTGCCTGCACACGAAAGCCTATACCTTGAATCAAACTCGGTTGGTCTTAAAGGTGCCACCGGACTCAAACTTCGTTCTGCTGCTTCAGACCAACAGGGCTACCCCACCTGAGCCTCTGTATGCAGTCAGAAAGTTTCTCCTCACAATTTTGTCTAAGGTCACAGAAGATCACCAATAGACATCTTCAACCGATTCTGTCCTACAACTGTATTCTCCACAGTACCAATACAAATCTCGAGGCTGTGGTTACATGCAGGGGTCATTTCGTAGAAAAAGAGGTGCAGGAGCTCATTAGCATAACTCATTGGCATAACTCATTCGCATATGCCACACCCCTTGAAATCACCGGAAGTGTGTCACAAGGCAACACCCACTGCTCAGGCTCCACTGGATTGCTAGCTATTGGGGGGGGGGGACGTGCAGATCTGTCCTCACAGAGGAGGGAGAGCTTGCACCTGAATAAAACTTGGTCTGAAACGTGCCACTGGACTGTTTTGGACCGGGGGCCGGGGGGCTCTGCAACTTACCTGGCTGCTTCTTGCTCTGACTGAGGGCTGCTGGGAGCAGGGGGTGGGGCTTGTTGCATGTGCCCGCCCCCTGGGCTCTTTACTGCCGGAGCTCCGCTCCTGTGCGCTCCTGCAGGAAATGACCCCTGGTCACATGCGCCAGTTGCAGCGGAGGGGAAGCAAGGCTATTTCCTCTAGAGGAATTTGATACACAGTTGTGAGATCAGACCTCCCTTTGTAGCTGCGGGTGCAGCCCGTTACTGTGTGATCAGACGCAACTGTGGGTCTTTCTGGGGGGCCGTTTGTTTCCCATGCGCATAAACGAGGAATCGTACCGCCGCACTGAGGGCCCCCTATGGCGTATGCAATGAGGGAGGGAAATGGCACCGAGCCAGAATGGCATGATCAGACCATCCCGATGGCATGAGAGCGTGCTTGCCCGATCAGACAGGGGAAAATCCATCCGTGGCCCATCGGAACCCGTTAGAGCTGGACTTTCCCGAGTGTCTTTTAACTCCGCTTTTGCGGCGGAGCAGCACGGGTTGCCAACAACTGTGGGACGCTTCCCAGCTGTTGCTGTCTGATCACTCCCTTCAGATCCGTCAGGCATTCGCACCTATGTCGGATCTAAAGATGCTTGTGATCACAGCCTCAAGCCAAGTTTATTCAGTATGTAACCAGCACAAACCGGTTGCAGCCGTATTTTAACTGCATCCATAATACAATTGTGAAAAATTTTAAAAATTTGCTAGACATTTCTAAAACATATAGTTTATGTATAAAGTATATAGCAGCAGTTTTTTAAAATTGTCTTATACATTTCTAAAATTCTCGTGATATGAAATAAAACAAGATTTATAGACATGATTTGTCCTCTCAATTACCCATAACCCCTTGGACTCTGCTATACTTGATCTCTGCGATTTCTTTGGGCTATAGCTAAAAATTTACCACAGTTCAATATGAGCTGCAGGTCATGGTCAAATAGAAGTTTCTGGTTTATTTCCTTATCTGAATACCTGTAGAACCTCCTTAAAATAGGATAAAGGATCTTTTCTATACTAGCTTCATAATAGCCACAATACAATAATATATGTTCGGTTGTTTCTATTTTCCCGGACCCACAAGGGCATAGATGCTCAATCAATGGCACCTTTTCATACTGGCCTTCAAGGACCACCGAAGGATAGATATTACATCTGGCCATAGAGTAAGCCCTGCAATGTGATGGAATCTCTAGGAGCGATAGCTACATTGCAGGCGCAACTTATGTACTTCATGATATTAATGACTTGACCAGCAGCTTAGACATGGTCGACATTCATCCTCCCATTCTAGCAAATTGACATATAGCAGCCTTACTATGTCGATGATATGATTCTACTATCTAGGACACCAGTAGGACTTAAAAGGCCACCAGTACACTGTTGAACATGGACTGAAGAGTCCTCACTAATGGGCAAAGTACAGAATGCTTTGACTCCTGGAGAGTCAGCTAGGGAAGGCCCATAACTTAGGGGAGAAACCATAGCTCAGCGGTAGAACTTCTGCTCTGCATGAGGCAGGCCTCCAGTTCGATCCCCACCATCTTCCGTTAAAAGACTTGTAGTACGAGATTCTCTCACTTACCCAATCAGAGAACCTAAACTGACACTTTTCAAGGGCTCTGCCTTCACACACAAAATGTTCAGCAGCAGAGTTCTCTTGGATTTATCTTAGGCCCCGTTCATACGAGCCCATTTGGGCCGGGAGCGGGACGGAACTGGGGCGGAGCAAACAGGCGCGATCTCACCTCAACATCTGGCGAGCGTGCCGTCTCCGTCCCTGATCCGTCCCAACGGCCCAAACTGCGCCGCAAAAAACAACCACCTCTCTAGGTGGTTGCATCCATTGGTGTGGCGCAGGCAGGGCTGTGGGATCGGCGGCGCGTCCTTGCGCCGCCGCATCCCGGCCCCCAGCCGTACTGCGCATGCCCGAGCATGCGCAGTTCGGCAGCCTCCCCCTCCCCTCGGACTTTTCCTCCCCAGCATCTGAGCGTGCCGGGGAGTGCTGCGCCGCGTGCTCTGCATTCTGTTTTTCACATGAGCCTGTTGAAGAAGGATCCTGGCCCGTCTCCCTGGAGACCAGCAGTTACTCCTCCTCCACCTGTCATTTTGGAAGGGGATGAACATTTTGAGATCGCTGATATCCTTGATTGTAAATTGAAACGTGGTAAACTCTGGTACCTTATCGAATGGGTTGATTTCGGTCCCCAGCACCGCGAATGGGTGGAAGAAGGGGATATTCGGGCCCCTTACCTGATCCGTAGTTTCCACAAGAGGTTCCCGGACAAACCGGGAGGTCTCCCGCCCAGCCCGGGAGATCTCCCGCCCGACCCGGGAGGTGTGTTGTAAGTGTATTTTAAGGGGGGCAGTATGTCAGCAAGCTGCCATTCTGTTTTCTGTGACCTCTGTGTACATATCCTTTCCCTGTTGCACCCGGCTTGTTTTCTATCATCCTGCTCCTGCGTTGGAATGCACAAGATAACTGCTGGAGGTTGTGTGGGGGAGAAGATGCTGTAATGCTTGCCTATTGCTTTTCTCATGAGTACTGCACCTGTGTTTTGTCTGATGTTCTGCCTGGTTCCCATGGACTGGGCGCGCAACCGTTTCATTAGCCCGCCAGCGGGAATGCTATTCATTGGATCTGTATCTGTTTGAATTTCCTTTATTATGCTTGACCTAACTGTGTATCCCCAGTTCTAACAAAGAACGTGTTTGAGTATGTCTTCAACGCTTTGAAATAAATTTTGCTTTTCTTGAAAACGTGGATTTATTCTCGATGCTTGGGGATCCAACATATTGTTAGAACTCTCTTTCTCCTATCGTTCCGAATCTGGCAAGATCATGAGCGGAACTGAGGGAAACCTACTTAACACGGAGGGGGACTCAGGATCGGTCCCACATACCTCCGCTCCTTTGGTGTTCACGACTGCAGCCTCGGTGGAGGGTGCCGTGGGGGGAACGATTCCCCGCCTGCCTGCACATCTGTCTTGGCCGCCTCCGACCCCTTCGCACTGGGGTCCGCGGAAGACTCAACAGCAGGATGACTGGACTATGTACAACACTCAGGGCACCCGAGAGGTGTACTCCCGTCGGGGGAGCGGATTACGTGAGAGTCTGTTTGACAAGGGATTGTTCCCGGAGCCGGGGACTACCTCGGAGAAGGGGAGTTCCAAGCAAGACCTCGAGGAGTGGATGTTCGAGCCATCGGGGCCGCGAGGCCACGCAGAGGATGAGGAGGGCACCGGAGCCTTCCAAACGGAAGAGGACTATGACCCACCCCCGGACTATCGACCTCGGGACCCCATCCCGGAGGAAACCACCGGGGAACGACTGGCAGAACTGGAATACTCGGTGAGGGACTTGTTGAGGACATTCCAGGATGTAATGGAAGCTCTGCCGGGAATGATGGACGTTAGAATGGCTAATTTCCTTGACGCACACGCCGCGCAGCAACAAGTTGTCCCTGCACCGGGAGTTCCCGCACCGCAGGTGCCTGCTCAGCCGCCGACGGGACCTCCGCTGCAAGTACCGGGAGTTCCCGCGCCGCAGGTGCCTGTCCAGCCGCCGGCGGGACCGCCTCAGCAAGGGCCTGTGCAACAGCCGATGCCGGGGGGTCCGCCGGTGCCGGGTCTGCCGCCACCGATGAGGCCAATGCCAGCGGGGCCACCGGTTGGTCCGGGTCTCCCTCTCAGGGGAGTTCCGGGTCAGCTGGGACCGTTGGTACGGCCTCCATGGCCCAGACCCAAAGATCTACTGGAGGCTACCTTTGACGGCAACCCAGATGAACTCGCTTTCTTCACGGTGAGAGTGCATAAATTCGTAGAAGAGAGCCGACACCTGTTCCGAAATGAAGCTGGTCTTATTGATGTCATCTCGGCAAGACTAAAAGGAGACGCCGCCACATGGTATGTTGGACTGCACAATGACCGCGGTCCGGAACTTTTGAATTTGCGAGCATTCATGTGGGCGCTGCGGGCGAGGTTTGAAGATGTCAACGCGAGCCAAAGAGCTAAAGCGTTTCTCCGCACCTACCGCCAGAATAAGAAGTCGGTTCGCGAGTACACACTGGAATTCCACAAGCAGGCAGCAAAGCTCCGAGACTACCCTGATCATATATTGGCTGAGATGTATCGATTGGGACTCAACGCAGACATCCGAGAAACGGTTCTGAAGACTGTCAATCCTGTCTCCCTGATGGCCTGGACCCAGGAAGCTGAAAATGCAGAGGATCGGCTCACCACCATCAAACTCGACTTGGCTGCTACGACCAACAGACCCGCCGCTGCCAGTGCCTCCAGACCCAAGACTCAACGCCTGTCGGAATCGGCACGAGAACTACGTATGAAGATGGGGCTCTGTCTCAAGTGCGGGGAGAAGGGGCATTTCGCTGTGGATTGTGGCAGCCGTCAGGTAAAAGACAAGCCGCCTACTCCAAGCCCGAAGACACCGCTGACGGGGAAGAAGGGGATGGCTAAACCGCGTTTCTCCAAAGCTCTGCAGGCGGCCCAAGGCCTGGAGGGAATCGAACCGTCTGCTGCCGAGTCAGAAGAGGAGGTGGTGGCTGAAACGGCGGAAAACGACAACGGCCTGTTGTGAGAGGCGCAAAACGACACGGCCATTCTAGCTCTGCGCCCAAGGTGGTGAGAGAAACCCCTTCCCTGTTTTTCGTGACTGTCTCGTTAATGAATCCGCTCCTGGGGACCCACGTTAGGGTGAGAGCGTTGATTGATTCTGGGTGTGGGAGGGATCTCATCAGCCCTAGAGTGTTATTGGCACTGGAAGCGGGGATAGTCCCCTTGAAGTCTCCCATCATTTTTACCCAAATGGATGGGGCACCCATGGAACCTTGTACACACGAGACTATGGCTTTGCGGTTGGGGGCTGGCGATCATTGGGAATCCAGATCCTTCATTGTTACCCCTAAATCGCAGTTTGACTTAGTACTGGGGAGTCCCTGGTTGTTTACCCATGACCCTTACATCTTGTGGGAAGAAGGGGTTGTCAAATTTGTGTCGGCTAAATGTGTAGATCACTGCTGGTTGGACTCGTGGGGGGACCAGCCGACCGCACAGTTCCCCTGCGGCGCTTTGCAGCCGGAAGAGTTAGCTTCTTTGCCTCGAGAGTATAGAGACTTGGCGAAAGTGTTTGGCGAAGATGAAGCTAACGAATTGCCCCCCCATCGCTCTACTGACTGTGCTATTGAACTTTTGCCTGACTGTAAATTACCTAAAGGTAAAATCTATGCGATGGGGCCGGCTGAGAAAGTTGAACTGCGGAACTTTATTGATAAAAATCTAGCCCGGGGTTTCATTCGCCCGGCTTCCTCCCCTTTCGCCGCGCCTGTACTTTTCCGAAAGAAGAAAGACGGGGGGCTTAGATTGTGCACTGATTATAGGGGTCTGAACGCTGTTTCTTTGTCCAATGCCTACCCCCTCCCGCTAATCAAGGACTTGGTAGCTGAGGCCACCAAGGGCAAAATCTTCTCGAAACTTGACCTCCGAGATGCATATTTCCGTGTGCGCATTCGGGAGGGGGATGAAAGTAAGACTGCATTTAATACCCCTTTGGGGCAGTTTGAGTACCTCGTTATGCCCTTCGGGCTTCAAGGGGCTCCGGGGGTCTTCATGAACCTAATCAATGAGGTCCTACATGAGTTCTTGTTCAAAGGAGTGGTCCTTTACCTTGATGACGTGTTGCTGTACTCTCAGGACCTCCCGTCGCATATTAAATTGGTGCGCCAGGTCCTTAAGCGACTTTATGAACACCACCTGTTTGCAAAGCTGTCAAAATGTGAATTCCACAAGACATGCATTGACTTTTTGGGTTATCGCATCTCTGGGGGGAAGGTGGAAATGGACCCTGCTAAAATACAGGCTGTACTTGACTGGGAACCCCCCAGGACCCGCAAACAATTGCAAATGTTCCTCGGATTCGCCAATTTTTATAGAAATTTCATCCAGAATTTCGCTCAAATTGCCCTTCCTCTGACTGATTTGCTAAAGACCAAGGGGAAGGGTTTTGATGCTACGAAACCAGGCGCCCCGCTTAAATGGTCCCCTGCTTGCGCAGAGGCTTTTGAGAAACTTAAACTGATGTTCACCTCTGAGCCAGTGCTGGCGCGCCCTGATGAAACTAAAAAATTCATTGTCCAAACTGATGCCTCGGATGTGGCAATGGGGGCCGCTATTTTGCAAGAAGGGGAAGATGGTCGTTTACACCCCCTCGCATTTGTGTCTAAAAAGTTTTCTGACGCTGAACGAAACTGGGGGATTTGGGAGAAGGAGGCATCAGCGATCCGGCTGGCTCTCTCCACTTGGAGGCAGTGGTTGGAGGGGGCGCAACTGCCATTTGAAGTCTGGACTGACCATAAAAATCTGGAAATGCTGAAATCCCCCCGTTCTCTCAACGCTAAACAACTTCGTTGGGCGGACTTCTTTGCTAAGTTTCGATTCACTCTTCGTCATTTCCCTGGGACGGCTAATTCCCTGGCTGACGCGCTCTCACGCCTCCCACAACATGACAGTCAGCGTGAAATCATCATGGACTCTGTTTTTTCCCCCTCCCACCTGGGGGGGGCTGTGGTCACCCGTGCGCAAGCGCGCTCGATTCCGCGCTCTGATGAAACTTCGCCTTCCCTTTTCCCTGGGGGGGGGGGGGCTGGGTCCAGAAATATATGTCTGCTTTTACTGCTGATGATGATGCCTCCCTGAAAGCGTTGCCAGATTGTGTCCGTAGCCCTGAAGGTCTGATTTATTCTGGAGACAAACTGTATGTGCCTATTTCAATGAGGAGGGAGGTGATGGAGTCTGCTCACGGTTCGAAACTGGCAGGGCATTGGAGTTTTGTTAAATCTCTGCAACTCATCCGCAGACAGTTCTGGTGGCCACAGATGCGCAAAGACCTCTTGACTTTTGTTCGGTCCTGCCAAACCTGTGCCTTGACTAAACCCAGAGTGGGCAAGCCTCCTGGTCTTCTGCAGCCACTCCCTACCCCATCGAGACCGTGGGAAGTGGTGTCCATGGACTTTATTACTGACCTCCCTGCGAGCAAAGGGAACACTGTTATTTGGGTGGTTGTTGATTTATTTTCTAAGCAAGCTCATTTTGTGCCTTTTCCTTCCTTGCCTACAGCTCAGAGGTTGGCGAAATCGTTTATGTCTCACGTGGTGAAAATTCATCAATTACCTGCTAAATTAATTTCTGACAGGGGGACCCAATTTGTTTCTAAGTTTTGGAGGGAACTTCTTTCCATTTTAGGGGTGGAACAAGGGCTCAGCAGCGCGTATCATCCTGAGACTGACGGACAAACAGAACGAGTTAATCAGACCCTGGAGCAATATCTTCGTTGTTTTACTAATTATCAACAGAATGATTGGTGTGAATTGTTGCCTCTTGCTGAATATTGTTATAACAATACTGTCCATAGCTCCACGGGCATGTCTCCTTATAAAGCTGTCTCTGGTTACGACAGCCCCCCCCTCCCTTTCCTGGAGGGGATGGGCCAACGTCCTGTGGGGGATGCTGATACATGGTGTATGTCCTTGCAAAATGCATGGCCTCTGCTATGCCAAACGCTTGACGCAGCCAAGGCTGCTTACAAGACCCAGGCAGACAAGGGTAGGGTGGTGGGGTTTGATCTGAAACCTGGGGATCTTGTGTATGTCTCGACCAAGAACATTAAGATGCTGCGACCTAGCAGGAAATTGGGGTGGAAGTTCATTGGTCCATTCAAAGTGCGTAAAGTCATAAATGATGTGGCGGTTGATGTTGTTTTGCCTAAGAATTTACGTGCTCTGCATTCTGTTTTTCACATGAGCCTGTTGAAGAAGGATCCTGGCCCGTCTCCCTGGAGACCAGCAGTTACTCCTCCTCCACCTGTCATTTTGGAAGGGGATGAACATTTTGAGATCGCTGATATCCTTGATTGTAAATTGAAACGTGGTAAACTCTGGTACCTTATCGAATGGGTTGATTTCGGTCCCCAGCACCGCGAATGGGTGGAAGAAGGGGATATTCGGGCCCCTTACCTGATCCGTAGTTTCCACAAGAGGTTCCCGGACAAACCGGGAGGTCTCCCGCCCAGCCCGGGAGATCTCCCGCCCGACCCGGGAGGTGTGTTGTAAGTGTATTTTAAGGGGGGCAGTATGTCAGCAAGCTGCCATTCTGTTTTCTGTGACCTCTGTGTACATATCCTTTCCCTGTTGCACTCGGCTTGTTTTCTATCATCCTGCTCCTGCGTTGGAATGCACAAGATAACTGCTGGAGGTTGTGTGGGGGAGAAGATGCTGTAATGCTTGCCTATTGCTTTTCTCATGAGTACTGCACCTGTGTTTTGTCTGATGTTCTGCCTGGTTCCCATGGACTGGGCGCGCAACCGTTTCATTAGCCCGCCAGCGGGAATGCTATTCATTGGATCTGTATCTGTTTGAATTTCCTTTATTATGCTTGACCTAACTGTGTATCCCCAGTTCTAACAAAGAACGTGTTTGAGTATGTCTTCAACGCTTTGAAATAAATTTTGCTTTTCTTGAAAACGTGGATTTATTCTCGATGCTTGGGGATCCAACAGTTGTTGAGGCAACGAACATGAAATTAAGCAAACTCCAGAGCACGACGGAAGACAGGATGGCCTGGCGTGATGTGGTCCATGGGGTCACGAAGAGTCGGACTCGACTGTGCGACTGAACAACAACAACAACACAATCTTTGAATATAACTATCAAGCTAGACAGAACACCTGCAGAAATTTCTATATTTTATTGAGATAAGAAGTTCATTTCTTTAGTGAGTGTCAAACTCGGCACCTTGTTTGCCATGGGAATAGTATATTGCTGTAGATGACTGGGAAGGGGAGGGACTTCTGTGTTTGTGTGTGTGTGCGTATGGCTGGGGATGCTTTGCTATGCAGCTACATAACTCTTTTTCAAGACGCCTCCCTGTCTCTAAGAAAATGTGTGATCTGGAGGCTAAAAAACTGTGAGCTAGCTCACGCTAACTCAGCTTAGAGGGAACACTGCTCACAGGGTGTCTGTTGTGGGGAGGGGAAGGGAAAGGAGTTTGTAACCCGCTCTGAGACTCCAAGTGAAGAGCGGGGTATAAATCCAAACTCTTCTTCTTTTTTAGCAAGTAATAGTTTTAAAAACAAATAAGTTTCCAGCTGTTTGTCTCACTGCTTTTAGGGATAATCAGATAGCCCAAACTCCCCACCAAGTAATGTCTCCTGTTCTCCTTCTGAGACTTTATTTATTTATTTATTATTTTTGATTTATAACTCGCCTTTCCTGCACAGGCAGGCTCAAGGCAGCGTACAACAGCCTAAAATACAATAAAACACAAGTCCATAAGTGCAATACTATAAAATTCACATAGCAACAATATACATACAAAGTGCAATTAAGTGCAGATGGTGATTGCTGTATGGTGAGAACTTTTATCCAGAGAAATCTGATTAGCTTATCACAAGAGTGTGTATCAGTTCTCATTTTATCTCTAGAACTTGTCTATCATAATTGTGATATTATTTAAATAACTGATTGGTTCATAATTAATAAGAGATAAGCAACATGGAAGCTTAGCTAACATAATCATGCAATATTATCTAGATAACTGATTGGTTCTTAATTAGATAAGCAACATATGAGCTAATCTGCAGGTACATATGAGATGCATCTGGTAAAGCAAGATAAGAAGGCCGCATTCAACCTTTAGCCTACTTTTTTCCCTGTAACTGGCTGAGCGAACTCTCTAAGACGAAAATACTTGAAGCAAACAGTTCATGGAGAGTTAAAAGTGCATGAGCTCTTGACTAGTTTGCAGACTCAGCAAGAAAAGCTTAGTGATATTATACTGCTGCAGCACTGGGTGGTAACTAATGTGAAAGACATCCACCTGAGACCCCGGAGAGCTGCTGCCAGTCAGAGCAGACGATATGGATCTTGATCGACCAAAGGTCTAACTCTTTACAAGGTTGTTTCACATGTTCAGCTACTGGTGTAATTCTGATGGTTTCTGCTTCCAGTTTGGGAACACAGGGCCAAATGGATCCAGGGGAAACGGCAGGAAATTGCTGAATCACCAAAGTAATCATGGTACTCAAAAGTGCAATGGCAGACAAAACTGATTTGTCAGGGTTGGCCAAGGAAGAGATAAGATCTTTCTTAAACTATGACAGAGTTGGCGGTTGTGAACAGAAGGCTTAATGGGCATGGTTGAGGCTAGCCTCGTGTCTCTGATGCTAGGGCTTAGCGAAGGGGCGTGCTTGTGTGTGTATGCACTTTGTACACAAATAAAAGATTAAGCCCCGAATCCCAGACTGCATTATCGACTCCACTGCAAAACAACCTCAAGAGCGTGCTCGCCTTATCAGCAGTAACCTAAGAGCAGTGGAGTGTCTAGCTTTGTCCTTCTGAAAAGCCCCTTCGGTATCTATAGGCCAGTGAAGTAGCAATGGCTACTGATTGCTCAGAGTCACAAGGTGCTCTCAGCAGGTGGTGTTGCAAGCGCAATGTGTTTGCACGCCATTAGTGGCGCATCCATGCTTCAAAACCCAACAGCGTCACCGCTGTGGATTCTGCGGGCACTGGAAATTAGTGGAGAGCTCTTTGCCTGCAGCACAATGTCCTTGTTTCAGACTTCCAGCCGACAGACAAAGGATCCAGACAGATGTCCTAGGGCTATAGTATCAGGGAACTGTGCGATTGTGGACCACCACTTGGGTTTATGATTCCAGCCTCTCCTCCTCAGGGTCCCTTGGGCCTGGAACTTCCTTCCTGGAAGCCTACTTTGGTTTCTGATGGCTTGTCTCCTACCAGTCAGCCCCACAAATCTGTAAACCTTCCACCAGCCCGAGAAGATTCCCTCTGATGGAAGACTCACTTCAAAGTCTGTAGACCAGCGTGGGAGGATACCAGCCAATTTAGTGTCGTGGTTAGGAGTACGGACTCTAATCTAGTTTGATTCCCGGTTTGATTCCCCACTCCTCCACATGCAGCTGCTGGCGTGGCCCTGGGTCAGTCACAAGTTCTTTCAGAGCTGTCCTCTCACTATCAGTTCTCGAAAGAGCTCTCTCAGCCCCACCTACCTCACAGGGTGTCTGTTGTGGGGAGAGGAAGGGCAGGAGTTTGTAAGCCACTCTCCTTCAGGTAGTGAAGGGCAGGGTATAAGTCCACTCTCTTCTTCTTCTCTTCTTCCAATGTCTATTAAAACCATCCTTCTCCCAGCAAAAAAAAGGAGAGCATTGCTCTGGTTAAATGCCAGTATGTTTACCTCTGTATTTCAGATAGAGGACATAAAATGAGACAGAGGTGGCCAGACAGTCTACAGGGTGGTGGAAAGTGTTGTCAAGTCATAGCGGACTAATGGCAACCCCACAGGGTTTTCAAGGCAAGAGACATTCAGAGGTGGCCGTCCAGGTCAGGACGCTGTCTATAGAGTTAAGTGAAATAAGCCTTTGCAAGCAGATGCTGGAG
The DNA here is from genome assembly GCF_001447785.1 of Gekko japonicus. NCBI lineage: Eukaryota > Metazoa > Chordata > Lepidosauria > Squamata > Gekkonidae > Gekko > Gekko japonicus. The sequence continues at coordinate 1,807,175 of NW_015170889.1, forward strand.
TTAGAGAGAAGATTTCCATATACTTAGTCTGGACTGTACTCGACCTAGGATTGCACTGTCACACTGGCAACTGTCTGGATCGCAGTTTGGACTCTTAGCCGCTGGGTGATGTGACTTCACGAGGCCCCATCGTCACAACCACTCACGACAATTCCCATTTTCATCTCGCAGCTCACATCTCCTACAGCGACACATTTCTCAACCATATTCCTTTCTCGCTGTCTTCCTCCACATCCCACCTCAAAACCTGACCTTTCGACAGCCCCGTAGCCAGAACATTTTCAGTAGGGGGGGGACAGGTCCCTAGGGTCCTTCTCTCCCCTTCCAGAGCCATCCTGAGGCTTCTGATGAGTTTCACTCCCCTCCCATCTGCTGTTAGGTTTAACAGGAGATTGGAGGGGAGTGAAACTGACCAGAAGTGGCAGGGCGAGGCCGGGGAGGGGCAGGGTGAGGAGTACAGTGCAGTAGGGTGGGGGTTGTGGGGGTCTGGCATCCTGCCAGGGTGGGGCAGGGGTCATCCGTGGCGAGGCTCCGCCCCCAAATGCCCAACTGTGGCTACAGGCCTGCCTTTTGTTCCAAGCTCTAAGCTTAGCTCCCTCCTCCGAAACCAAACCAATATCTAGTTTAAGTACACTGGCTGACATCCCTTCTTACCCACACCTCTCCCAGCTCTTTCCTCCCACTCACTCCCTGCTTGTTCCTCTTGAGTTTTGCCTTCATTGCCCTCTTCTGCTGGCTCTCCTGTTGTCTAAATCTTTTTTAGCAATGCTAAACCATAGAGTTTGCCCAAAAACTAGAGTGTCACCCCCTGACATCAGGGGCACAATAACCTCACTTCCAGGTGACATCATTACATCGGGGACATCACGGATGACGTCCCTGTTTGGGGGTGGGACCTGGGGGCTGGAAACCCTAGTGCTTCATTATATTCTTGTAGGCCACTTTGAGCTTTGGAAAGATGCCACAGAAATATATATTTATTTATTTATTTATTTATTTAAGCATTTTTACCCCGCCCTCCCCGCACGCGGGCTCAGGGCGGCTTACAAGGGGCTTAAGCCCAGCATAAAACCAGTAAAACAATAAAATCATAAATATAACAATAATGACATAACGATAAATAGCAATAAAATACTTCAACATCACTAACTACAATAAAGTGCTTGCTTATCAAGATGGTCTCAGTTGTTATAATAGTGTCGTCCATCGGTCCCATTTGGCGCCACTATCAAGTAGGTGGTTCGAACCAGCCCGTTGGTCTCATTGCAGCGCGGTTCTCCTTACTGTTAGGCTACCCGGACGATTTCTGATCTTAATGATGTTGCCACCGTTGATGGTAATGGCATATATATATATATAATCTCCAGGTAATGTATATATATATGCCAGTGTAGTATAAATAGTGTTGCCAACCTCCAGGTGGTGGCTGGATATCTCCAGGGATTACAACCAGCGTTCCCTCTAAACTATGCATGTGAGCGGCCACTCATTAACCCAGGAAGCCCCACTCAGCAGCAACCTGGAGCCGCACAGGGTCTTGCACTGCCCATTGCTCACTTTACGATTACAGCAGGGGTCTGCTCAGGATGTGAAGCACTTCATTCAGTGGGAGGTAAACATGAGAGGGAACATTGATTACAACAGATCTCCAGGCAGCGGAGGTCAGTTCACCTGGAGGAAATGTCTCCTTTGGAAGGTGGACTCTATGCAGGGGTCATTTCCGGCAGGAGCGCACAGGAGTGGAGCTCCGGCAGTAAAGAGCCCAGGGGGCGGGCACATGCAACAAGCCCCACCCCCTGCTCCCAGCAGCCCTCAGTCAGAGCAAGAAGCAGCCAGGTAAGTTGCAGAGCCCGCCCCCCCTGATCCAAAACAGTCCAGTGGCACCTTTAAGACCAAGTTTTATTCAGGTACAAGCTCTCCCTCCTCTGCGAGGACAGATCTGCGCTTCCCCCCCCCCATTAGCTAGCAATCCAAAACAGTCCAGTGGTGCCTTCTGACACACTTCTGGTGATGTCAGGGGGTTTGGCATATGCAAATAGGTTATGCTAATGAGTTATGCGAATGTGTTATGCTAATGAGCTCCTGCATCTCTTTTTCTACGAAATGACCCCTGACTCTATGACATAATACCCCATTGAAATCCCTCCTCTCCTCAAACCCCACCCTCCTCAGGCTCTGCCTCCGAAATCTCCAGGTATTTCCCAATCTGGAGCTGGCAAGCCTAGATAAATGTTAGAGTGTCGGACTAAGATCTGGGAGACCCAGCGCTTTTGATTCCCCACTCTGCCATGGAAGCATGGCCCAGTTACACACTGTGAGCCTCACAGTAATTGGAATTCAGGGGCCAGCCTTACAATGGCTCGGCATCCTTTCTTCGGGGTCAGGGACAAAGGGTGGCATTAGGGGAACAGCCATCCCGAAGGTATCAGCTGATCTTGGAGTGTCCCAAGGGGTGGTACTTTCCCCGGTGTTATTTAACATCTAACATAAGAGACACCAATGTTGGATCAGGCCAAAGGCCCATCCAGTCCAACACCCTGTGTCACACAGTGGTTAGAAATACCAGGTGCCATCAGGAGGTCCACCAGTGGGGCCAGGACATTAGAAGCCCTCCCACTGTTGACCCCCCCCCAGCACCAAGAAGACAGAGCATCACTTGCCCCAGAGCCCCTATCCATACCTTGTGACTAATAGCCACCGATGGACCTCTGCTCCATATGCTTATCTAATTCCCTTTTGAAGCCGTCCATGCTTGTAGCCGCCACTTCCTGTGGCAGTGAATTCCAAGTGTTAATCACTCTTTGGGTGAAGAAGTACTTCCTTTTATCCGTTCTAACCCGACAGCTCAGCAATTTCATGGAGTGCCCACGAGTTCTTGTATTGTGAGAAAGGGAGAAAAGTACCTCTTTCTCTACCTGCGCCCCCTTGCCCAGATTGCCCAGAGGCATGGGCTCGGGTGTCACCAATATGTGGATGATACTCAGCTCTATCTGTTGTTGGGCAGCCAGTCTGACTCTACCCTGGAAGATCTGGACCAGGCGTTGCAGGCTGTGGCTGGTTGGCTTAGACTGAGCCGACTGAAATTGAATGCAACGAAGACGAAGGTCCTGTGCCTGAGTTGGGGAGGTCCAGGGCAAGGCTCCCTCTAATCCGTGGAGTCTTGTGAGAAGAAATTCTTCTTTGTGAGCTACTGGTATTAAAGTTGTGAGCGAGTGATTTGGCTGCTGCATAAATTAGTTTGCTCTGGGGCTATCCTGCCTGAGCTAAGACAAAAATGTGTGAGCTGGAGGCTACAAAACTGTGAGCTAGCTCACACGAACTCAGCTTAGAGGGAACACTGGTCTGAGGGTAGGGATCCCACGCTCAACCTTCAATGGGGACCAGCTTTGGAGGGCTCCTGGATGCCTCCTTAACATTGGAGGCCCAGGTAGCAGCCACTGCCAAGTCAGCCTTTTATCACCTTCGGCTGATTAGGCAGCTGGTTCCCTTATTCAAGTGCAACAATTTGGCAACAGTGTTCCACGCGATGGTCACCTCGAGATTGGACTACTGTAACACTCTCTGCATGGGGCTGCCCTTCTCCCAAATCCGGAAGCTGCAGCTAGTGCAGAATGCTGCAACCAGGCTGCTGATGGGTCTCCCTGTGCGGGAGCACATCCAGCCTGCACTGAAGGCACTGCACTGGCTGCCGATAGCATACCAGATTTGTTTCAAGGTGCTGGCCTTAACCTTTAAAGCCCGATATGGTCAGGGTCCGGCATACCTAAGGGACCGCCTTTCCCCACATGTTCCCCAGAGAGCACTGTGTTCAGGGACACAAAATTGGCTGGCCCTCCCAGGCCCAAAAGATGCCAGGCTGGCCACAACCAGGGCCAGGGCCTTCTCAGTGGTGGCTCCATACTGGTAGAATGAGTTCCCAGAAGAGATCAGGGCCCTTAAGTACCTTTTACACTTCCACCAGGCCTGCAAGATGGAGCTCTTCCACCAGGCTTTTGATTAAGGAGCCGCATTAGACACCGAGGAGTGTCCCTGTACCCTGGCTTCACCATCTCCATCTCCAGTCTGTGCCCTGGCTTACCACCTTTGTCCCCTCATAACAAGTTGGGTAATCTGAGCTGGCATGAACATTTTGGGAATATACAGTTACCTAAGCTGTTTTATAAATAACTTGTTCTTGTTTTTATCAACTTATGTTCCAGTGTGTTAGGAGTATTTTAAATGATTGTTATTTTATATTTATTTGTTTATGACAGGTTTTAATTGTTTTTCTACGAAGTTTTATGTAAGCTGCCCTGAGTCTGCCTGGGCGGGGAGGGCAGGTTATTAATTGAATTGGATGAATGAATGAATGAATGAATGAATGAATGAATGAATGAATGACTGTTGTGATGGTAAAATGGAGGAGAGGAGAATGATGTAAGTCGCTTTTGGTCCTTGTTGAGGAGAAAAGAGGGGTATAAATGGAGTCAATTAATTAATTGATTAAAATTGTCATGACGGTTTTCAGTACAATTGGAGGAGAGCCAGTATCACAAATCTCTCTCCGGGGAGTCTTTTAAAAACTTCACTTTCCATAAACCGATTCACAACACTGCCAAAAAGTAAAAACAGGGTTACAGGCTCTGAGTTGGGAAATACCTGGAGATTTGGGTGGTTGAGCCTGGGGAAGAGAGGGACGTTGGAAGGGTGCAATGCCACAGAGTCCGCCCTCCCAAGCAGTTATTTTCTCTGGACGAACTGATCTCCATTGTCCGGAGATCAAGTGCAATAGCGGGAGCTCTTCCCGGAGGTCACAATCCAGAGAGATCCACGTCAACAAGATACAATCAAGAACCTAAAACCATGAAATTATAACTATGACACACTTCAATGTTGATGAATTTCTTACTGATCATAAATACCATGCGTATGTCTCCACCGTAATATCAAATATCCATTCTCGAACCACAATAATAGCAACAGTCCATCATTAATATCAATAGTCCATTCTCGGATACTCATCTGATGAATGAAAATGCTTGTCGATGTCCTTCAACCAATTAATGCACTTGTGCTATGGTAAACCGTTCTGTGTCCTTTGTTCTTCCAAATCCAATCACTGTGGATAGTATATGGATGTTCCTGTCCAGCCCCTGACGGACCTGTTGGCCTTTGATTTCGTTTCTCCCCAGCTTTTCAAAGAGGCAAAAGAATGAAATCCATATATCCAAAATAACTTTCAAAGACAGACAATAATTCAACAAGAACAATTTATTAGATTTTCACAATTTTACAAGCACCTTCATTCATCACACGAGTATCTGAAAATGGACTATTGATATTCAAAGTTCAAAGTTTATTTATTTAACGGCTTTCGCCACCTTATAATACAAAGAATAAAACTGAATACGCAGAATAAAATATGAGTTAAACGGATATAATATATAATAAAATCGTCCAACATTGGAATATAGGAATCATGGGGTAAGGATCATCTTCTCTCTACGTGTTGCAAGACAGGCTGCCCAAAATCTAGCAGCAGCCTGAGAAACCTCTAAGTCCACGTCCGAGAGAATAAAATGTTGAATCCAATCTGGACTAGTTAGATAAATTTTACTCTGGGTATCAAGGAAAAGTTTCATGTGTGGCTCCTCATACCGGGTACACTGTAGTAGAACATGTTGTGAAGTCTCTACTCCATCGTGCCAAAAGGGCAAAAACCCTGAGAGAAGGGGATCTTATTAAATCTACCCTCCAAAATCGTAGACGGTATGGATGCCCTCCTTGCTAAGGAAAAGGCCCTTCTTTCCTTGGGATCCTCAATATGGAATAAATATGATGCAGGAGCTGGATTATCTCGAAGGGGACCAAGACATATAAACGGAGAAAACTTGGCCATGTCATCCTGTCTATCTTTTCAGTGGTGGCCCCTACCTGGTGGAACGAGCTCCCGGAGGAGATCAGGGCCCTGCAGGACCTTATGCAGTTCTGCAGGGCCTGTAAGACAGAACTCTTCCGCCAGGCTTTCACATAGGGGCCACCACTACCACTGCCACCAATGAGGTGGACAACATCGGGGTTAAGGATGGCCCAGGAAGATCTGCCACAACTTCTGCGTGACCGATACCGCTGGATTTACCTGGTTGAGCGATAGGATAACATCATCCTTGGAGAACTGTCTATTTACCATCTGGCATGTATCCGGAGACCATCTTGTTAAATGAGTACAATTGTTATGAATTGTTATTAATGTTTTTATTGCTTTTATCTGTTTTATATGGGCTTTGCCCCTTGTAAGGCGCCCTGAGCCCACTCTGTGGGGAGGGCGGGGTATAAATCTTAATAAATAAATAAATAAATAAAATGTCTTGATCAAAAAGTTTCTGCCTTATCGATTGGAATGCCTGATCCTTGTTTATAAATAGAAGAAAGAGAAGAAAGTCCCACTGCTTGCAATTTTTGATGAATGGCTTTCAGCTATCTAGAGTGGAAGCCATCTGCTATAATGCCATAGGTTACCTCCTGGGGGACGATTGATATTATTGTGATCTGAGAATGGATATTTAATAATATTGTAGAGACAGAGGCATGATATTTATGATAAACTAGAAATAAGGCCCCTTGTGGAAATAAATACAACGGGATCTAGAAAGAGGCTCTGCGGGAGTGCTCTGGCTTTGGGCAAACAGTGTCAGTCTGCTTTTAAAACATGAATCTTGGACCTGCACACCACCAGAATACAGCAGATTCCATGTGCAACTGACATTCCAACTGCCTTGCGGGGGGGGGAGTTTGAGGTGTGGAATGGAGTGAAGTCCAATCAGCTTCCATATGCAAAAGACCAGGTTGTCGCAGCAGTTGTGGTGTGGGCGGGACCCGGGCTTTGCCTTCTGATTGGTGGTGATATATGCTGAGGAGCAGTGCCATCAGCCATACACTAAGGGAGTGCGTTTTAGAATTAGAACTTTGGCACCCACTATTCAATTATATATAAGGAGAGATATATAAGGAGAGATAAGGAATGTATTAACATTGAGGTTTGTCATCGCTACAATTTCACGGTTTTGGATTCTTGATCGTACCCTCCTGGAGGCTGGCAACCCTAACTCAAAAGGGAATGGGGGAAATCCAACAAGATTATATCTGTCCCAGAACACACACACACACACACACACACGTCTTCCCACTGACCACAAGACGAAGCTGCGGCTTTGCACAAAGCCCTGGCGTATTTAGATTTAATCTTGCACACTAATGGGAAATTAAATTGCCGCCGAAGGCTTAGCGCTCCCGCTCACAAGAGCAGCAACGACAACCGAAAGATAGTTTCCCAAAACAGATGGGCTTAACAATGAAAGCATTCAACATCTGTGGGTTTGGGAGAAACGTAATACCTTCTCCCCCGTGGGCAGGCCTCTTTATGGAAGCACAACTGCTGGATGCCGTAGCTACAGGGAAAGCCCAGCACAGTTTCCCCACCCCCAAATCCAGTTCTGCATGGGCCGACAGTCTGCAAAGCATGAGGCAAAGGTGGCTGAACCGGAATAGGAAGAAAAACTCTAAAGGGAGTTGACGTCTAGCCCAGTCCTTTCTACTCCGACTAGCAGCAAGTCCCCAGAGTGTCAAGACAGGGAATCAGCAGGCAATGTTTTAACTGGAAATGCAAACAATTGGACTGGAGATATTCTGCACTGGAGCATACGTGCTGCTTGCTGAGCAGCGGCCCCTTCCCAGATATCCAAATGAACACAGAAGGCTGCCGTGTAGATGGGTGGGGGTGCTCTCAAAGTAGTTGGCGGCAATTTTATAAATCTAAATGTACAGCCCAGGCTGGAGCTGCGGTGGCTCAAGTGGTTAAGACGCTGAACTGCAGGCTGTGGAAGGTCAGTAGTTCAGTGGTTCAAGACCCGGGTGCCGCAAGACAGGGTGAGCTCCTGTCTCTAGTTCCAGCTCCTGCCAACCTAGCAGTTCGAAAGCAAGAAATTGCAAGTAGATAAATAGGGACCACTTCGGTGGGAAGGTAACAGCGTTCCGTGCGCCTTGGTCTTTAGTCATGCCGGCCACATGACCACGGAAACGTCCTCGGACAGCGCTGGCTCTTCGGCTTTGAAACGGAGATGAGCACCGCAACCCTAGAGTCGGATTCGACTGGCTTTCGAGCAAGGGAACCTTTACCTTTACCTTTTACAGCCCAGGCTAGCCGGGTCTTGTCAGATCTTGGAAGCTAAGCAGGATTGGTTCTGGCTAGTGCTTGGATGGGAGATGATCGAGGAAGTCCAGGGTCACGACACATAGGCAGGCGTGGCTACGACTTGACAGCATTTGGCACATGGAGAAATTGCTGTTAAATGCAAATGTCCTGGTGGGGAGGGGATTCTCACACTGGCGGCGGTACTGTTTCTATGCCCACCCTGGATCCTATCAAACCAGATGTGTGCTGAGAGTTCTGGATCGAAAGGTAATTCTCAGCCAAGTAGGGGGCTCCAATTAGGATGGAAACCCCGACACGCGGGAGGTAGACTTGCAAAAGGAGAAGAGATCCAATTAGGATTGCCAGCCCCATGGTTGGGAAATAGCTGGAGATTTTGAGGCTGGAACCTGAGGAAGGTAGGGTTAGGGGAGGGGAGGGACTCATTGGGGTACAATGCCACAGAGCCAGAGGTCATTTCGGGGGGGATCGCGGGGGATCGCAGTCCCCCCGGGTGAGGTATGGGGGGCGGGGCACATGACAAAGCC
>NW_015170889.1:1816371-1838121 GCF_001447785.1 Gekko japonicus
CCGTGAACTTAACACTCAACATGTGCTCAGCATGTTAAGAATTTGTTTCACTGAAGTGGGAAAAATGTTGAGGGTTAAGTTCACGGATGAGGGGTTTTTTTTACTTTTTTATTACATATTTTAATTAATTTATATAAATTACATTCCTTATACATTGTTAACATATCTTCACATTTTTACAAGTTTTACATCACATAACAACGTTAATCTATATTGTCGAGTCTTATACATTTAACCTCTTCATCCATTCATATACCTTAGTCCATCTTTTATTAAATACTTTTTTTTCCTTATTTTGCAACATCAGGCTCAGATTATCTATTTGTGCTAAATCTAGCACCTTCACCACTAATTCTTCCCTGGATGGTAGTGTATCTAATTTCCACTTTTGGGCCATTAGTAATCGTGCTGCGGTTATTATATATATCAATATATATTTGTCCTGCTGACTATACCCCTTAGGTAACATGTTTAATAAATATATTTCTGGTTCTAATGCCAAGTTCTTCTCCATTATTTCTTGAATTAATTTCCTCACCATTTTCCAGAAAGCCTGTGTTTTATTATAGGTCCACCACATATGGAAGAAAGACCCTATACTCCCCTTACATTTCCAGCATTGCGTAGGATATCCCAGGTAACATTTGGCTATTTTGTCTGGCGACCAATGCCATCAATGAAACATCTTGTATACCTTTTCCTTATACGCTGTGGTTCTCATATATTTGACTGATTCCCATGTCTTGGACCACATATCTATTTCTATCTTCTTCCTAATATCTTTTTCCCACTTGGCCATTACTCCTTTCACTTCGTCATCCTTCTCAAAGTGTGCCAACAAAACACTATACATTTTTTGTATTAGTTTATCGTTTGAGGACAACCAAATTTTATTTGGATGAGTATTGTTGACATGTAAACTAATGTTATTTACGCAGCACACTGAGATAAAGCAGTCATGTGAAACGGGAATGTATGCAAATTTTGTTGTGTGTACTCACTGCAAAACAGCAGTTTAAATATATTTTTTCATAGTACTACATCACGGCTGTTTTCTTCATTGTCTGCATCCTTCCCGTGATCTCTCTGTTGTTTCTACACCACCTGGAGGCTGGCAATCCAAGGCCGCGGTCATGCGCACTAAATAATCCACTTTCGATTCACTTTCCAACTGGATGTTGCCAGTTCACACAGTACAAATCCAGTTTGAAAGTGGATTGAAAGTGGATTATTTAGTGTGTGTGACTGCAGCCCTAGATTCAAAGGAGTGGAAATGGGTCAAGAGACAACCGTAGTTAAGAAGCTGACATCTGTTCTTACAAAACTAAAAGGGAATAACAATGAATATTATATAAAAAAAGAAATGATGCTATTATTCCTATTGTGAATCGTCTAGCAACCAGCCTATTTTGAACGCCGTTTACATGTTCCCGCCTCCTATTGTTCAGTTTGCTGTTTAATGAGTCTGGAGTTCCATTGTGTAAATGTTTGTTTGGCTTCCAGGGGTTTAGCAAAAGAAACTTTTCTGTCTAAATACTGTATTTATAGCGAGAGTCGGGGGGGTTAAAAAAATCTCTTCTGCTTATTTTACTAAACACGATGACGTGTTATTTGGCCTCTCTCTGTTTTCAAGCTATTTCAAAGTAATTCCTCCAAATTGTGCAGACAGCGATAATTCTAAAACACTCCCAAGGTGGCACAACATGACTCAAAGGACAGGAAGGTAAGCGAGTTCATTAAAGCAAATGGCAACATAGCATTAAAAAAGAAAAGAAGACACAGCGATGAAGTCACTGGTACCTCAACTGACTCTCAGTGAGATGGAGTGTTTTCGAGATGGGTCGCCGTGTTAGACTGTCTGTAGCCTGTAGAAAAGAGCAAGAGTCCAATAGCACCTTAAAGACGAACAAAGATATGTGGTAGAGTATGAGCTTTCATGAGTCACTGCTCACTTCTTCAGATACAGCTAGAATGGGAGTCCTCCTAATGGAGCGTTTTGTACCGGTTAGCGTGTTGGACTCGGACCTAGGAGACATGGGGTCAGATTCCCCACTCTGCCATTAAGTTCTCTAGATGATCTTGGGCCAGTCACTCACTCTCAGGTGAACCACGAGCACAGGGTTGCTGTGAGAATCAAATGGAGAAAGGAGAAGCATGTAAACTTCCCTTAGTGTAGTGTAGTGTAGTGTAGAGTAGTGTAGTGGTTAACTACGTGGACTCTAATCTGGGAGAACCAGGCTTGATTCCCCACTCCTCCACTTGCAGCTGCTGGATGACCTTGGGCAAGCCATAGTTCTGTCAGAGCTGTTCTGAAAGAGCAGTTCTCGAAAGAGCTCTCTCAGCCCCACCTACCTCACAGGACGTCTGTTGTGGGGAGGGGAAGGGAAAGGAGTTTGTAAGCCGCTCTGAGACTCCACGTGAAGGGCGGGGTATAAATCCAATCTCCTCCTCCTCTTCTTCTTCTTCATCATCATTCTGTGGAGGCAGGGTGGAATAAAGATGCACTAGGCAGAGTAATAGAAGATGTTGTCCATCCGTAAGCAGGCAGTTGTTTCTGGTGTCACCTGTAGAAACTACGTAACGAAAAGCGATCACACAGCAAAAACCAAGAACAGGACAAGCTGTGTAAAAAAAAGATGCTCAATACAACTAAAGCTAATATTTATAAAAAGGGGGATTTGTATACATACAAAAATAAATAAATAATTTGTACTACAAAACAATCAATATACACATAAATTCCTAAGGAGTAATGCAGATACTTCGAACAGGTGCAGGTAAGTCAGGTAAGTCAAGCAGGTAGGTAACGAAGGTTCTGGATATTAATAACTTCGTTTCAAGGATCTTCTTCAGTAAAGACTAAACATAAACAGAAAAGTACTAAAAAGCCCGAGTAAACATAGAAAATAATACAGAAATTTGGAAAAAAGATTACCTATTACAAATTTAGAAACTAGCCATGTTGTGAACGAAGGAGGAAACAATAAGTGTTCCTGTGCTTCATCTCTCCCTTTCTAGGTTTGTCACTTTCAGTTTTCAAAAATTCTGGTGCTTTGGACTGAGAAACTCAGAATCTGGATAGTTTCTTCTTCTTAATGACAGCAACGTTTAAATTTTAAAAGATTAAAAGGAAAGTATTCCTCGGCTGGCAATCACAAGGAGCATGGGGGGGCGGAGACTTCCAGGATGTCACTTCCTGTTTTGGAACAGGAAGCGATGTCACAATGCTCTAGGGATTTTCAAATGTCTATGGCTTTTACCATAGAGATTTGAAAAGGCCTCGAGTGGCATGACATCACTTCCTGCTCCAAAAAAGGAAGTTACATCCAGGGATTGATAAACATAATTTTCTTCCTCCCATCCCCCCCCCCCCGCTGCTCCACTGAGTGATGGTGGAAGACAGGGACCATGACCAAGAAATCTCCCACGGGAACTGGGTAAGTGGCAACCCTAACCACCTCCCAGAGACTGCAGGAATCACAGAACTGGTCAATGTGGGGCCTGGGAGGATTCAGCACCCTCTAGTGGAGGCTCTGGAACTACGCCAGGGGTAGCCAAACTTGCTCAGCATAAGAGCCACATTGAGTAAATGTCAGATGTATGAGAGCCGCATGACATGAACAAATATCACACACACATTTTTATTTAAAAGTAGGCAGATTTGCTTTTTTATTAACATTAAATGAGACTGCCAAAAATAAAAGCAAAAGGGGTAAAAACAGATATTGATAATGATATTTATTTGTCCAATGATGTTTATTTGTTTGCTAATGATGTTTATTTGTCTAAGACAGAGAGAGAAAGAGGGAGGAGGAAAGAAAAAATGAAAGAGGTAGAAAGAGAGAGAGAAACAAAGAAAGCAAATAGATGGGAGGGAGGGAGGGAGAAAAAACAAGCCTCTCCTTCGCTTCCCCAGCTGCCCTGCCAGGAGCCACACAATACGTGTGAAAGAGCCGCATGTGGCTCCCAAGCCGCAATTTGGCCACCCCTGACCTATAGCAAATACTCAGCTACTGGAAGCTGCCAGTTCCAGAGATCTCGAACTGTGGTCCTTGCTATCTATTACACTTCTAACCTACCTTTCTTCCCTGGAGATCATCTAAGGTTCTTCTCTCCTCCATTTCATCTTGTAATGTAGGTTTAGGGGTAGTAAGCCTCTGAACAGCAGTGCTAGAAGAATCAGGTTTGTTTGTGTTGTGTATGGATATGATATGGTTTCGATATATAATGTATACGATATTTATATGTACAGTCAACTTCCTTGATGCTTATAATACATAACAGGGCTTGACAGATCCCAGGCACCAGGGTGCCATGCCATGACCCCTAGATGTTTCATTGTGGACCATGTCTTTCATTGTGGACTCTGTAGTGCCTCTTGATGATTCTCAGTAGAGGTGCAAAGTTAGCTTTCTGTTGTGATGAAAGCCAGTTACCCCATAATTATCTATACACTGCAACACTTTTGTTGTTGTTATTATTATTATTATTATTATTATTACATTACATTTCTATACCGCTCCTTCCCAGAGGCTCGGAGCGGTTTACACATATACATTTAATCGCCTAGCTAGGGCCACATACATATCAGGGAGATGGATGCCTTACCAGGCACCTACGCAGCGTAGGTCTTTCTGTGGCGGGGTCTTGCTAGGACCAGGCGGTAGCGTCCTTCGGCAGAGGTCTTTTTCCGTCTCTTCAGCTCGGCTTCCTGGGATGGTCCTTTTTATGGCATGCGGCTGCACGATGAGGTCGCAACTGGTCTCTGTCCTGGAGGCTCCGACCGTGCTTACGTCACCACGCCTCCACGCCGCCTCCAATCGCCTCCCGAGTCGCCTGCTGTTTGCCACCGATCCATCGCCATGTCCTCTCTTGCTGGCTTGCCTCTTATCGATTCACCACATCGTCCAGCTGCCGCCGCTGCCCTCCAATATTGGAGGTAGGGTGCCCCCCCACTCTTAAGAAGTGGGTATCCATTTGTCTAATTGCCGTTACGGGCTTTCGAGCCGCTGGGTGGGCGGGAGCTAGGATAAGGGCCGGGAGCTCACCCCGGCCGCAGTGGGACTCGAACAGCTATTAAGGCTGTTCGGATATAGTTTTACTTGCAGGCATTTACTGCCTGCGCCACCGCTTCCTATAGTTTTTTTAAAAAAATTACCCAAAACTCTGAAGAGTTTAAGATTAGGTTTTGTGGTAGTGATAATTGGAAAGTAGGGTCATTAAAAAATTAACACCCTGAAATCTGAAAAATAAGTTTGGCTCCTAAATGTTTGGGGTGGCTCCTAAAGCCAAAGAAAACTTGTGCAGGTCGGATACATCATGTTGCTTTATTGACATGCAAATACTGTTGGGGAAAATGCCTATATTTTATGGGGGAAATCCTGTGCAAGGAAACTGAAAACAGTTTGGATTTAAAGAATCACAGATTCGATCCGCACAAGGGGGGGGGAGGCTGAATCAAAATATTTGTTTCTTTTAAAACTGGGGTTTTCAGTAAAAACAGAAGGATGAAAATTTGGTTCCTCTCTCTAGCCAGAGTTCACTTCATCAGATGAACCGACCTGCAACCCCCTCTGATGGTGGAGGAAAACACAATCAAGTTGCTTATGGTGACCCCATTGGGTTTTCAAGGCAAGAGACGTTCAGAGGTGGCTTGACTTGCCCTTGCCTACCTCTGTGCAACAACCATAGTGGTCTTCCATCCAATTACTAACCACAGCCAACCCCACTTAGCTTCCAAGATCTGACAAGATCAGGCTAACCTGGGCCATCCAGGTCAGCACATACCCTCCCTCTACCTGAATTGATTTCAGTGCACATGTGTTGTCTATAGAGGACTCTGGTGCCGGGTCCTAAGTCTTCTGGGGAAGTAAGAGAAATCGCTTTTAGGGCCAAAACATTTTTATTCCCACCTTTGCAGCCGAGAGGAATGCAAGGAGGTCTCTTTTTCCATTACTAATACCTAGGAGAAAGAGTTTCCCATCAGTTCACAGCAGAGTCTAACCAACAAAACAAAACGCAAGAGATCTAAAGCAGGGGTGTCGAATAGATGGCCTGCGGACCAAAACCAGTCCATCCAGGGCTCTTATCCAGCCCGCGAGCAACGGGTCATTACCTTTATTGGCAGATGATAGAGACTGTGCATTATGTTCCTGCATACTGTCCCAGGGCAGCTAATGCGTAATGGGTGAACAAATGTGAGACGCCAGGGATCCATAAGAAGCTCAGCAGCATATTTGAGCCTGAATACTTACTGAGATCAGCATCCTATCTGAATGTATTATCTTTCATGACTTTTTGTAAAGCCCTTTATGAGCAAGAGAGCTTTTGCACTACTCTAATATTTCCCGAGGAAGATCCAATTTTGAAACGTCATTATGTAATCCGGAGACGACGTTGACGATGTATTTTCAGACTAGGATTTTCTTATGATTTGAAGGGATTTGTCTATTGTGTTGTAGTGCTTGTTGACCATAATATACAGGAAGCATCTTCTTTGCAAGTCTTGTTGACTGCTTGATCTGTGGGTCAGACTCTCACGACTGTTTTCTTTACATTCGTTCTCTGATTAGGTCGTGATTGTCCACATTTGTCTTGTAATGAGTAATGGGTAACGGAAGTGGGAGGGTGGGCGTCAGGGCGATACTGTAAGGAAATACTGTAAGAGTGTTAATGTTTTAAGCATGCTTGTATTTTGAATAAAAAAAAAATATTGTTAATTGTGTTTGCCTGTGACCTTTATAAAGTTTATGTCTCTCGTACCGGGCATTGCACTTTATGGCACACGTGGCCCGGCCTGACAAAGTGACGTTTACATCAGATCCGGCCCTCATGACAAATGAGTTCGACACCTCTGGTCTGAAGTATGGGCATGCTTGACAGTGCTCGAACTGGGCTTATTCATCAGTAGCAGTTTTTTGGCAGGCAGTCAGGCCAGATCCTGCCGAGTCAGGATGCAAAGTCCCGAGATCAGGCTAAGGTGCGGTGAAGGCAAAGGTGAGAAGCGGGCAGGGAACAGGAAGGGCCACATAGCGGTCCTTCCTCGCTCCCTTGCTCGGGTGGCGGGGGGAAATGTCCCAAACAGAGTTACACCTTCCTAAGCCCATTGACTTCAGCGGACTTCAAAAGATGGGACTCTGTTTAGAAATGCAGTGTAATTATTTTTTAAAATATATTATTTATTTATTTGTTGGATTTTTACACACACACCCCATCAACGCCCCAGCACAATACTTAGCGGATCTGACTTCCCCACAGCTGTGATGAGCATTTATGTTGGCCCAATTTAATGTGCTTCCCTCTTCGGTTTTAGCAGGAAGATTTAAGAAAATCCCCTACTCTGTAAGGTTCTGTGATTGTGATTCAGAGGAGATTGAAAGAATCGAACATGTATTCCTCTCTTGTAGTTTGTATGATGACATTCGGGCAGCCTATCTAGAAGATATTCTTAAGAATGATGCCAAGCAATCCGATGACAGAAGGTTGTATCGTTTATTGGCTTCACAAAATATAGTGGTTATGGAAGCGGTTGCTAAGTTCTGTAACTGCCTTATAATGAGGAAGCTGTGTGTCAAATCCATGAACTGAATGGCGATTGTGTATGATTATGATCTATGCCAATAAAGGTTTTGAACTTTACACACACACCCCAGCCAAAGCCGGCTCAGGGCAACTTACATGAAATCAATACATGATTTACAATAAAACGTGACTACTTTGAATTAAAACAATTCTAAAATCATTTAACTATACAACTCAATAAAGTGGTAATAACAATAATTCCCAGGGCCTGGGATGACACAATCCACTCTTCTTATAGTTGATTCCTCGATCTTCTTGTAGTCATCCTTCTGGAGACTGACACCAACTGTCATTAAAAGTTCCGGTCTCTCTCACCTTCAGCTATCAGTTGTTAGTTGTTAACAGTGGAGGTTATCACACAAACTCCTGACTTAGGAGGCTGTCTGGCTCCTTATCTGACTGTTGCAAACTTTGGCCAGAGTTGAGGGATGTCTACAATCCCATGAGAGATTCATGTTTCCCCCCCCTTCTTTTATGTTACTGATGTGCAACACACACACACATCTAAATGTGACTGAGTGTATGGCTGCAAGGAAAGTATTTTTGCATGGTGCTTCTGCAAGAAATACATCCGTGCATCAGTAGAACAGATTATTTTGAACTATGGCGCTGGAGAAGACTCTTGAGAGTCCCTTGGACTGCAAGAAGATCAAATCAGTCAATCCTAAAAGAAACCAACCCTGACTGTTCCCTGGAAGGCCAGATAATGAAACTGAAGCTCAAATACTTTGGCCACCAAATGAGAAGGGAGCACTCACTGGAGAAGACCCTGATGCTGGGAAAGATTGAAGGTCAAAGAAGACGGGGACGGCAAAGGATGAGATGGTTAGACAGTGTCATCGATGCAACGAACATGAAATTGAGCAAACTTCAGAGGACGACGGAAAACAGGAGGGCCTGGCGAGATCATGTCCATGGGGTCGCAAAGAGTCGGACTAGACTATGCGACTGAACAACAACAACAATCAGTAGCACACCACACAAAAAGACTCTTTCTGCAACGGTACATACAAGAACATGCTATTTGAAGCAGCCTCTGGTTTGTTTTTGTTCTCTGCCAGACATGCAGCTTTGGTGCCTAGACCAGCCATCGACTCTGTTCTTTGCATAAGGCAACTAAAAAGAATATCTGGCCATTATGGGAACAAAAGCCAACAGAGGACGCAACACAGCACCTCCTTCTGGTGCATCTCTACAACAGGTGGTGGAAAGCACCGTTAAGTCACAGCTGAGTTATATCAACCCCATAGGGCTTCCAAGGCAAGAAGCATTCAGAGGTGGTTTGCCATTGTCTGCCTCTGTGTCGTGACACTGGTATTCCTTGGTGGTTTCCCATCCAAATACTATCCAGGGCCGACCCTGCTGGGCTCCAAGATCTGACTAGATTGGGCTAGTCTGGACCATACAGGTCTTCAACAAGGTCTTCAACAGGTCTTCTTGGAGTTATAATATCCACCTGATGCAGTAAGGAAACCAATTGATAAAGTCAGAATGATACCAAGAGATAACTGGCCACAAGATAGGCCACAACTGGTGGCCATATAACGGCTCTCCAAACCGGTTCAATGCATCATTAATGACCACAAACTATGTGGGACAATGACACTCCTGTCTCACAGGCATTGGGAGCCTCCTAGCCTTGAACAACTTCCCACTCACAGCAATGCCCTTCCTAACATGGGTACAGTCTCAAGGACCAGGGCCTGCAACAAACCCAGATGCTAGGTCTGTCCCCATGTGCACTCTGACAACACAGTCACTGGACCCAACAACATACCATCTCTGGTTCATTCACTTGCTCATCTTCCAGCATTATATATGCTATATCAAATGTCAGCAATCCCCTTCCACTCTCTGCATCAGACAAACAGACCAGTCCCTAGGCAAAAGAATAAATGGACAAAAATCCGACATTAAAAACTGCAATGCTCAAAACCCGGTGGGAGAACATTTTAATCTCCCAGGCCGTTCCACTGCTGTCCTGAGAGTGGCAGTCCTCAAACAAACAAACTTCAAGGGGAAATTCCAACGTGAGATTGCTGAACTTGAGTTCATTTACAAGTTCAAAACAACGGACCACCACCACCCAGGCTGAAAAGAGACATAAGGTTATTATCTCACTACCGATGCTAATTCTCTGCCCCCAATAATTTTTTCCTTCCGCTCTAATCAAGCTGATTACAAGATGCAGGATACCTTTGCATCCTTCACAAGCATTCTGTACGACATCCCACCTTCTGGCTGGAATAAAATGACTCGGAGATCTTCATTTCTACTTGTGTCTGACAAAGGGAACTTTGACTCTCAAGCTGATACCCTGAAACTCTTGTTGGTCTCTAAGGTGCAACGGGACTCATAACCTACAGGTGGAGAATCCTAGGGAATCACCTGGAAGAACCCTCACCTTGCCCAGTGCCTGACATTCATCCCATTCATCAAGCATCCCTAGTAAGTAAGCAGTGTTCCTTAGCACACATTGGTAATGAGACAGGGAAACTAGCTCTCAGTCCAGTCCAGGTAGGTCCATTGTCCTGAGCTTCATTATCAATTGCAATTCAGCAGTCTCTCTTTCTAATCTCCCTTTGAAATTCCTTTGTAAGAGCACTGCTATTCTTAGGTCAGCAACTGAATGTTCTGATCTCTAATGTCAGACTTATGTCCATTTATTCTTTGCATCCTCCTGGACGGAATCCTCCTGGATGAAATGGAGACCTAGGTTTCCTGTCTCGTTACCAACGCTGGCATCTC
The DNA here is from genome assembly GCF_001447785.1 of Gekko japonicus. Lineage (NCBI taxonomy): Eukaryota > Metazoa > Chordata > Lepidosauria > Squamata > Gekkonidae > Gekko > Gekko japonicus. Next base: position 1,826,701 of record NW_015170889.1, read on the forward strand.
CGCGCCTACTACCCCTCTGCATATCACACCTAATCCAATCAAGCCTACTATTGTTATTCACCTTTATAAGTCACCTTTATAAAGTTTAGATCTCCAGTACCTCATGTTACATTTTATGGCACGTATGGCCCAGCCCAACAAAGTGACACTTATGTCAGATCTGGCCCTCGTAACAAATGAGTTTGACACCACTTGTCTACTCTGACTGGCAGCAGCTCTCCCGGGTTTCAAGTCTTTCACATCACCTACTGCCTGGTCTTTTTTTTTAACTGGAGATGCTGGGGATGGAACCTGGAACGGTTAGCATGCCAAGCAGATGCTCTGCTACTGAACCACAGCACCTTGCCTCCTAGTGTGTCTCTCCTTAGACCTTGAACTGAGAGAGCAAGTGCTTTATATTCACCAGCACTGATGAAATACAGCATGGTTATTGTTACTGACCACAGACCCCAGGGTTTGTCTTGCACCTCAGCTTTCTGCCAGTCTTGGACAGAAACGTGTTTTTAAAACTCTCTTCCAAATGGAGCAACCAGTTCCTCCATTACAGGAACTTCCCTGGTGCTGACAGCAGAAGTATCTTTCATTTGCAACACCAGGCATTCAAGGAATGTGCCCAGCTTAGCACAGCTGAATATTCCAGAGCAGGAAAGAGCTGGCAGTCACCCAGGGCCAAAAAAGCTTTTGCCATATTCCACCCCCATTCCATTGTTACTCGTATTCAAACAAAGCTTTGGCCTGTTATGCATGGGTGTTTTCTCTCGCTTTCACCATGCATGCCCATCGGGTTTTCTTTGTCACTCCACATTGATTTTCCCCCCTTCAGCACTCAGCTCACTTTCTGATCGCTGTTTCCCCGGGTTTTCTAAGAGTGTTTTTGTGCCGGTTTCCCCCTTGTATTGCTTCTAAGCTGAAGGTAATTCAAAAGCGTACAGATTCCCTCAGATTTCTCCCCCCAGCCACCCTTTTTTTGTCCCTCGAAGGTCAATCCGCCACCCATATCCAGGTCATTTGGCCCACTCTGCACATTACACTATCCTACTCCCTTCATTGGTGTAGAAGGTCAATTTTCCCTCGTTTTTAAATTTAAAAATTTTTTTTACAAGTGGTATGAGTCTAGTGATATGAGACTATCACTAGTCTTGGATTGCTGATGTCAGAGCCCCTGGAGAAATCAGTTCCCAATAACAATCATTCAGAAGAAGTAAAGTTTATTGAGACATTGATAGGATCCAGACTCATAACGTTCTTTGTTAGAACTGAGATCAAGTGCGCAAAGCCAGCAATTATAGCATAATCAAACAAGACATTAGTGGCTCTTGGACAATCGCATCTAAGTTAAAAGCCCACCAAATTAATGCCCTAAGATTCCCAGGGGAAAGAGAATACTAAAGACTGTGTACAACTCAAGGTTACATGGCTACACCACACACCAGACAGATAGTGGACAGAAATGAAAGTATACATTCCAGTTCACACCCCCTCACCTCTCCATGGCAACCAAGCTCCAGACAGGTGCTTTGGTTGACAGCTGAATTAAAAAAATTAAAATGACGAGGAAGAAGTTTAAAAGGAGCTGCACAAGGTTTAGTTCCCTGCTAGTGTTGACTTGAAAGGGGGATCGGAGAGGAGGCAAATGACAGTGTCTCCAGTGCAAAAAAAAAAAAAAGGATTTCAGTGCTGCATGCAAACAAAATAAGGGGGGGGGTCATCAGCATGGAATGAAATTGACATTAGATGTAAAGAAAGACGGACACTGGGCAGGGAAGCCTAAAGCTCTGAAAACATTTTTCCCTTTAATGCTTTAGTGAACAAAGTTGGGGGGGGTCATTTTGGCAGCCTCTGGAAACCTAACATTAAATGGCCACATGAACCTTCTGCAAAGCGCCAAGCTTAAGAATCACTTGAGATCTATCCATTTGGAGGTCAGAGTGCAATCCACACAGGACAGGCTCTAAAAAACTGCCCAGATCATAACCAGTGTGCAGGATCAAATTAGAGAATCACAACAAGAAAACCATACAAATTTGAAAGGAATGACAGGAAATCAGTACTACTACAAGGGGGGCCCCGCGATCCTCGCGGGGGGGAGGCAGAGGAGGAAGCAGCAGGAGGAGGCAAGTCCCCCCCCATCCTGCCAGTTCCCCCGTCTCCTCCACCCCCTTGATCTCCCCCATTGCCTCTCCCCCCCAGCTCCTCGCTGCTCTCTTCCCCCCCCTTCCGCGGCGGCGGGAGGCCGGCTGCAGAGCTTTCCCTGCACATGCGCAGGGTACGCTCTGTCAGTTTCAGGGGGTTTAAACATCCCCCCGATGTTTTTACAGGGTTTCTGATTTTTGTGCACACCTGGGGACCGCCCCACGTGTGCACAAAACTCTCCCTCCCCTCCAGTTGCCCTCGATGTGCGGAAATAAGTATCCGCACACCAGGGGGCGACTTGGCTATTAGATATATAGATGAGAGAACTTTCTGAGCATCTTCTTTGTTTCAAAGGGCCATTTATCGGAGTCCTTCTGCCATTACTTTGGCTTTCTGTCTCTAAAATCATATACAGTTTTCATTGCTCCCGCACCCACTTCTGCAGCAGAGTCCTCATCTGTTCCCGAGGCAGCTGAGTCACTTGACTTAGTTTCTTCCTCTTTAGAGTCTTCCCCCGATCCCAGCTGACGTCTCAAGAATTCTTTGACTTTGAAGATGGAGTCTATCTTCTCACTTCTATCGTTGATTTTAAAGATGACACCTTCAGGAATCACCCACCTGTACTGTATACCGTTTGTTTGAAGAAAAGTAATTAACTCCTTGTAGCTCTTTCTCTTCTGACAAATTTCAAATGGAATGTCTTTTAAAGTCTTGATAATTGTATTCCCAAATTTCAGTGGAGTTACTGAAGTCACCTTTAATACAGCATCTCTGGTCTGTCTTCTTGCAGGGGGGGTGGAATTCAGTATTTTTTTCGGATTAGGGTATATTGAACCAGAAACCCGGAAAACCCGAATACCTATACTGGTATAGTATAGATTTCCAAAAATGTTCGGAATTCCCGAAAAATTCTGATCCATTATATCTTATGGGGCCATTGTAGTCAATGGCAAAAATCTTCTGAAAAATTTGCAGGGGGCTGGAGAGGGCTGAGGTAGAGGCTCCAAATTTGGACTGTAGCTGATACAGCCTCTCCCCAAAAGACCCCCAAAGTTTTGAAAAGATTGGAACAGGGGGTCCAATTTCAATGGCATCCAAATAGGGTGCCCCCAATTCTCCATTGTTCCCTATAGGAAAAAGGCAGACAGCAGACAGTGTCTCCCCAAGAATCTGTCTAAGAATGTAAGTGAGGTGTGGTGGTGGTGTGAGGGGGCATGTTTGACAGGCCAACAGCAGAACCTGTGCAGTGTGCCCCCCAGAACCAGTGCCACTGTGCTAGTCAGTGTCCAAACCCAACTGGACTCAGTTCAAACCAGAGAATCTCTGCAGCATAAACTGAGAGAGCATGTTTGCCAGCCAGGCCAGCAGCAGCAGAACCAGTGCAATGTGGACCTCAGAATCTGTGCCACTGTGCCAGTCATTGCCTAACCCAACAGAACTCAGGTCGAACCAGAGAATTTCTGCAGCATAAACTGAGGGGGCACATTTCCCAGCCAGGCCAGCAGCAGAGCCTGTGGACCCCAGAACCTGTGCCTCTGTGCCAGTCAGTGCCCAAAGTACGCAGCTGCACTAGGGCATGAGCAAAAATGCCCCCCCTCCATTTTTTTCCAATTTAGTGGCACAAGACTAAAAAAGCTCTTCAGGGCTTCTGCCAGAGGATTCCTCCAACATACAAATTGCAGCCCTCTGCAAAGCATCGTGGAGTTGCAGCTGACTTTGCACAGGCATATGCACACACACACGTTGCCAACAATCACAGCTTGCAATGCCAGTGTCAATGGGTTCTACCATGCATTTTGTACACTCAACATGTCCCCCCATATTATGAGACCATGTGACTCTCCCATTTTTCACAGTGGTTGATAACAGGCCCATAGCTAACACGGGGGCCAAAGGGCCTGGCCCCCTAACATTTCTTCCAGGGCCCCAACCTGAGCCTTGGCTTCTCCTCCCCCTAAGCTCTACAATACCTACATGCCTGTAGGTGAAATGGGCTACATAGGATTGGAGGTCTGATCTTGCAAGACCATCTCCTGGTCAAACTTAAGAGTGAGTTTTTCTTCAAAGTTCTGCAACCAGGGAGAGGCGAGTGACTCTCCCCATGTTTGCAGAAGGAAGAGCTGATCCTACATGCTGGGGGAGGGGGGTATTGTGTGACTGACAAGCAGCCTCACCAATGCCTGGAGTGGAGGGAGAAGGAAGAAGAAGCACAGGCAAGGGAGCTCCCCCCCCAGCCTGAGCCACTCATGGGAAGGGCTTGGGGAAGGGAGGTGGGATCATCTGGAGGAGGGCTGGGCGGGCTGTTCCAGAAATGCTGCTCAGGGCACCTTCCTAAGCAGCCACCTGGAGCAGGCACTGGCAGGGGAACCTGAGACAGCAACATTGCAAAAGTGTGGGTGAGGCTGGGCAATCCTCCATGCATCTCACAGGGAAGTCATTGCACGGGACAAGGCACAGGATTCCAGCTGTGCACTCTGCAGCTCTGAAGTACACTGGCTTGCAGTTAGTCAATCGGCCCCATCTGAACCAGCACAGTTCGGTGTCAGGAACTTTAGGCAGGTAATCCACACACCCAGGCTTCTTCAGAAGATAGGTGTTTATTATGGTAACGCAGAACTAAAGTACATGTATACAGCCTGTGTTAAGAATGACTTGTAATAAGATGGCCACTAACTTATAGAATATTCAAACAGCCCCCCCCCACCTGCGAAGCTAATAAAGTTTTCTCACGCGTGCGGGCCCTGCCAGCAAGCAAGCAAGTTTGCGCCTAAAGCAGTTACAGTTCCCAGGCTTGGGGAATTACAGAAAAGAATCTTCAAGGCCAATGTGCAGATAGTGGAGCGCTAGGCAGAGAAGCGCTGAGAACGGGAGGGAGATAATATCCCCCCTCACATTCCAACACCATGACAGGGCCACCTGACATTTGGGGGGGGGAGAGAATATGCATAGCTCCATACAGACATATAATGGCTGGCCATCTGAGCAAAAACCTGGTCCGCCCAGCAAAACGTTCCTAGCTATGAGGCTGGCTGATAACACAGTGGAGAATCCCCTAGTGCTCCACAATATGTAAAATGGGGCTTTGCAGCTGCTTGTCAGTCTCAAAAAAGGTCTGGTCAGTTTCAACAGCAGTTCTTCCCCCTTTGCCTGCTTTTATGTTCCCTTTCATTCAACAAGCTAATGCTAAAATGGTACACACTTGCTGGACGCTACTGTGCAGCTACAATAGGGCAATTGCATAATTATTATTTTTTTAAAAAACAACTTTGGATGCCACCCTCCACACATCACAGTGACATTCCACCCCAATTTAGAAAAGTGTAGTTTCTAATGTAGCTGCAGAATAAATACACTGGGGGGGGGGGGGAATGGTACATAAGGCAGTCAGAGAATCTGAACTCAATATTAAAGTCTTACTGGTCTGAAAATCTGCAGTAAGATGTGCATTCATAATGGGTCCTTGTCTCCCTACCCACCTCCAACTTGGCCAGCAAAAGAACTCAGGAAAATCTTTCTTTTTAAAATTCTTTGCAGAAACGGGGGAGGGGGGGAGAACTGCTGCTTAATTTCTAAACTGAAAAGTGCTGTGATTTACCTCAAAGGCAATGTACAGTGGATAGAGTCTCAGACTAGGATCTGGGTTTGAATCCCCACTCCACCATGGAAGTTTACTGGTTGACGTTGGGACAGTCAAACACTCTTGACCTATCCTACATCACAGGGTTGTTGTGGACTGGACACAACTTTGGGTCCCCAATGGGGAGGAAAAAGGAGCATATAAATGAAGTGAAATAAAATAAGTAAAATAAATCCTAACACCCTAGAAACCCAAATCCCTAATCCCAGATGTGTGTTATTGCTAATTCAAGAATTCTGCACATACTCAATGCAATTTTATTTATTTACTTTCTTCATTTGATAACGACTTTCTCCCCAATGGGGACCCAAGGCAGCTTCTACCATTGTCCTCTTCCCCATTTTATCCCATGTGAGGTAGGTTAGGCTGAGAGACTGTGACTGACCCAAGGTCACCCAGCAAGCTTCCACGGCATAAGTGGGGATTCAAACCTGGGCCACCCAGATTCTAATCCAATATAAGAACAGAAGAACAGAATAGAAGCCAATGTTGGATCAGGCCAATGGCCCATCCAGTCCAACACTCTGTGTCACAAAGTGGCCAAAAATACCAGGTGCCATCAGGAGGTCCAGCAGTGGGGCCAGGAAACTAGAAGCCCTCCCACTGTTGCCCCCTCCCCCAAGCACCAAGAATACATAGCATCACTTGCCCCAGACCGATAATTCAACAGCCATGGGTGAAGAAATTCAAAGCCGCTCTCTCTGACTGGGACAAAGAGGAGATTGAGAAAGACAGAATTTTGATCCAGAAAGATGATAGTTGCTGGTATAGGCAAAACAAACTATTTGTTCCAGAAACTCTCAGATGTGATGTATTAACCATGGGGCATGATAACAAACTCTCAGGACATTACGGGTATTTAAAGACTCTGAACCTCATACAAAGACAATTCTGGTGGCTCTGCATGAGGGGGGACATTTCTAAGTATGTGTCTTCATGCCAAATCTGTCTCATGAGCAAGCAGTGGGTTGGGAAGGTACCGGGGTTACTGCAGCCCTTAGATATCCCAGATCAACCCTGTTCAGAGATATCAATGGATTTTATTACAGACCTGCCTCCAAGTCATGGGAAAAGTGATTTGGGTGGCCGAAGACTTATTTTCGAAGCAGGCTCATTTTGTTCCCTGCAAACAGGTGCCCACAGCAAAGCAGTTGGCTAAAATGTTCATGCCGCATGTCATTAGACTCCATGCTCTGCCCCACAAAATAATTTCAGATCGGGGAGCTCAGTTCGTTGCCAAATTTTGGAAAGAACTGTTAAAATTTCTGGGAATCGAGCAAGGTCTCAGCAGTGGCTATCACCCAGAGACTGATGGGCGAACAGAACGAACCAACCAAATTTTGGAGCAGTTTTTAAGGTGTTTCATTAATCACCAACAGGATGATTGTGTGGACTCCCTAACCTTGGCCTGCTCCAACTCAGGCACAGGACCTCCGTCTTTGTTGGATTCAATTTCAGTCGACTCAGTCTAAGCCAACCAGCCACAGCTTTCAACGCCAAGTCCAGATCTCCCGGACTAGAGTCTGACTAGCTGTCCAACAACAGATAGAGTTGGGTGTCATCTGCATATTGGTGACAACCCAGTCTGTGACTCTGGGCAATCTGGGCAAGGAGGCGCATATAGATGTTGAATAACATTGGGGAAAGCACCATTCCTTGGGGCACTCCACAAATCAGCGGGTGCCTTTTGGATAGTTGTTCTCCAACAGCCACCCTTTGTCCCCGACCCTGAAGGAATGAGGAGAGCCACTGCAAGGCAAACCCCTGGATCCCGGTGTCGGCGAGGTGGTGGATCAGTAGTTGATGGTCGACTGTTTCAAACTCCACCAAGAGGTCTAACAGCAACAACACTGCCATACCGCCCCAATCCAGATGCGTCCGGAGATCTTCTGTGAGGGCCACCAGGACCGTCTCTGTCCCACGGCCTGGTCAGAAACCGGTCTGGAAGGGATCTAATATGGAGGTGTCATCCAAAAAAACAACAACCCTGCAGCTGTATTGCCACCGCCCCTCTCAATTGGTTTGCCCAGATAGGGCAGATTGGATACCAGCCGGTGATTAGCCAATTCGACCAGATCCGATGACTTTTTTAGGAGAGGGCGGACCACTGCCTCCAGGGCCCCTAGGCAGAGGAGACCCCTAGGCAGGGTATAAATGAGGTTAAACAAAGCAGCAGCTCTAGGGGGCCAACGAACAGGGCATAGAGGCCAAGTCCTTCCCCTGATGTTGCCTCCTAGCATCTGAGGGTATCTGAGGTTTGTGGTGGTGGAAAGGGCCGTCCAGTCACAGATGACTTATGGCGACCACGTGGGTTTTTCAAGGCAAGAGACGTTCAGAGGTGGTTTGCCCTTGCCTGCCTCCACATCACAACCCTGGTATTCCTTGGTGGTTTCCCATCCGAATACTAGCCAGGGCCAACCCTGCTTAGCTTCTGAGCTCTGACAAGATTGGGCTAGCCCGGGCTCTCCATGTCAGATCTGGGGTTTACTGCCCCTGAATATGGAGGTTCCCTATCCTCCCTCTTCCATCTCTCGTGCAGCAAGTCAATCCAGTTGCAAACAGTTGCTCTAGCAGAACGAGAGCACAATGTCTAACTCTGTATGAATGCACCCAAAGTTAATGTCCTACTTTCCAGTGTTTCACAAATGAGAATATGGCCATGTGTACAACCTAGCAGTTCGAAAGCAAGAAATTGCAAGTAGATAAATAGGTACCACTTCGGTGGGAAGGTAACAGCGTTCCGTGCGCCTTGGTGTTTAGTCATGCCGGCCACATGACCACGGAAACGTCTTCGGACAGCGCTGGCTCTTCGGCTTTGAAACGGAGATGAGCACCGCAACCCTAGAGTCGGATTTGACTGGCTTTCGAGCAAGGGAACCTTAACCCCTTTTTTTACAGCATTTACACCCTGGGTATACTCAGAAAGCACATGATCCAGCACTACTGGTGAACCTATGGTCTGGGCACTGCCTGTCTGGCAGACATCCTAGGAAACCTATGTACACCACCTGGGATCCTGTGTTGGAAGAACAAATGCAATGATTATATACTCCTATTCTCATACCAAGGACCGTTGTGTACATACCATTATTACACATTGCCGAAGATTCCGTCCTGCTGGGCTACTGGCCAGTAGCTTGCACTGCTCAACTTTGAAGGCCAAGAGGATGCCAGTTTTGAGGCTCAAAGCACACCAGAAAGACAGGATTAGCATATGGTAGCCCTGACAGCAATGGTATCCCCAGTAGTAATGTATGGGTGCGAGAGTTGGACTATAAGGAAGGCCGAGCGTTAAATAATAGATACTTTTGAATTATGGTGCTGGAGAAGACTCTTGAGAGTCCCCCTTGAGAGTCAGTCAATCCTAAAAGAAATCAACTCTAACTTTTCTTTGGAAGGCCAGATACTGAACCTGAAGCTTTTTGGGAAAGCTACCGTTGGGTTTAAGATCTACCCATTTTTTGTTTAAGTTTGTACTGTAAACCTGATATTGTATTTTACTGTTTTATACTATGTGTTTTTACTGTTATAATCTTGGCACATTGTGCCCTTGTTAGCCGCCCTGAGCCTCCGGGGTAGGGCGGGATATAAATCCAAGGATAAATAAATAAATAAATACTTTGGCCACCAAATGAGAAGGGAGCACTCACTGGGGAAGACCCTGATGCTGGGAAAGATTGAAGGTCAAAGAAGACGGGGACGGCAAATGATGAGATGGTGAGACGGTGCTATCGATGCAACGAACATGAAACTGAGCAAACGCCGGAAGACAGGAGGGCCTGGCGTGATGTGGCCCATGGGGTCACGAAGAGTCGGACTTGACTGTGCGACTGAACAACAACAACAAACAAAAGCCCTGACCTGGATGGCCCAGGCTAGTCCAGTCTCATCAGATCTCAGAAGCTAAGCAGGGTCAGCCCTGGTTACTACTTGGATGGGAAACCACCAAGAAGCTCCAAGTCACTATGCAGAGGCAGGCAATGGCAAGCCACCTCTGAACGCCTTGTGCTTAGAGAGCCCTTTGGGCTTGCCATAAGTCAGCCGCGACTAGACCAGCCACACTTCCAAGGTGGAGGTATGGAAGGCTGTGTAATGAACAATGCCTTAGTGCTCATGTGCACACTTATCCACCAGGTACAAGATGCATCTATCCCCGCACTCAAAGATCCAGCTTCTAAGGATGCTGGAGAGGGAGCTGAACTCTCAAGGACAGCAACCTTTTCAACTCACCCTAGCAAAGATTTTAACAAGGTGCACATAGAGACACAGAGAACAGGAAATAGGGATTGGCCTTGGGAAATAGGGTCAGGAGCAGGGCTATTTTTGGGCAGGAACGCACAGGAACGGAGTTCCGGCTGGCTCCAGAGCTGGCCACACCCACTACAGCCAAAACCTCTGCGTGGGTGGCTACAGAGGGGAGGCCTGGAGAGCGACCCCGACAATTTCCAGGTGGGTGGGCGGGGCCCCTGAAAGGATGGGGAGGCAAGGGCCAGCTTGTCCGGCAAGCCAAGGGAAGGCAAGGGGGTGTGGCCTAATATGCTAATGAGCGGTACTGTCGTGGGGTGTGGCCTAATATGCTAATGAGTTTCTGCTGTTGGGTGTGGCCTATTATGCTAATGAGTTCCTGCTGGGCTTTTCCTAGCAAAAAAGCCCTGGTCAGGAGTATATGCTACTTTTGAGTCAAAAACACACATAAGTTTTGTGGAGTATCTGCCAATGCTGAGTAATGGCTTCAAGCCACGCCTAAGAAGAAGCATGTACCTTGCACTAATTCCTCCCAAGCTGCAGTAAAGGCCAGATCCCCAAAACATTTTGGAAAATACTTGTGTGCAGGAGTTGTTAAAAAAAAAAAAAAAAACCTCACTTAGATGTCACATCTGAATATCATCCAACAGATCCCAGATGTGCTTTTTATTTTTGTTTGTTCTTTATTGTTGAGGGACGACCGCTGCACCCCCCAATTTGGTTTTTTGCCCAAACTCCTAGCGAGGCCCCGCCTCTGGACTACATCTCCCAGCATCCTTTGCCCCGCGCGCATGTCCAGTGCGGCTCCGTTTGAGTGGCAAGTTGTTTGTTACACTGAAACACCAGCAGCTCTTTCTGCACTCTGGAGCTCTCAACTCTCCTTCTAGCTTCTGCTCTCCCCCCCCCCCTCTCTTTTTTTAAATTGCTTTGGGTCTTTCTCCTCTCTCTCTCTCTCTCTCTTCCCCCCTCCCTCTCCACTTCTCCCATAATTTGCAACGTTTCCCTTCCCCTGTCCCTTCTGTCGTTGGTGTTCCTTTATATATAAATACCCATCTTTCCACCCCCTTTCCAAGTCATTCTTTTTTCCCCCCACTCTGCCTGCTCGTACTGGAGACGTTAAAGGAACAGAGTGGAAAAATACCCGCCCCCCGTGGGGGGGGGGGGGGGGGGCAAGAAGAGAACAAACAAACACAAGAGATCAAAGAATCCACCAACAAACAAACAAACAAACACCCCAATAGATGAACCACAAATGACCAAAAGGAAAAAATGGAACTGCACATTCTAGAGCACCGGCTGAAAGTAGCCAGTGTAGCTAAGGAGAGGATACCGTTGTTTACCTACGGCCTGATCAAACTGGCTTTTCTCTCCTCCAAAACAAGGTAAGCGCAACCTTTCGGGGGGGG
>NW_015170889.1:1838177-1853471 GCF_001447785.1 Gekko japonicus
GAAAACACCCTGTCCTCCAAAGCGATCGGCGTTTCCCCGAAGACTGTCTTTGCTTTTTCTTGTCTTTTACAAAGAATCTTGGAAGGATTTCCCCCCCCCCTTGCACTAACACGCCCCCCTCCTTCCCCTCCCCCCCATAGATCCTCTCGCTCTCTTTCAATCGTTCTGTTCGGAAAGCTGTTTAATTAAAACAGGTGTTTGCAGTGTCTGGGGAACTCAAAAAAAAACATAATCGAAAGTTTAGAGGGAGGGTGAAGCTGATTGAAAAAGAGGCTGAAATGGAAAACTCAGAAGGAGAAATAGGCAAGATAACAAAGAGCGGCGGTCGGGAGGAGAGGGGGGGAGCGAGGGGCGATATTTGTGTGTATGCCTAACATATATATTTACTTGCAGCAGTTTTGGTTTTTTTAAAAAATCATGTCATGTCAGCGTTAGGAAAAGTGCTGCGGGGGGGCGGTAAGAGGGTTCTAGCTTTCTTGTAACATCCTGTCCTGTTGTTAATCCCCACCCCCACCCCCCTTGCGTTTTGGAATAATGCCTTTGGGCCAAGCAAGATGAAGTGGAGGGGTAAAGTTAGATCAGAGAGGCATGAAAACACATCTTTCTCCCACAGAGGCGTTCCACGCGCGAAGTCGATGTGGGATTTTTCCACTCTCCAGGAAAACAATTTGAATTGCAAATGCATAGTAAACAGGAGAGCTTTCACTTTTCTCTCCCCCCCCCCCAGCTCCTTTTAGTTAATGCAGAGAGGCTTGGCAGTTGGGGGGGCGGCAGAGAAAGAATAACACTCGACTGCCCATTGATTTTTCTTTTTTTTTTAAGCCCGATCAGTTAAATCTGTCCCTTTTCTACTTCGGATCTGGCTTTCTCCCCTCCCCTCTTTTTCATAACCTTGTCGGCCAAAGGGGAAAGGCTGGGGAAAAGTTCCAATGATAATGTTGGTTCCAGCTGGAAGGGGCCACTGGAAAGTGGCAGGGGAAGGCCTCTTTTCTTGCCATCCTCATCACGCCGGTGAACGGAGGGGGTGTGTTTTAATTGAATCACTGTCGCTTAAGCTCCAGCGAAAACTTGACTGCGTTGAAATTTCACTCCGATCGGTGGCCTCCTTGGGGGGGGGGGGTGTCCTGCTCTTCCAGACCACCCACCCCCCTTTTGTTGACCGCTTCACTCCAATAACTCAGCAGGGTATTAAAATTGAAAATCCAAGACAATTTATGTTAAAACACGCACTTCCCCCTCGCCCAGGGACTATGACAGTTTTCTCTTCCACCCCTTGGTAATCTGGTTGCTTTGGTGGTGGTGGGGAGGAATCCCAAAATCGTTTTAGAAGACCGCCGATAACCTTTCAGAGTTTACGGGTCTGAAATAATCATGTGTTGGAGTGGAACTCTGGTGAGACACGTCCCGACATTGCTGTGATTGAAAAAAGACTGCTCCCTGAAATCAGTTGCTCGGATGAAAGAACAAAAAGGTTGCCTTCTCTCTGTGTATGTGTCTGTCTACGTAATTGTAATTCTCATTAGAATTCCAAACTGTGTCTCAGCTGACCATCCATAAAATGGGAGTAAGGCAGACCTGCTACGGCAGTGTCCTTGTGAGTCACTGTTACCTTTTGCTGTGAGAAATGAGTCGTATCATCCCTGTTTTGAAAGGTCTGCAATGGTCGTTTCTGGGCAGAATTCGAAGTACTGGTGTTTATTTGGAGGGCCCATAATGGCTTGGGCTGGGGATACCTGAAGGCTTGCCTCCTTCCGTATGGTCTGCCCTGCCTATTGAGAGCCACCTCATAAGCTTGGCTCTCTAGAGCCCCATCTGCAGAGGGGAGGCATTGGGCGAATGGAGACGGGGCCTTTTCAGCGATGGCCCCTGTCCTGTGGAATGCCCTGCCTCCTTGAGGTTTGCCAGGCACCTACCCTATTCTCTTTGAGGCACCAGGCCAAATCATTTCTTTTTACCTAGGCGTTTACCTCAGGGGTGTGATCTTTTTCAACAGTCTACTTCTAGCCTGTTTTACAAGAATCCTTTTAGGTTTCTCATTGTTTGGGGTTAAATCCTGACTATGTTTTCCATTCACACAAGGCACTTTGGTCAGTGGAACAGAATATTCCTTACTCTCCCCCCACCGCAGCCCACTGATATCCCTGAAATGCTGCTGGGGGGGGGGGCAGGGGACCCTCAGGAGCAAAACAAGAGGCAACTCAGGGTATGTAGTAGCAAGAAGGGGACTGGAAGAAATTCCCACACTTCTCTCATTGGTGGAGAAGCTAGTCAGGATCTAGTCTCTTGTGTTGTTGTTTTTTTGCTCTGGCTGGGTTTTTTTTTTAATATGCAGCTTTTTGTGGTTTGTTAATTTTAATGATTTTTATGTTGTTTTTAATGATGTTATCCAGGGCTCTTTTTGTAGAAAAAGCCCAGCAGGAACTCATTAGCATAACAGGCCACACCCAGCAGTAAAAACTCATTAGCATATTAGGCCACACCCCTGACTGCACTGCTCATTAGCACATTAGGCCGCACCCCCATGTTGCCAGAAGTGTGGTCATCCAGCCACACCCACCTTTTGCTTCTTATTCTGTTTACCTTGTTTGTTGTCAAAACCCAGGGCCTTTTTTGTAGCAGGAACTCCTTTGCATGTTAGGCCACACACCCCTAATGTAGCCAATCCTAATGAGTTCCTGCTGTTGGGTGTGGCCTATTATGCTAATGAGTTCCTGCTGGGCGTGGCCAACTCGGGAGCCAGCCGGAACTCCGTTCCTGTGCGTTCCTGCCCAAAAATAGCCCTGAGTTATCACCTTTTACTTAGTGTACTTTTTCCTCAAGCAGTTATCTAGGTAGACAGCGTACCAACTTTCTAAATAAATAAAAAGGCCTGATCCTGACAGGCTCCGGGTAAGCTTCGTTGTTACACCCTTTGTATCTGGTCTGCACTGCCTCCAGTAAAGTGAAATCCATTCTAAGAGGGCTGCTTTTATATGTTCAACAAATTTGGGTAGTGACTGGACTGTACTACTTCAGAATATGGATGGGGAAGTCATTTGAATGTTTCCTCCATGGAGAAACTGAACTCCCGGCTCATGAGAAAATATTATGTTGGGAGAGTCCTTCTCCCTGATATGCTAGCTTTCTATGTGAAGGGAGATATTTTTCCCATTAAGGGCCAATTGCACATGCAAACACCCACTGTAGGAAATGGTACAGTCGAGGACCTGCTTTGCTACTACAGTTCTATTGAAAACATGTAAACCAGTTATACAGAATGAAGTGGTAGACTACTGGATCATACCACTTCTGGGCAGGTAGGAATCATCTTTTTGTTATTGCTCCTCTGCATTAAAACAAAAATCTGAATGGATTGAACTAGCTCATCAGTGAGAAAAGGTTAGAGTTGCCCTATCGCTGATGGGCTGGCCTTCTACATGGAGGGAGATTTTCCATATGAAAGGATTTGGAGATGCAAAAAAAAATGCCATCAGAATTTTATCTGTCTCATTGCAAGTTTACCCTGCTTTTACACACACACAAACAAAACACCTTTGGCTTCCAAAACAAATTATCGCATCAAAAAAACAAAAGCAAATCATTAAAATATCATTTTAGCGATGTCTCGCTCCAAGGTGGAAAGATGCCTGGCTGCTGCCTCATCTCCTTCTGGCCTCTTCTGTCCACATATTTTCCTCCATCTTGCCCTTCCCCCAGGGGACTCAGGACAGGATCCACACCTCCCATTTTATCTACATTACAACCCTTTGGAGTAGGCTGGGCTGAAAGTGACTGTGGGACAGCCGTTTTCAGACGATCCTGCTTTGCAGGGTTGTTGTGAACCTCACAGCTGAGTGGAGATTTGAACCTCCTCTGTCCCAGTCTCTAGACCAGCACTCAACCTGCTGTGCCATATTGATTCCATGGCCTAGGGTGTAGGATAGATCCAACAATATAAATAGCATATTGTTTGGGCATCTGGTAAGAGCCACATTCATGTACCTCCGGCACACTAAAATTGATTTCCCATGTAAATTCTGCTGCCAGCCCCCCCCCCCCCCCCCCGCCGCTATCGTACGATGCATTTGCACCGTTCTGCAGGATTTCTAACCCGCCGCCATCAATCCATACATTGCCATTAGATGGAGCCACTGGGGGGAAAGTAAACATACTGCTTCTAAGAACTAGCCCCTTCCCGCAGCTTCTGGCTCCCAATTTAGAAGAAGAATGGTTTTTTATACCCTGCTTTTCTCTACCTTAAGGAGTCCCGAAGGGGCTTACAATTTTCCCTTTCTCTCCCCACAACAGGCGCCTTGGGAGGTAGGTGGGGCTGAGAGAGTTCGGAGAGAACTGTGACTGGCCCAAGGTCACCCATCAGGCTTCATGTGGAGGAGTGGGGGAATCAAACCCGGTTCTCCAGGTTAGAGTCCACCGCTTTTAACCACTGCACCACACTGGATTTACCTCCTAATCCCTTATTAAATGCTTCCGCTACTTTCTCCTATATAAGGCAAGACCTGGGCAAAGGGCTCTTCAAACGCAAGTCAAGACCTGGGCAAAGGGCTCGTTCTTTACAGAGTGAGCGGGAGTTCTCCTGGAGAACATCCTTTGGGTGCCTCAAACAAACAGCTCTTAGAAGATGAGGTGCATAAAGGAAGAATCCAACTGCTTATCTTGAGAGGCAGTGAAGGAATTATTTGCCTGTTATCTTGAAGTAAATGGCCAATCAGCACTGCACATGGAAGACGTGGCCAAAGCCTCCGTTGGTATCCATGCTGGAGAAGAATGGCTTAAAGAGCCCTTTTGCCTCTGTAATTGCCCGCAGCTGTTCATGCTGGAGAGGTGGCTCTGAAGGAGCCCTTTTCCTCTTTCCTCAAAGTGAGCAGCGCTCTAAAGGCAGGGCTCTTCTGGAGCCTCTATGCTAGAGAAGAGGAGCTGGTTTGAGGCGGCTCACAAAGTAAAAAGTTTACCACACAATCATTCAAAACAGCATAACACTCAGAAACTTCCATCGATCCCAGCCAGGGCATAAAAACAACACGTAACCCAAGTAGGATGTTAAAAACGACAGAAAACATAAGAACATAAGAGAAGCCAACGTTGGATCAAGCCAATGGCCCATCCAGTCCAACACTCTGTCACACAGTGGCCAAAAAGACCAGGTGCCATCAGGAGGTCCAGCAGTGGGGCCAAGACACTAGAAGCCCTCCCACTGTTGCCCCCACCACCACCACCAAGAATACAGAGCATCACTTGCCCCAGACTGAGCATTCCTATCTATACCTTGTGGCTAATAGCCACTGATGGACCTCTGCTCCAGATGTTTATCTCATCAAGAGTTGGCAGCCTAGATGATCCTCTGAAATGAGTCCTCGGGACCCAGCAGCAGACTGTAAGGATGGAAACTAACCCCCCTCCACCCCAGCGGTAAGGTGCCAATTGGCCTCGATTCAGCACTAATAGCTTGCCAACTGTACAAACCTGACAAGAGGCTGAATCCAAGACAGTGACCAACAGCAGGGGAGGGACACGCCTTCACAGGATTGACATCAAAGACACACTGCTATCCTGACCCAATGTCTTTGGGTTGGCCCACCACTGCAGTTGCATGCTGGACCTTCTTTCTCAGTGGTGACAGAGGTGGCATTGGGGACGTCTGGAAGGGCTAGGTCCAACCACTCCTGCACCCTCCCTTGGCACATCCACTGGCAGCACCACAGGTGGAAGCAGGGGCATCTCTTCTTCCTCTGTGCCAGGAGGTGCGGCTGTTGCCTGCTGCTAGCCACTCATCTAGCCAAGGACTCAAGAAAGGCTCTTAGGGCAGACGTGGACGCCCACTTGAGGGAGAGGGCAGGCCACCAAGCAGCAGGGGCTCATTTGCCCGCCCGGGGGAGTAAGAAGCCACAGGGCTTTCTTTCTTTTCTTTTTTTGCTGAGTATTTTTGTGTCTCTCTCTGTACGTGTACATGCATGCCTGGAAGTCATGGTTGGCTTCTGGCGACCCCTAGTGGGGTTTGGACGTTTCAGAGGGGTGCCTTGCCTGCCTCTGCCTCCCGACCCTGGTATTCCTTGGAGGTCTCCCATCCAAGTACTTTCCAGGGTCGGCCCTGCTTAGCTTCTGAGATCTGACGAGATCAGGCGTGCTGATTTTACTGGCGGTCCCACCAAACCCAGAAAGGGGCACTCTGGACAGCATCTTGCCGGAGGTCCCACCAAATAGGCCCTACTCGGTAGCAGACCTGGGATTCAACTTTGCCTCTCCTGGTATGATGGGGCTAGAATTGCTTTGCCAGATTTGGCCAGAGGTCCATCTTGCTAGGTGGGGCTGCTGCATTATCCAGCTTGAGAGTTCCAAGAAACGAATGGAAAACTGGCTCGATGGCCATCTGACAGCAATGCCGATTCTGTGAAATTAGGGAGATCACGAGAGGGAGGGCAGGAAGGGTTGCCTCAGTGCTTAGTTCTCGTGGCCCTTTCTTACACGCCCAGGGAAATGCTGATCACCACTTTGGGGGTCAGGCAGCAATTTTTCTCCAGGCCAGTTTGGCCAGGGATCCTGGAGTTGTTGTTTTTTTGCCATCTTCTGGGCATGGAGCAGTGGTCACTAGGGGTGTGGAGGGAGAGGTATTTGTGAATTTCCTGCACTGCGCAGGGGGTTGGACTAGATGACCTTGGCGGTCCCTTCCAACTCTATGATTCTAAGTGCCTCCAAACCCAGAACTATTGTGGCCCATCTTGCAAGCCCATGCCAGGGAGGGCTTGCAGCTCGGGAGCAGAGCTTCTCTGCTTTGCAGGCAGAATGTCCCAGGTTCAGTCCCCGGCATCTCCAGTTTAAAAGGCCTAGTCAGAAGGTGATGTAAAAGACCTTGACCTGAGACCCTGGAGAGCCAGGGCCGGTCAGAATAGAGGCCGCTGACCTTGATAGACCGAGGGGTCTGAATCAGTAGGGGTGTCTGATACCGTACCTGCTCCTGGTTTCAATTACGGGTGGATCATTTACATCTGCTTTCCGCCTGCGGCCGTCTTTTTAAAATGGTGACTGTGTATTCTTCAGTCCCTAATGTCGATTCCCCCGGTGTTGTGTGCCTGGAGAGAAAGCAGGTGTGTCCGTGGGAGGAGGGGGAAGCATACAGTGCAGATCTATCCATTTGCAGCATGCCATGAGCTCCGTAGCTCCAAGTTTTGGGTAGCAAAATCCCACCAGAAGTTCCACTACTGAAAGAAACTGTTAAAGCGACCGATGGGAAGGGCAGGGACAGGTTCTTCTGGCTTGGGCCCACCATTCCCCACCCCCACTTGACAAACCGTGGTGGGGAAAACAGAGAGGCTCTTTGGCATCGTGCTGATGGACGATGTCATCTCTGGCTGGAAGTGACATCACCCTGTTGCACCGGCACCCTAGGATTCATCCAAAACTCTATGGTTGAACTGTAGAGTTCGGGGTGAAACCTAACATGTTGTGCTGACTCAATGGCACCACTTCCCGTTCTGCACCAGAAGTGATGCTGTGTCGTGGGGCAAAGCTGGTGAAATGGTCTCCGCCAGGGCTTTTTTTGTAGAAAAAGCCCAACAGGAACTCATTAGCATAATAGGCCACACCCAACAGCAGAAATGAATCAGCATATTAGGCCACACCCCCATGCCTTCCCTTGGCTTGCCCGGGCAAGCCGGCCCTTGGACAGGCCGGGGAAGGCATGGGGCTCCTGATCCTTCCGGGGGGGGGGCCTGGCCCGCCCACCTCAGAGTTGCTAGGGGGTGTCACTCTCCAGGCCTTCCCTCTGTAGCCACGCACGCAGAGGTTTTGGCTGTAGTGGGCGTGGCCAACTTTGAAGCCAGCCGGAACTCCGTTCCTGTGCGTTCCTGCCCAAAAATAGCCCTGGTCTCCGCTTCCCAAATGTTCCCACCCAGCTGCTAGCTGTGGGCGGCAACCCAAGATTGGAGCCATCGGGGGTTAAGCCTGTGTCTGGACTGGACTGCTTCTGACGGCAAGTGGGGGGGGCTTAAATAATGGAATGCTCCTAGGTACACAGGATTCCCTGCACGTAGAAAACCAGCATTTCAGGAAGGAAAGCTCGGGCAGAACTATTTTCCCCAACTAACAAATCTTCTACACAGAGACGATGTTGTGAATACAAAGGAGCATTCAGACGCGTGAGCCCCATCGGGGCTGTACGGGGCAGAGACAGGTTTCTCTTCTCCGTGACTAACAAGCCGTGCTCAGAGTTTCGTGACGCAGATCAGGTTCTCTTTAACAGCCCTGGTTCAGAGCCATGCAAGAAAAACAAAGTGGCCGAAGTCAGAGGTTGTGGAATGGACCCGCCCACTCCAGACTAAAGGGAGGGGATTCTTGCTTTGAATGTTCTTTTGTGTATTGAAATGCTCCATTCAAACGGAAAGATGGCCCAAGATAAACATTCTGCCCCCTTTCCGTGCTTGCTGGGGAGGTTCTATTTTTGCGGGGGTGGGCATGAGAATAGGGGAACTCTTCCCAAATGTGATGTTCCGCCTAATGCAAGCCTCGGCATTTTACCATCTAAAGTTTCAGCTCTGGTTTGGGAAATACCTGGAGAACTGGGGAGGGTGGAGCCTTGGGTGGGTGGGGTTTGTAGACGGGAAGAACAGGGTACAATAAGCCCACTGAAGTCACCCCAAACCCCGCCCTCCTCAGGCTCCACCCCCAAAATCTCCAGGTATTTCCCAGCCAGGAGCTGGCAACCCTACCACGGTGGCTAATCTCGGGCATCAGGAATGGGAACCTTTATCTTCCGTTTGTCATTTGGGAAACACAGAAGTTGACCCACTGATTCAGAACGGAGAGACTCTCGCTGTCGGCTAGGGAGACGCCGGAGCAGACGTTACAGGATTCCACTGCGGAATGATCCATCGTATTCCACCCGCCCCTGAAGCTCAGCTCAGTTGTGTGTAGCTAATGAGAGGGATATAGTTATTAAGAGAGAAGTCAATTAGCAAACACAAAAAATGCTCTCGCTTTGTAAAGGGCTGGCTCGGTGGTTGGCACGGGCAGCTGGCTTCCCTTTCATTTTTTTTCTGCTGGTTCCGCAAAGCCCGCGCCTTTGCTGCCCTTGCAGATCGGAGCTTTGATGACCCTTTCAGAGTGATTTTTTTTGCTCTGTCACAAACGCTTTGTGCCACTTGCTGAACTTCTGGCCCGTTGGGCCAACCAAGTTGGGTGGCATCTAAACTCGTAAACACATTAGTCAGGCTGTTGATCTGCGAAGGTCAGTTTTGTCCACAGTGTCTCTCCAGGGTCTCGGGTGGAGGTCTTTCCCACTATATGATCCTTTTAACTGGAGATTCAGTGGATTGAACTTGGGGCCTTCTGCATGCAAAGAAGACACTTCACTCCCGGGCTGTGGACCATCCCTGTGGCTCCCTTGCTTGCAGAGGTCATTTTGGGGGGGATCGGGGGGGGGATTGCAGTTCCCCCGGGTGAGGTACAGGGGCGGGGCCCATGACGAAGCCCCGCCCCCTGCTTCCGGCCGCCCCGCTTCCGGCCCTCATTCAGCCAGGAGGAGGCAGGAGAAGAGGGAGGGTAAGTTGCTTCCTCCCCGCCTCTCCCCACCCCTGCCTGCCTGGGGCCAGGGAGGGCCTTCGCGGGGCTTCCTTGCACTCACGCCAGCTGTGCAGGGGTTCAGCTGTGGAGCTGCAAGGCCGGCAGCGGCCGGGACCGTTGGGGGCGGGGTGTGTGGTCTTATGACACACTTCCAGTGATGTCAGGGGGTGTGGCATATGCTAATGAGTTATGCTAATGAGTTCCCCTAGCTCTTTTTCTACAAAACGACCCCTGCTTGCTTGAATGGGGACTCACACCAGATCGCCCCATGCTTGCCCAGCTGAAGGCTTCTCCTGCCCTGCCTACAGGGTAGCTCACCTGGAGTGATGCCTTTTGGCCAGTAGGAAAACTTAAGGATGGAGGGGGAGGATAACCTTCTAAAAAGAGAAAACACCAACCAGCAATCCAAATGAGTGAGTGGCACACCTAAGGAAAGGCTAAACAGTTTAGGGCTTTGAAATTTACAGGGGGAAGAAAACAAAGCTGGGAGTGGAAATATGATAAAGCAGGGATGTCAAACATGCGGCCCAGGGGCCGGATCAGGCCCCCAGTGGGCTTCTATCAGGCCCCCGGTGGAACTGGCCTGCCTCTTCTTCCAGTTCTGCTGCTGCTGCGTCATTGTAGGTTTGCAGCTTACAGATACGCACCTGAACAACATACTCAAGATTGCAACAGCCACAGACATTTTGATGCAATAATTCAGAGCAAGAGGTGTCAGTTATCAGACACTGTTAAATAAGCAAAATATTGCAAGCGTGCTAATGTTTTAAGCATGTTTTTATTTTCGACTTGGCAACCCTACTCAGTACAATGGAACTCCCAGGGTGTGATAGAGATATTGGCTGCTTATCGCACTACACAAGCCAAGTCATTCTGTTCTTACTTTTACCGAGAAATTACAGTTCGTTGGTTTTATAGAGTCCACTGGACTCAAACTTGGTTCTCACATCTGTTGTTCACTCATAGAATAACAGAATCATGGAGCTGGAGGGGATCTTCAGCGTCACCTAGTCGAACCCCCTGCACAATGCAGGAAATTCACCAATACCTCCCCCCCACACCCTCGGTGACCGCTATTGCATGGCCAGAAGATGACAAAAAACCTCCAAGCCAAGCTGGCCTGGAGAAAAATTGCTTCCTTACCCTAAAGTGGTGATCAGCATTTCCCCGAGCATGTAAGAAAGGGTCTTTATTATCTGTATGCCAACATGCTGCTATTTATATGTCCTACTAGTATGTGTTATTCCAATCTTAGCTACGTTTATTGCTTGGTTACTTATGCATCTTGAGTCTAATCAACTCTTCCTGGCAATTAAACAGCTTCCCCACTTGCATGTAATATTTGAGGCAATCTCTTTCAATGTATGTAAAGAAGTGTGCACCCACTGAGTCTCTGTTCCCACATGTACACAGGATTGAGCCTGGTTTGTCTTGGGGCGCCGCTGGACTCTAGACTCATTCTCACATCTCCTCGCTAATTCTTGCATTTGCCTGCTAATTTGCTGCCCTCTTGGCCAAATGGTCCAATTTCAGCTCTGCATATACATCTTGGTTCTTAGTGGCCCCACCCGATGGCTGCCACCACCCTCTTTTTCCCTGTAAGTAGCTCTTGAGATTTTGTTCCAATTTCTACGAAGAACTGTGCTTTGCACACGAAAGCTTATACTTTGTATAAAACTTGGTTGGTCTTAAAGGCGCCACTGGACTCAAACTTTGTTCTGCCGCTTCAGACCAACACGGCTACCCCACCTGGATTGATATCAGTGCTACTGTGGAAAGTCTGTGTGTGTGATTGCTCAGTGATAGGAGACTAAGCAATGTGTGACTGGTGTTTTTGGAAAGCCAGAAAGAATGGCTCCTGCCTTTGAGGACAATATCATAAGTGCATACTTACAACACTATCCTTTGCTACAGAAAGAAGGATATCGGGAGACCAGTTCTATTTGGACAAGGGGAGCATTTCCACAAATCAATGATGATGTCACAATGCAGTTAAGAGCCAACCCGCATATATGAAAATGCACATTCAGTACGCTCCTGAAATAGGTCCGAAAAAGTAATCCTACCTCTGTCTTCACTGTGGAAGATGAGAAGTGCTTGCCCACCCCAGAACCACTGATTTCGGAAGGGGTGTTGAAAGTCCTGAGTCAGTCTGGCCCCAGTGTCTGCCTGTGTGATTGTCCTGGGTGCACCACACTTTGGAGCAGCTGGCACAAGAACCGCACTTTGGGCCAGGACACAGCATATGTCCCCTCGAGGGGGAGAGTCCGCTGAACATGCGGGTGGATGAAGTGTGTGGGTCTAAACCTCATTTTGGGTGCAGAGGGCACTTCCTTATTCAAATCTTCTTTGAACTTCAGGCCTTTGGGAGGCGCTCCGGATAGAACCGGAACCAGTGTTTGGACTGCAGCTGCTCATTCAACACAGGAAGCCCCGCTCTGCAGTAATCTGGAGCCGCGCAGGGTCTTGCTTGCCCATTGTAAGATTACAGCAGTTCTATTCCTCTCAGGATGTGAACTGCTCCACTCGGGGGGTGGGGTAGAATTAGAGAAAACATTGCAGTCTGGTCTTCGACTGTATGACTAGCAAGAAATTAGACACATTCTTGGAAGATAGGTCCATTTGATGGCTGAGTGAAGCCTTCACATTCAAAAGGAATATGCCTTTGAACAGAGGTCATTTCGTAGAAAAAGAGGTGCAGGAGCTCATCAGCATAACTCATTTGCATATGCCACACCCCCTGACATCACCGGAAGTGTGTCAGAAGGCAACACCCACCGCTCAGGCACCACTGGACTCTTTTGGATTGCTAGCTATTGGGGGGGGGGGAATGTGCAGATCTGTCCTCGCAGAGGAGGGAGAGCTTGTGCCCAAATAAAACTTGGTCTTAAAGATGCCACTGGGCTGTTTTTTTGGGGGGGGGGGCTCTGCAACTTACCTGGCTGCTTCTTGCTCTGACTGAGGGCTGCTGGGAGCAGGGGGCGGGGCTTGTTGCATGTGCCCGTCCCCTGGGCTCTTTACTGCCGGAGCTCCGCTCCTGCGCGCTCCTGCAGGAAATGACCCCTGCCTTTGAATCCCACTTGCTGGGGTGGGGCAGCTATAAAGGACTCCTGGCTTATTTGTGGACTTCCAGGAGTCACCAAGCTGACCTGTGGTCTGATCTGGTAGGGCTCTTATATGATTATGAAAGCCTGGATTCCCCGAAGACCAGTTTGATCTCATGATATTGATCGGCGCCTTTGTAATTCACCTGCTTGACTGCTACTCTGCATGGTGCTGCCCTTGATGACCAGGTAGAAGCTTCAACTACTTCTGGATAGCCATTTGTTGTCTAGTGTTGAGAGGCTTGAGTATATCCTATCTTATATCTCCTTTCCTGGTTACCTGCTTCAATGTTCCCTCTAAGATGTGGAGTCTTGTGAGCAACAATTCAACTTTGTGAGCTACTGGCATTAAGGTTGTGAGCGAGCGATTTGGCCACTGCATAGATCAGTTTGCTCTGGAGCCCTCCTTCCTGAGCTAAGACAAAAATGTGTGAGCTGGAGGCTAAAAAACTGTGAGCTGGCTCACACTAACTCAGCTTAGAGGGAACACTGCTGCTGGTGTATTTATCTATCTTGTGCCCTCCAAATATTCCCCAGGCAGCTAGCAACAACAAGTAAATGCTTTTGAAAAACCCTAACATTAAAAGCAACATCGACAGCAGCGAGAAAGGCAGCGAGAAACATAGAAACAGTGAGAAACATGAAAACAATCAAAGCCAGCAAGGAAAATGTTTCAGGGCAGGAGAAGCAATTAGCTGAATGACTGGGAGATGAAAAAGGGAAGGACTGAGGACGAGTCAAAGATGTGTGTGGAGGGACCAGCAAGGACTTTGTGTTCTTTAACTTCTGCCAGTGGGGAGACGCACAGGACCATTTCTCTCATCTAGACACAAAAACAAACGGCTTGGGGTTCTGTTGTCCAGCAGGGGGCGCCTTAGCCAGCACAAAAATATTTTGATTTTTAAAGCAAGAACTCTGTGTGGTTTTCTCTCTTGTCTCTTGCCTGTACACGCCAGAAAAGCCTAATGATTAATTTTGTAAAACTGCATGTATGGCCCTTTTGAGACATGCTGGGGTTGGTGATCCTTAACCATTGCAAACGTCGATCCTCCTAGCTGTATATGTTGGCGACTTCCTTCTTTCAGCCTCTTGGGCATCCAGCCTCACACGCTCCACTCTATTGATAAAGCACCAAAAGGAACCTTCAGAGGAACAAAACGCGCGTTCTTCCACTGTGTTGATAGAGTTTTTGGTGTTGGCGAGGAGAAAGATAGGGAACCTGGCAGGGTTGCCAACGCCAATGAAAAGTACGGAAATGGAGAGTGATTTCAGCAAAGCGTACTTTATTCGATCAGGAACAAGACGGCTTTGGCCGGCTCGCAGGCCAGCTTATATTCCCCGAGAAACCGCCACCCAAAACACACACACCCCCACTTCCCAGTAGGTTATTTACAGCAGCCAAGAGTCCCATTGGCTCTCGGCCAGGAACCTAGCCCCCTGATTGGAGCAGGCTAGGATCTGCATAGTCTATTGTCTCTTGGAGTGAAGCTTGACAACTTTGGCCGGCTCGCAGGCCGGCTTATATTCCCCAAGAAATTGCCACCCAAAACACACCCCCACTTCCCAATAGGTTATTTACAGCGGCCAAGAGTCCCATAGGCTCTCGGCCAGGAACCTAGCCCCCTGATTGGAGCGGGCTAGGATCCGCATAGTCCATTGTCTCTTGGAGCGAAGCTCGGCGTTTGTCTCTGGACGTGTCTGGACTGGATACATTAAAGCCAAGTTGGGAGATTCCTGGAAATTTGAAGGATGGAGCCTGGGGAGGGCAGGGTTTGTGGGGGGGGGGACCTCAGCAGGGCAGAGTACCATACAGACTCCCCTCCGAAGCAGACGTTTTGTCGAGGGGAGCCGATACTTGTAGTCTGGAGATCAGTTGTAATTCTGGGCAGAGGTCATTTGGGGGGGGGTGTGTGGCCTTATGACACACTTTCGGTGATGTCAGGGGGTGTGGCCTTATGACACACTTCCGGTGATGTCAGGGGGTGTGGCATATGCTAATGAGTTATGCTAATGAGTTCCCCTAGCTCTTTTTCTACGAAACGACCGCTGATTCTGGGAAATCACCAGGCCACACCTGGTGGTTGGCAACTCTAGGAAACCAGAAGAGGAAGGGGTGGGTGGGGACTGTTGTGGTGCAGGAAAGGAATTAAAGGGCTCTGCTCTCTCACGGGCAACCTGCTCTGCAATCTAAATGTGCGGGGAGGCAGGAGGCTGCAGACAGAGGTATTCTACATCTGCTCAAAAGTACTTTTCTTCCCGTTCCTTTGCTTCTACTCCTAAACCAAGCATGGGTCAGAACGTGGCACAAAAAATGAGCCAGGAGGGCAAAGGTAGGCTTGGCCCATAGCTACAGTGGGGCTATTCGGCCCCCCGCACCCTTTCTTAAAGAAGAGAGAAGAGATTGGATTTATACCCTGCCCTTCACTATCCAAAGGAGTCTCAGAGCGGCTTATAAACTCCTTCCCCTTCCCCTCCCCACGACAGATACCCTGGGAGGTGGGTAGGGCTGAGAGAGCTCTGTCAGAAACTGCCCTTTTTCAAGGACCGCTGTGCCAGAACTACGGCTTGCCCAAGGTCATCCAGCAGGTGCAAGTGGAGGAGTGGGGAATCAAACCTGGTTCTCCCAGATCAGAGTCGC
>NW_015170889.1:1853552-1860451 GCF_001447785.1 Gekko japonicus
CCCCCCGCTTCTTAAAGCCCTCCCCCCGCTTCTTCCCAAAAGTATTGAAAGGGATCCTTTAAATGCTTCTGAGAAGAAGCAGGGGGGTGGCGCATGGCCCTCTCCCTCCCCTCCCGCAAGATTTAAAGGGCCCTCCAACTGATCAGCAGGGAACCCGTGGCCCATCGATCAGCTGGATGGCCCTTTACATGTTGCAGGAGGGGAGGGAGAGGAGCGTGCACCCCCTCTATTATGGCAAATAATGGCAGCCCCACCAGAAAAAGTTTTGCGCCACAAGCCACAGAATCCTGGCTAAGGGCCTCCCTGGCCGTAGTGCAGAATCAAGTTTTGCACTTTCGAGTGCACCTTTAGCTGTGGTGTAAAACTGTGGGACCCTGGTTGTCTAGAAAACTGGTCTCTAGGAGTATCATTCAGGAAGACCCTGGTTCACATTTCACATCCCATTAGACCTCACACCAAGCCTATTCTCTCATCCATAAATCTGCAATATGTGGATATTCCTGAATTTCTTTCTGTTAAAGGAAGATGTAAATTATGAGCCTGTGTTAGATTACGAACCGATAGTCATGTGTTTGGGAGCTAGCCTGCGAGGGGGACTGTGTCTTGCGTAGACTGATGAAATGTTTGAAATGGTCCTGGGACACTCAAAATCAGATTGCTGAAAGATCTTCACTCAAGCACAAGTTATATGGAGGGGGAGGGGGAGATTGGATTTATACCCCACCCTTCACTACCCGAAGAAGTCTCAGAACGGCTTACAATCTCCTTTCCCTTCCCCCTCCCCACAACAGACACCCTGTGAGGTAGGTGGGACTGAGAGAGTTCTTTCGAGGACTGAGAGAGCTCTCTCGAGAACTGCTCATGAGAGAACAGCTCTGAAGGAACTTGTAACTGACCCAAGGTCACACCAGCAGCTGCATGTGGAGGAGTGGGGAATCAAACCTGGTTCTCCCAGATTCAAGCCTGCGCTCCTAACCAAACTGGCATTCAATTTGAGATCCCGGCTTAGAGTTCTTTGGAGCTTTGGACCTTGGCATTTGGCAGACCCTCTCTGTTGTTTGTTTGTTTTAAACATTTCTGTGCCGCCTCTCCAAACAACCAACACCAGGACCAGTGTTCCCTCTAAGCTGAGTTAGTGTGAGCTAGCTCACAGTTTTTTAACCTCTGGCTCACACATTTTTGTCTTCGCTCAGGAAGGATGGCTTCAGAGCAAACTAATTTACACAGCAGCCAAATCGCTCGCTCACAACTTTAATGCCAGTAGCTCACAAAGTAGAATTTTTGCTCACAAGACTCCACAGCTTAGAAGGAGTATTGATCAGGACCTCTTGATGGTTGCATTGACCTACTGACTGAGAGTGCTAGCAGCAGGGGTCATTTCCTGCAGGAGCACACAGGAGCGGAGCTCCAGCAGTAAAGGGCCAGGGGGTGGGCACATGCAACAAGCCCCGCCCCCTGCTCCCAGCAGCCCTCAGTCAGAGCAAGAAGCAGCCAGGTAAGTTGCAGACACACACACCCCGGCCCCCGGTCCAAAGCAGTCCAGTGGCACTGTTAAGACCAAGTTTTATTCAGGCACAAGCTCTCCCTCCTCTGTGAGGACAGATCTGCACGTTCCCCCCCCCCAATAGCTAGCAACCCAAAACAGTCCAGTGGAGCCTGAGCGGTGGGTGTTGCCTTCTGACACACTTCTGGTGATGTCAGGGGGTGTGGCATATGCAAATAAGTTTCTCCTTCTCAGTTGTGGCCTCAACCCCTGGCAAGAAGCCAAAAGGGTCCAATCCTGGCTGGGTGCCATTCAGACCTGCTAGTGATAGACCCTCATTCTAATATAGGAAACTGTGTCATCGTGCTTTATGCCTTTCCCACTTAACTGTATCTCGTTGGCTTGCAGAGGCCATAATATTCCGATGGCTCCATAGTGTCTGCCCCGCATGCATCTTTAAGTAACATTAGCTATTCAGGGCTATAGTGCAGATAAATTTTAAAAATATGGCATTTTTAAAAGGTTTCATATTATTCCCTCGCCTCAAATAAACTGTGTGCTCAACAATGATGTAAAACAACAGTGCATAATAGGGTTGCCAACCTCCAGGTGGTGGCTGGAGATCTCCAGCTATTGCAACTGATCTTCAGGCGACAGAGTTTATTTCACCTGGAGAAAAAGACTCCTTTGGAAGGCAGACTCTAAGGCAGGGGTGGTGAGCTCATTTGTTATGAGGGCCAGATCTGACATAAATAAGAGCTTGTTGGGCCAGGCCATGTGTGTCATAAAATGTAATGCCAGGTGGTGGAGATATAAACTTTATAAAGGACATAAACACAAAGATATTTTTTAACTTAAAATAAAAACATGCTTAAAACATTAGCACTTTTGCAATATTTTGTTTATTTAACAGAGTCTGATAATTGACACATCTTGCTATGAATTACTGCATCAAAATGTTGCAATCTTGAGTATGCTATTCAAGTGTGTATCTGTAAGCTGCAAACCTACTTTTGATTTATTGACATTCACTACAGAAATCTCACGCTCAGAATTCTGAGCCTAGGACCTAGGGGAAAACATGAAACAGCTGGGCATTGTGAGCTTTTGCACATAAATTGCTTTATGTGCTGGTCAAGAACGTGAGAAGGCATCATGACCCAAACTGAGGGACGTGTGTTTGTCTACAAAACTATAGTCTTCCTCAGTGGTCAGTATCAGCCTACTATGTGGGAAGTCTACATTCAAAATCCCCAAAGGAAATGTGCTGGGTGAACTTGGTCTGGACACACACTCTCAGCCGAATCCACCTCACTGGCTTGTTATTCCACATCTAAATAGTTCACATTGCTTTCCTACTGAAAAAGACTGGATCATGAGGGTATGAATACAGTGAAAAGGGGGAAGGAACCCAGTTGCACCCAAAAGAGCCCTTGCATAATGAGCCCAATAAAACACACACTGTAGCAAGGCTCACAGAAGCTCATACCTTTCTCTCATGTGAGTGAGGCAGCCAAGCAAAGCAAGCTCTCCCTGCTTCCCTCCCTCCCTTCAGGGAGGAGCCTCAGCCAATGGAGAGGGAGAAAGGCTTGCCTTTGTTTCCTGTGCAATTGAGGCAGCCTGGCCAGGAAGCAAACTCTGGCTTGTTCCCTCTCTCCCCCTGGGAGGGGGAATAGCCTCAGCCAGTGCAGGGAACAGAAGCATGCCTATCTGTCTTTCCTGAGCGATTGAGAGAGTCTGGGAAAGCAAGCTATGATGTAGCGGTAGCAGCAGCAGAATTGGAAGAAGAAGCAGGAGACAGCCAGTTCCACTGTGGGACTAATAGAAGCCCTCTGGGGGCCTGATCTAGCTTGTGGGACACATGTTTGACACCCCTGCTCTAAGGTATTATATACCATTCAAGTCCCTCCCAACCCAAAACCTCAACCTCCTCAGGCTCCACTCCCAAAATCTCCAGGGATTTCCCAACCTGGAGCTGGCAATTCTGGGGGGGATAATTCTGTCCCGCCTATCTCCCCCCCCCAATAAATAATTCAGGACACAGTTTTCATTGTCTGATCATCAAAGAAGAAGAGAAGAAGAGATTGGATTTATACCCCGCCCTTCCACTACCCAAGGGAGTCTCAGAGCGGCTTACAAACTCCTTTCCCTTCCCCTCCCCACAACAGACACCCTGTGAGGTAGGTGGGGCTGAGAGAAACTGCTCTTTTTCAAGAACAGCTGTGCCAGAACTATGGCTTGCCCAAGGTCATGGTGCAAGTGGAGGAGTGGGGAATCAAACCCGGTTCTCCCAGATTACAGTCCGTGCACTTAACCACTACACCAAACTGGCTCTCAAGGGTATTGGTAGACATTCTTCCGCATTCACTCAAGTGTAGGGAGAGTCTGAGTCCCGGTGGTTGAGTATCTGCTTTGTATTCAGAAGGTCTAGGGTAGTCAATCCACTGCTGGCCACCAACAGGAGATTACAGAGGTGGTGATCCAGTGAAATGGCATCCCACAACACCGCTTCTGGCTGCATAACCGAAAGTGGCATCACCCCTTCTTGTGACACTCTAGGATTTCCCTGAAACTCTGTGGCAAAAACTGTAGTGATCAGGGAGATTCCTGGAGCGTTGCACACTGCGGCAATGCCACTCCCAAGTTCCTAGCATAACTTTGCAGTATTTTGTGATGCTATTCCGTATCATTTGCCCCTCTGCAGCTCTGTGGGGGATCGCTGCTCTTAGTGGGCACCTGGTAGAAGGTCCCAGGTTCAGTCCCCATCAGGTACAGATGAGTGTCTCAGGTAGTAGGTGATATGAAATACCTCCACCTAAGACCATGGAGAGCTGCTGCCAGTTGGAATAGGCAACGTTGTCCTTGATCAACTAGTAGTCTGCCACAGTATGATGCAGTTTCACATGTTCACTTTCTTTGAACCTAGAACCTTCTGTATGCAGTCTTTGGCATCTCTGGCTGTAGGATCTGGGATCTTGGGTGCCGGGAAGGGCCTTTCACTACCTGAGACTGGGAGAACTTCTGCAAGTTTGACCTAACGCAGCTGAGATAGAATGTCCACATCAGCCCAGTGGTCTAAAGTAGCCTCATACCACTTCTGCTCTTAGGAACATGGCTCCTCCTTGGCCTGTGGGCAAAGCGAATAAAACACACCAGGTTGTTACTTCAGAGATGTACTCATGCTAGCTCGAATCCCAAAACTACTCATGTCGCTGTGC
The DNA here is from genome assembly GCF_001447785.1 of Gekko japonicus. Taxonomy (NCBI): domain Eukaryota; kingdom Metazoa; phylum Chordata; class Lepidosauria; order Squamata; family Gekkonidae; genus Gekko; species Gekko japonicus. The sequence continues at coordinate 1,858,254 of NW_015170889.1, forward strand.
GTTAGCTCTTTATTCACACAGCAAGGCCGCTTCTTCTCTAAGCAGAATACCTATGGCCAGGGCTATTTTTGGGCAGGAACGCACAGGAACGGAGTTCCGGCTGGCTCCCGAGTTGGCCACGCCCAGCAGGAACTCATTAGCATAACAGGCCACACCCAACAGCAGAAACTCATTAGGATTGGCTACATTAGGGGTCTGTGGCCTAACATGCAAAGGAGTTCCTGCTACAAAAAAGGCCCTGGGTTTTGACCACAAACAAGATAAACAGAATAACAAGCAAAGGGTGGGTGTGGCTGGATGACCACACTTCTGGTAACATGGGGGTGCGTCCTAATGTGCTAATATAATAAATAAATAAATAAATAAATAAATAATGAGCTGTGCTGTCGGGGGTGTGGCCTAATATGCTAATTGGTTTCCAGTGTTGGGTGTGGCCTATTATGCTAATGAGTTCCTCCTGGGCTTTTTCTACAAAAAGAGCCCTGCCTATGGCTTGTGCCCTGACCTGGATAGCCCAGGCTAGCCCAATCTTGTCGGATCTCAGAAGCTAAGCAGGGTCGGCCTTGGCTAGTACTTGGATGGTTGACCTCCGATGCTCCCTCTAAACTATGGAGTCCTGTGAGCAAAAATTCTACTTTGTGAGCTCCTGGCATTTAACCTGTGAGCAGGTGATTTGGCTAGTGCATGAATTACTTTGCTCTGGAGCCAGCCTTCCTGAGCGGAGACAAAAACGTGTGAGCCAGAGGCTAAAGATCTGTGAGCTGGCTCACACTAACTCAGCTTAGAGTTCCTAAGTTTGGTGTAGTGGTTAAGTGCGTGGACTCTAATCTGGGAGAACCGGGTTTGATTCCCCACTCCTCCACTTGCACCTGCTGATGTGACCTTGGGTCAGTCACAAGCTCTGGCACAGCTGTCCTTGAAAAAGAGCAGTTTGTGTCAGAGTTCTCTCAGCCCCACCCACCTCACAGGGTGTCTGTTGTGGGGAGGGGAAGGGAGAGGAGTTTGTAAGCCGCTCTGAGACTCCAAGTGAAGGGCGGGGTATAAATCCAATCTCTTCTCTCTTCTTCTTCTTCTTCTTAGAGGGAACACTGGAATACCAGGGGTGTGACACAGAGGCAGGCAATGGCAAACCACCTCTGAAACCTCTCTTGCCTGAAAAACAAGTCTCGTTTGCCACCTAGAGGTGCATAACACTAGAAGAGCTAGACGTTCTGGCTGCCAGATAGTCTTAGAATCTCCGGGCTATATTACTAATAATATCGTTATTATTACCTGTGGCTTGTGGGTAGACGGGGAGCTGCGGTGGCTCAAGTGGTTAAGACGCTGAACTGCAGGCTGTGGAAGGTCAGTAGTTCAGCAGTTCAAGACCCGGGTGCCGCAAGACGGGGTGAGCTCCCATCTCTAGTTCCAGCTCCTGCCAACCTAGCAGTTCGAAAGCAAGAAATTGCAAGTAGATAAATAGGTACCACTTCAGTGGGAAGGTAACAGCGTTCCGTGCACCTCGGTGTTTAGTCATGCCAGCCACATGACCACGGAAATGTCTTCGGACAGCGCTGGCTCTTCGGCTTTGAAACGGAGATGAGCACTGCAACCCTAGAGTCGGATTCGACTGGCTTTCGAGCAAGGGAACCTTTACCTTTACCTTTTGTGGGTAGACACCTGCTTTGCAGTCAGTAGGCTCTAAGACAGTCTCTGGCAATTCCGATGAAAACGATCTCCGGCAGCAGATCCTAGAGAACTGAAATGCTGGACAGCTGACACCGGTCAGAGTAGGCAAGTTTTCAAGCAATTTGGTTCCCAGTGGTGAACTATCTAGCAGAAGAAGAAGTGATTCCAAACAACTCTTATTACAAAGATCTGTTATATTTTTAAAAGGGCTCTTAAGGGTTGAGAAAGTTGATTATTTCATAGCGTCAATATATGTTATGAATGTACAAAAAAAAAAATGTACTGTTGTATATATTGTTCAAAATAAAAAACACTTATTGGGGGAAAAAAAGAGTAGTGTTATGTACTGACAACATAACATGAATCGCTCAATACACTTCCCATGTTAAGCTTCGAGCCGGCCAAGGCTCCGACAGTACGAACAATCTATTGGTCGCTTCAAAACAGCGACCAATCACAGAGGAGCTGTTCCCTGAGCGGGAAGGACACTGATTCGCCCTTATCTATGCAATCTAATTGGTTGTTATGTA
>NW_015170889.1:1860528-1860806 GCF_001447785.1 Gekko japonicus
TGAATCACTAGCTGAAATCACTCTACGGGTCTTTGTTAGCGCGATCTAACAATTGGCGACGAGGATGGGATGTTAGAGCAGGTAGGCAGTCCTGCAGACATTCCCACACAGACCCAGAACGAAGGCGAGCAAAGCACAGCAGCCGATCTAGCGGAGGCGCCACCAGACCCGGTGCCCAAGTCTCCCCCGATGGCTGGGAATCAGAAGTTCGAGGCATTCGAACCATCGTCCGAAGATTGGGACTCTTACCTCGCCAGGTTCGAGTTCCATTTGGAGAC
>NW_015170889.1:1861307-1861459 GCF_001447785.1 Gekko japonicus
GTCAGCAAAGCAGGCCAGACCCCCCAACAGCCCCACCACAGAAATGGGAATCCACGGGTAAGCCATGGTCAAGGCTTCACATAGATTTTGCTGGCCCAGTGCAAGGGCAAATGTTCCTTATAATTGTGGATGCATGGTCCAAATGGCTTGAG
>NW_015170889.1:1861616-1861789 GCF_001447785.1 Gekko japonicus
AGCTTCGAATGGTCAGGCCGAACGGATGGTCCGCACGGCCAAAGAAGCCCTGGGACGATTGACAGAAGGGGATTGGAGTGTGAGGCTGGGGGCGTTCCTATTGCGCCAGCACACCACCCCTTGTAGCACAACAGGTCGTAGCCCGGCCGAGCTACTGATGGGCAGGCGGCTAT
>NW_015170889.1:1861926-1877230 GCF_001447785.1 Gekko japonicus
AGGAAAAATCTGTGGTTGTATAGGCTCTAGGATGTATACAGTGCTGTTGAATGATGGCAGAAGGTGGCGGCGCCACGTGGACCAATTAAGAAAGCGTTGGGCCAAGGACAGCGCTGACTCTCCGGCTGGGTCCTCAGAATTAGTTATTCAACCTCCCGCAATGGAGGGCAACGAAGAGTTGGCAGGTGTTTCGGGGCAATTCCCTGAGTCTGAAACAACAGACCCGGCCGTACAAGCGCCTGATTCAGGGTCTGTGGAGCCACAGTTGGAAGCCCCGCCAACTGAACCTATTGTACTTAGAAGGTCACAGCGTACACACAGACCTCCTGCATATTTGGCTGACTATGAGTGCAGCAATCTGTTTGAGTCTGCCTGACCGGCATCGGATATATGTTTGAATGTAAATATGACTGTAAATGCGTGTCTTAACTTAGGGGGGAGGAATTGTTATGTACTGACAACATAACATGAATCGCTCAATACACTTCCCATGTTAAGCTTCGAGCCGGCCAAGGCTCCGACAGTACGAACAATCTATTGGTCGCTTCAAAACAGCGACCAATCACAGAGGAGCTGTTCCCTGAGCGGGAAGGACACTGATTCGCCCTTATCTATGCAATCTAATTGGTTGTTATGTAAATAGTAGGCGTGGCTATATTAGCCCGGTATGTTTAAAAGGAGCCCAGCTCCAATGTTAAGTTGTTCTGATTCCTGAATGCGTTTATGTGCTTGTTCGAATAAAGCTGAATCACTAGCTGAAATCACTCTACGGGTCTTTGTTAGCGCGATCTAACAAGTAGGCACCCTTAGGCTAGATAAATAATTAGTCTGACTTGGGAGAAAGCAATTTCTTGTGTTGTTGAACCTGGGTCTGTTTGGCCATGCCTCTCCCCAGGGCTATTTTTGGGCAGGAACGCACAGGAACGGAGTTCCGGCTGGCTCCCGAGTTGGCCACGCCCAGCAGGAACTCATTAGCATAATAGGCCACACCCAACAGCAGAAACTCATTAGGATTGCCTACATTAGGGGTGTGTGGCCTAACATGCAAAGGAGTTCCTGCTACAAAAAAGGCCCTGGGTTTTGACAACAAACAAGGTAAACAGAATAACAAGCAAAAGGTGGGTGTGGCTGGATAACCGCACTTCTGGTAACATGGGGGTGCAGCCTAATGTGCTAATGAGCTGTGCTGTCAGCGGTGTGGCCCAATATGCTAATGAGTTCCTGCTGGACTTTTTCTACAAAAAGAGCCCAGCCTCTCCCCATGATGCCCGCGGTGGTGTAGTGGTTACAGTATCAGACAACGATCTGGAGGGAACGTGGGTTCGAATGCCATTCTGCCATTGAATATGGCTTGGCGAGCTCTAGGCCAGTGGCTCAGTCTCTGTCTCTGAGCCTGACCTACCTCACAGGGTGGTTGTTGTGAGGATGATACAGAGGAGGGGTGAATGATGTTGTAAGCCACTTTGAGTTCCTATTGGGGGGGGGGGAAGCATGGTATAAATAAAATAAATATGTGTCCTCTCAAAGCCATTAGGTAAGTTCTACAGGACCACCACAACAGGCCCTGCTCAAAGCGTGCAAATATTTTAGTAGATCGGGCCGTTCAGTGCACCAAACAAAGTAACAGCTAAATTAAAAAAAAAAATTGGCCTGGCATATTTTGATGGCGCAACGTGGGGCTTCGTGGTCCCTGTTCTTCTCTCTCTCTCTTTCTTTTTCCTCTAGACTTCCCCCCACACACACTTCTCTGTCTAGATTGTGCGCCTTGGGACCCTATCCCGGCTTGCGCACTGTAACATATGGTTTAGCTTTATCTCTCATTGTTTGTGTACCGCGTAGCTGTGAGAGCCGGTCTGTCAGCCTTCTGTGGCACAACGCGGCTGTTTACCTCCTCTCAACCAAGGGCCCGTAGCCAGCCTTTGGTGGCTTGTGGGGCAAAAATCTTTCTGGTGGGGCTTCCATTATTTGCCGTTATTTTTCTGTCTCTAAACAACTGTACTTTTAAATAATAATAAAGACAATAGTACTAAGAACATAAGAGAAGCCAGTGTTGGATCAGGACAATGGCCCATCCAGTCCAACACTGTGTCACACAGTAGCCAAAAACACCAGGTGCCATCAGGAGGTCCAGCAGTGGGGCCAGGACACTAGGAGCCCTCCCACTGTTGCCCCCACCCCCAGCACCAAGAATACAGAGCATCACTTGCCCCAGACCGAGAGTTCCTACCTATACCTTGTGGCTAATAGCCACTGATGGACCTCTGTTCCATATGCCTATCTAATTCCCTCTTGAAGCCGTCCATGCTTGTAGCTGCCGCCACCTCCTGTGGCAGTGAATTCCATGTGTGAATCACTCTTTGGGTGAAAAAGTCCTTCCTTTTATCCGTTCTAACCCGACCGCTCAGCAATTTCATGGAGTGCCCACGAGTTCTTGTATTGCGAGAAAGGGAGAAAAGTACTTCTTTATCTACTTGCTCTATCCCATGCATAATCTTGTAAACCTAATAATCTTGTAAATCTACTAATAATGAATTAAACTAAATGCAGCACAAACACACATACCCCACAACAGCCACCCCAGACATAAATGAAATGCAAAAAGAACACCCTCACCCCACACTTCCCCTGCCTAAAGCAATGAAATCCCTTGCCATTTACAGAAGGAAATCTTGTGGGGCTGGCCCTTTAAGGAACCCCCCCCCCCAGTAACCCCACTGTAGCTACGGGCCAGCTTCAGAGACAGCTGGGAATGCATGGAGCTTTTTATATGGAGCCTGATCTTTGGTCCACTGAGCTAGGAAGGACTGATCTGATTGGCTCCCCTGCCCCAATGCGACCTCAGTTCCTGGAACTAAAAAGGTGCTGAGACTGAGGCCCCTCTTTCTGCTCCTGTCCCTGTTTTGAGGCCCCTTCCTCCCCCCCTCTCTTGATGCCCTTAGATGCTTGTGTAACTCAGGGCTATTTTTGGGCAGGAACGCACAGGACCGGAGTTCCGGCCGGCTCCCAAGTTGGCCACACCCAGCAGGAACTCATTAGCATAATAGGCCACACCCAACAGCAGGAACTCATTAGGATTGGCTACATTACGGGTGTGTGGCCTAACATGCAAAGGAGTTCCTGCTCCAAAAAAAGCTCTGGGTTTTGACAACAAACAAGGTAAACAGAATAAGAAGCAAAAGGTGGGTGTGGCTGGATGACCACACTTCTGGTAACATGGGGGTGTGGCCTAATGTGCCAATGAGCTGTGCTGTCAGGGGTGTGGCCCAATATGCTAATGAGTTCCTGCATTTGGGTGTGGCCTATTATGCTAATGAGTTCCTGCTGGGCTTTTTCTACAAAAAGAGCCCTGCTTGTGTTGAGATTTTTGTGGCCACAGTTGCCACAGCAGCCCACTGGCCAACCCAACCTTTGCACAGCAGTAGTGCGAAGATTGGGTTGGCCAGCTATCGGGTTGGTCGACTGTTTGTTAAGGGGGATACTTGGGCTCTCTTAGATCTGGATTCCTAACTGAATAATCATTCTTAAACAAATCCATGCCGGGGGGGGGGGGTGTTGTGTGCCATGGGCTATTAATCGAAGCCAGTCAATCAGTTTCTGGACCTTTTGACAAAACCATTGTTCTCCTCTCCTCCACTTTATCTTTACGACAACCCTATGAGGTAGGTTAGATGAAGAGGATATAACAGGTTTAAGGTCACCCAGTGAGCTTCCTGGCCATGTGAGGACCTGAACTCTGGTCCTGCCAATCCTAGTCTGGTATTTTAGCCACTGTGGTGGTGGGAAAGGCCGTCAAGTCACAGCTGATTTATGGCGACGCAAGGGTTTTCAAGGTAAGAGACATTCAGAGGTGGGGTTTGCCATTGCCTGTCTCCGTGTCACAACCTTGATATTCCTTGGAAGTCTCCCATGAGGGCTTTTTTTGTAGCAGGAACTCCTTTGCATATTAGGTGACACACCCCCTGATGTAGCCAATCCTCCAAGAGCTTACAGAGCTCTTCTTACAGGGGCTACTGTAAGCTCTCGGAGGATTGGCTACATTAGGGGTGTGTTGCCTAATATGCAAAGGAGCTCCTGCTACAAAAAGAGCCCAAATACTACCCAGTGCTCACGCCGCTTAGCTTCTGAGAACTGTTTAAATCGGGCTAGCCCGGTCTAAAGGGCCCTGACCTGGATAGACCAGGCTAGCCCGATTTCAACAGTTCTCAGGCTAGCCCGATTTTAACAGTTCAACAGCCTTTAGCCATGGCACCACACTGATGCACAAGGTCAGGTGACGCTTGATGTGTATGGATGTGACAATGTTTGTTTTGATGGAACAGCGTGCAGCAGGGTTGTTATGCCTGATTGAACTGCCTTTCCCCCAGAATCCTGTTAAGCTAGCACAGAGAAAACGGTTAAGCAACCCGACTCTTGACCTGGCAACAGCTCGATCTTGGAGTAGACGATTTGGATGTGCACCCCTTGGAGTCTCCCAGGAATTGTCAGCCAGTGCCTTGACATGCTCGTGTTTGGAATGCACTCTTTAGCCCAATAACTCGGGTTGCTCTCCAGGAACCGGTTGGCTAAAGGCTGCCTTCAGACAGTTAATCATTTTGTTCTCTGGCTCTCTCAAAAGCTAGACTCAGCTTCCAAAAAAACTCTTGAGTGGCCACATCCTGCTGATCACTGCATTCCTGAAACTAGTTGGTGTTCTGGAGGGGGGGGGGTGGTCCTGACATTCTCCTCCACAGAATTTCTCCCCCCGATCTTGAAGTTCTGAATTGTGTGCTCTTGTTTCCAATGTAGAACTGATGCACTAGGAGTTCTTTGTGGTTCCTTTTTTTTAATTTTTTTTAAAAATATTATATTATAAAAGTTCAGTTTGCCCCTTCAGCTTCCTTCCTTTCATTATTGTTGTTCACCCTTAAGAACATAAGAGAAGCCATGTTGGATCAGACCAGTGGCCCATCCAGGCCAACACTCTGTGTCACACAGTGGCCAAAACCCAGGTGCCATCAGAAGGTCCACCAACAAGGCCAGAACCCTTCTGCGTTACTAATGCAAATAGATAAAACACTGCAAAAAAGCATTCTTGATAGGGTTGTATCCAGATTCCTTTTGTGTGTGGTTGCCCTCTGACATGGGTAGGGTTGCCAAGTGTAACTTACCTCAGCAGCGGGGGACTCCCGGGTGGATCCCGGAGCGCGCGCAAAGCACGTGCGCGCCACACGCACATCACTAGGAAGTGATGTTATGACGCCGGGCACGGTGGGGGCGGGGCCACGACCATAGAGTTTCCCCTCGGATGGTCGTGCCCCCCCCCAGCGTGCCCGGCGTCATAACGTCACTTCCTGGTGACGCGCACGCCGGGGTGGGGTTCCCCCAGGGGCCCAATCCACCAGCGGCAGGGAACGGGCCTCTGGGGCGGGGGTTTCCCCGCCCCCCGTGGGGACATGGCAGCCCTAGACACGGGGGAGAATATCACTATAATACCACATGCAGAAAGTTGACGTGGTAGTATGTATGGTTGCACCGAGATTGCTTTCTTGTAGTGTTTGATCAGTTGACATGTGAATGTCAGTAACATGGGAGGAACTGGAAGATGAAAGTGATGTGAACTGGAAGATAGAAGTGATGTGCACACTGTGCACACTCCAAATTTGGCATTACTTTCTGAAATAATTAATTAATTTTTGTATGGCAGTGGGTGTAGTATAACTAGGAGATCCAAAAATTGGCAGCCTAAAACACTAGCTCTTTTTGTGGCGAGCTAGGTTCATTTGGGGGGCTGAGAGAACTGTGACTAATCCAAGGTCACCCAGCAGGCTTCAAGCGGAGGAGGGGGGAATCGAACTCGGCTCTCCAGATTAGAGTCTGCCGCTCTTAACCACTACACCAAACTGGCTCTCACTTTTTGAAATAAATTGGAATGATGGATGAGTGGAATAATTCTGGAATGATAAAGGAATGGAATCGGGGAAATCTGCACACACAGGATGGAGTGTGTCTCTGTCACACCCATTTTCATTCCACCCGGCCTTTGGAAGCTTACCACAAAGTATGTTTCTCAGTTCCTCCATTTTATCATCTCAGCAGTCTTGTGAAATAGGCTAGGCTGAGAGAAGAACTGGCCCAGCATCATCCAGCAAGCTTCAAGGTTGAGTAGTGATTTGAACCCAGGTCTTCCAAGTCCTAGCCAGTATTCATTTGGAATACTGCATGCAGCTCTGCTCACCACACCTCAGAAAGGATATTATAGCATTGGGAAAAGTGCAGAAAAGGGCAACTAGAATGATCAAAGAGTTGAAACACTTTCCCTATGAAGAAAGGTTAAAGCGCTTGGGGCTCTTTAGCTTGGAGAAATGACGGCTGAGGGGTGACATGATCGAGGGTTATAAGATGATGCATGGGATAGAGCAGGTCGAGAAAGAAGTACTTTGCTCCCTTTCTCACAATACAAGAACTCATGGGCACTCCATGAAATTGCTGAGCGGTCGGGTTAGAACGGATAAAAGGAAGTACTTCTTCACCCAAAGAGTGATTAACACACATGGAATTCACTGCAATAGGATGTGGCGGCGGCTTCAAGCATGGACGGCTTCAAGAGGGAATTAGATAAGCATATGGAGCAGAGGTCCATCAGTGGCTATTAGCCACAAGGTATGGATAGGGACTCTCGGTCTGGGGCAAGTGATGCACTGTATTCTTGGTGCTTGAGGGGTGCGGGACAAGTGAAATTACAGAATGTATGAGGCCATCTTGATATTCTAAGTCAACTGCTAGCACTTTAATATATTGTAAGTTGGTTTTAATGAATTGTTTATGAAGTGTTCGAAGGACTGTTTTTAGATGTACATATTTATTGTTGTTGTGCTTTTATTATGTGAGCCGCCCTGAGCCTGCTGTGGCGGGGGTGGTGGGTACAAATATAAATAAATAAAAAGTGGGAGGGCTTCTCGTGTCCCGGCCCCACTGCTGGACCTCCTGATGACACCCGGTATTTCTGGCTACTGTGTGACAGAGTGGACTGGATGGGCCATTGGTCTGGCCCAACATGGGCGTCTCTTATGTTCTTAGCATGATTGAGCACTAGCTCTCTATCTGAGAAGAAACTACTGGATGCCCTGCACTCTTTTACCACTTGACAACCACCAGGGGTCATTTCCTGCAGGAGCGCACAGGAGGAGCGGAACTCTGGCAGTAAAGAGCCCAGGGGGCGGGCACATGCAGCAAGCCCCACCCCCTGCTCCCAGCAGCCCTCAGTCAGAGCAAGAAGCAGCCAAGTAAGCTGCAGAGCCCCCCCTCCAGGTCCAAAACAGTCCAGTGGCACCTTTAAGACCAAGTTTTATTCAGGTACAAGCTCTCCCTCCTCTCTGCCAGGACAGATCTGCACATTCCCCCCCCCCCCAATAGCTAGCAATCCAAAACAGTCCAGTGGAGCCTGAGCGGTGGGTGATGTCAGGGGGTGTGGCATATGCAAATGAGCTATGCTAATGAGCTCCTGCACCTCTTTTTCTACGAAATGACCCCTGACAACCACCATTAGATTGTTAAATATGCATATTCTGCCTTTCTGCTCCTCCTCTTCCTATCAAGTGACACTAATATCCCACGCTAGCCTGTGCTGCCGTCTTGGCATTGAAGGCAAGTTCTGAAAGGCAGAAGGCCACCGGACTATAGATGGCTTCAGACTGGGAAGGTCTATTGCATGGATCCCCAGTTTGGTGCCCTTGAATGCCACAACCTCCACCAACACCTGCCACCCACCAAGTGTTTTTGAGAAGTGGGTGGAGCTTTTACCCAGCAGGGCTTCTGATTGGAGATCTGATTGTGCAGATTTTTAAAGGTGTTGCTTCGGCGGCGGCTGCCGCTACAACACAAGGACCTTCACTGGGTCGTTGAAGCTAAGCTGTGTGTATGCAGGGAAATGTTTTTAAACAATATGTTCATTTTTAAAGGCATTTTGTTAATGCCTGAAATCCGGAAGAGTTACTATTACAGTTGTGTAAAACCTCATTCTCTGCATAAATAACACAGACCAAAGAGTGCCTAAGTTAAGTAATATAAACATCAGAGAAAACATTTATATAGCAGTATAACACTATACTAACAAGGAATAACAAGGAACCACATGTTATCAGTGATAGCAACAGGGGTCTTGTTGTAGAAAAAGAGCTGCCGGAGCTCATTAGCATAACTCGTTAGCATAACTTATTTGCATATGCCACGCCCCCTGACATCACCGGAAGTTACAGAAGGCCACACCCCCTGACATCACCGGAAGTGTGTCAGAAGGCCCGGCTACTTACCCTCCTGCTTCATCCTCATTCCCAAACGGAATGAGGATCGAAGCAGAGGGCGGGGTAAAGAAGGGGGCGGGGCTTCACCACGTGACCACCCCGCCCCCTAGAGGTTCTCTTCCGGAGCTCCGTACCTGAGAGCTCCCCCCCGACTAGAGCCCTGGATAGCAAAATACATCATGTAATGCACAAGTACATAAGTAGTACAAAGAAAACAGAGGAAGGACGAAGACTCCAGATTTCAATCTTCGTTTCGATGGCTCTTCTTCAAAAACTTCATCAAACTACAATTACAAGTAAGCCATACTATTATTATCATGTGTAGTAATTATAACCATACCCTTATATTGAAAGGCAAACAATACCTTCATAAAGTACCCATAATGTACAGAAGCCTTCAAAACAGTATATATAGGCAAAAATCCTCAAAAGAAGAAGGAAAAGAAGAATGCTCTCACAATGTCACTGTTTAAGGAGTTGTAATAATACATAATGCCATTGATAGGTCATAAAGCTCACCAATCCTTGTTGCGCATAGATCTTGTATTAGAAACTCATGCTTAGAATCACCTATGGTTCAGCATTTCATTGACATGCAGCATTCTCCTGATGATTTCCCATTTGTGATACTGGAAGTGCTCAAAACTCACCAATATACTTGCATAGATGTTCAAAAAAGGTTGTGACAACGTGAAGCATTTTGGATTTTTAAACTTAAAACCTATGGCCTCAATCAGTCATTAGAACTTGGCTGCTACTTATGAGTTGACTAGTCATTAGAGTTTAGCTGTTTCTTATGAGCAGAAATAGTGTTTGGTCCTTTAATTTCCTGTAACTTTAAGAATCTGACTGCTATGGTGCCCAACAGATACTAGCTACAGTATTTAAAGCCTTTAGATGCTGACCCCACCTTGAGGCTTACCGACTATATAAGAAAATGTTCTATTGGTGATCGGGTGCCCGGTTGAGACTGATTTAATACTAGGATTATGAGTGCTTTATGAAGGTATTTTTTGCCTTTCAATATACAGGTATGGTTATAATTACTATACATGGTAATAATAGTATGGCTTACTTGTAATTGTAGTTTGGAAGTTTTTGAAGAGCCATCGAAACAAAGATTGAAATCCGGAGTCTTCATCCTTCCTGTTTTCTTTGTACTACTTATGTACTTGTGCATTACATGATGTATTTTGCTATCACTGATAACATGTGGTTCCTTGTTATTCCTTGTTAGTATAGTGTTATCTTGTTATATAAATGTTTTCTCTGTTGTTTATATTACTTGGGCACTCTTTGGTCTGCGTTATTCATGCAGTGCTTGCTTGTTTCATGTTTCTGTGTACTGTGTTATCACACTTGTTTTGCTAACCTCATTCCTTGACATTTGGGGGTGGTTCCATGATTATAATTTTTTTTTTATTTTCTAAAAAAAATAGTGGGGTACAAAAGGGAAGAGGAAGTAGGGGAAAATATAGATTCGTCAAATTTATTAAATATTATGGGTTGTTACATACAACAATTAAAATCAGAATCAGATGTATTAGTAAGAATACATATTTCAAATATAGAAGCAGACAATAAAACATCACTATTAAGAGTTTGGGGGTGGGTTCTCTCTTTAAAAGAATAAACAAGAACTTTCCTAATGTTTGCGACAATCTATTAGCAGTAAGAAAGATTACGTCTTTAGCAGTTGAACAAACTTCTGTGCTAAAATTAAGTCATCGTTAAAACCTGAATATTGTCTTAATTGTTTGTCAAAATCTCGAAGTTCTATTCTTACTAAATGTTTAAATACAGTAGAATACTAGGTAAAAAGATCAAAACTGTAATCAATAGCTTCATCACCTTTAATATGATATTCAGATAATTCCAAAAATAGAAAAATTAGCTATTCCCATAATATGAGTGGTAAGCTTGCCATTTCTGCTGCAATTCTTTCAATGGCCTTTTGTTTATATAATTGATTAGTTTTGCCAATGTTGCATACTCAGCTAGTTTTTCTTTCCAGATCTCTATTGTAGGACATTCTTCTGTCTCCCATTTCATTGCAAATATTACGCTGGCAGCTGTCAAATGTATATCTAAGTAGATTTTGTGAAGTTCTTTCTATATTGTCTGATGGGATTCCTAGTAACATAGTCTCTGGTTTCATTGGAAATGTGGGCTTTAAAATATTTTGGATCATTTCATGTTTATTTTTCCAGTATCTTTTCATCTTGACGCAAGGCCACCACATATGATAAAAAGTGCCACCTACTTCTTGACATTTCCAGCAAGCCCCTTAGTCATTCTTGTCCATCTTTTCAATGTATTTTGGGGTGATGTACCATCGATAAAACATCTTGTACCAGTTTTCTCTTAATGCTTGGCTAGCAATAAATCTATTGTGGGGTGGTTCCGCCTCCTGGGCCCACCATTTTGTGGTTGTGCCCAGCACCCTGTGTCAAAATTCCAAAGGTGCCAACAGGCTCAAAAAGGTTGGGTACCCCTGACCTATAGCTTACTCAGTAAAATCCATGATTTGCATGCAAAAGGTACCCGGTCCAATCCCCAGCATCTCTGAAAAGAAGATCTGAGTTGTTGGGAAACATATTTCTCTGCCCAAGACCCTAGTGAGCCACTACCCACCACAATGAACAATATTGAACTAAATGGAGCAACGGTCTGATTCAATTTAAATCAGTTTCATATCTTCCGATGCAAATGAGAACAAGCAAGCAACTCTAAACTGTGGTTGGCCGGTGCGTTTGGAAGTTCAAACCATGGTTTGCTGTAGAGAGCCAGCTGTGGTATAGTGGTTAAGAGCACCACACTCTAATCGGGAGAACTGGGTTTGATTCCCCACTCCTCCACATGCAGTCAACTGGGTGACCTTGGGTCAGTCACAGCTCTCTCAGAGGTCTCTCGGCCCCAGCTACCTCACAGGGTGTCTGTTGTGGGAAGATAAAAGGAAAGGAGATTGTAAGCGGCTCTGAGACTCCTTCAGGTAGTGAAGGGCAGGGTATAAAACCAATTATTATTATTCTTAATGTCTGACTTGAGGCTCTTCTAGGGAGTTGAAGAAATGTGAGTGCATCTTTATAATGCTTTTTTCTTCTTTAAAAAAAGAAGACACACATTTCTAAAAATGTGTGTGTCTCCTTACCACAAACAGCCTCCCCCTTGGCCTGCTTTGCTTGTGTCCTTGCTACAAGCTAGAGCCCTGTCTGAAAATAGATGTGTCATTTGTCAAGTAGTGCGAGATGGCAGGCAGTGAACTGTTCAGGCACAGAACATATTGGAGGGGTTGCATTAGAACTGGCCGGATTAGACCAACCGTCCGTCTATCTAGTCCAGCATCTTGTTTCCCACAGTGCCTTGGGAAGCAGCAAGGCAATAAAGCAACACGCATCCTTGATGATATATCCCTCCAAAACTGATATTCAGAGGTATACTGTCCCTATAAATGGAGGTTCACACCTGTCACGGCTCGTAGGAAGGGCCCCACTCGGGTCCCACAGTGGTCAAATAAATGTTTGCAGGAAGACTGCAAGCAGGGCAAAAGCCCTTCTCTGATGGATGTTTTCAGCAGCTGGTCTCCAGAGTAGGGCTGCCAACCTCCAGGTGGTTGTATCAAAACACAAAACACAAACTTACGAACAGAAGTAGAAAGAATACATTATCCAAAACAATTTTAACAATTCTTAACAGCAGGGGTCATTTCCTGCAGGAGCACACAGGAGCAGAGCCCAGGGGGCGGGCACATGCAACAAGCCCTGCCCCCTGCTCCCAGCAGCCCTCATTCGGACCATGAGGAACAAGAAGCAGCCAGGTAAGTTGCAGAGGCCCCCCCCCCCGGCCCGCCTTCAGGTACAAGCTCTCCCTCCTCTGTGAGGGCAGATCTGCGCGTTCCCCCCCCCCATAGCTAGCAATCCAAAACAGTCCAGTGGTACCTTTAAGACCAAGTTTTATTCAGGTACAAGCTCTCCCTCCTCTATGAGGGCAGATCTGCATCCCCCCCCCCCCATAGCTAGCAATCCAAAACAGTCCAGTGGCACCTTTAAGACCAAGTTTTATTCAGGTACAAGCTCCCAAACCTCACCTTCTCCCAGATCCATCCCCAAAGTCTCCAGGTATCTTCCAACCCAGACCTGGCAACCCTAGAGTATATGACTGCCCCGAGGTCACAGCATGTGTGACCTTGGAAGAGTGGGGATTCGAACCTAGTTCTCCTGGATCCTAGCCACTCTAGCCACTACACCACACTTGCTCTCTGATATTTCTCTTTTTTAGGATTTCATCATAATATAAAAACTGGAAAATGAGGGGTGTTTTCCTTCAGAGGAGGGGGCGGGGAGGTGTTAGGGTGAAGCGAGCATCCTGACCAGCCCTCTGTGAGTTTCCCACAAAGGTCTTGAAATGCCTAAGAGTAGGGTTGCGTGTCACCAGTGATTATTCTGCTAGGCTAGAAACGTACAAAGCAAAAGTACATATTTAACCAGATCCGTAATAACCCTTGTCTGCATCCCCCCACCCCGCTCCCAGTTCGATCCCTGAGGTGCATTTAAACTCTTCTGAAGACTTCATTGCCCAAAGCTCTGTACATATTGACCTGAGAACCGGTGCCATAAATAAGTTTATTCTGGACTCTCCAGCGAAAAGGAGAGAGAGAGAGAGAGAGAAGACACAAATACAACATTGCACAGTCTGTTCTTTGCTTTCTGCAGAAAAACAAGGCCATTAAGGAAAAAGGGAAAAGGTCAACTCTTAAAGGGGAAGGGTGCTTGCTGGGAGTAGTTGCCAGAGTCCAGTGACCAGGTAAGGATGGTGTCCCAAGAGGTTCAGTCTGGATTGGTACATCTCAATAGTGCTATTCTTCCTTTAAAAAAATTAAATACCTCCCTCTGCGGTTTCCCCTGGAGGGTTGAATGGCAGTGACTGGGTGGCTGTTGCTTAGCAACGGCAGCCCTCTTCTCCTTCACCACATTTGACGAAATAGTCTACTCATCCAGAGGCCTGCTGAAATCAAAGGTCCTGCATTTTGTTTTGCACCAAAGGCCTGCAGGAAGCACCACTTCCCAAGCAGGGAATCCAAGGAACTAGGCTTCTTTGCTGTAGTGGTTAAGTGCGCGGACTCTAATCTGGGAGAACTGGGTTTGATTCCCCACTCCTCCACTTGCACCTGCTGGATGATCTTGGGCAAGCCATAGTTCTGGCACAGCTGTTTTTGAAAGAAAGCAGCTTCTGTCAAGAGCTCTCTCAGCCCCACCTACCTCCCAGGGTGTCTGTTGTGGGGAGGGGAAGGGAAAGGAGTTTGTAAGCCGCTCTGAGACTCCCTTGGCTAGTGAAGGGCGGGGTATAAATCCAATCTCTTCTTCTTCTTTTTCTTCTTCTTCTTCTTCTCTTGTCCCTTGTTGCTTATCCCTGCAATTGGTTACTCAGAGGTATAGTGCCTCTGCACATGGAGGTTCTAATCTATCCACCATGGCCAATAAGAACAGAAACTGGAGCTGATCAAAGGTCCAGCATCCTGTTTCCTGCAACATCCAGCCAGATGCCCCAGGAAACTAACAGGCAGGGCATGAAAGAAATTAAGAACATAAGAGAAGCCAATGTTGGATCAGGCCAATGGCCCATCTAGTCCAACACTCTGTCACACAGTTTCTGTCAAGAGCTCTCTCAGCCCCACCTACCTCCCAGGGTGTCTGTTGTGGGGAGGGGAAGGGAAAGGAGTCTGTAAGCCGCTCTGAGACTCCCTTGGGTAGTGAAGGGTGGGGTATAAATCCAATCAGGGAAAGAAGGCAACCCCCCCCCCGAGGTTTGTTCTAGACAATCCGTGTGTCAGCACTTCAATCCTATATAGGGATACTTCGAATTTTGCCACGAACATGTTTGAAGGTCAAACTTACCATGTTCAGAGGTGTTGACTAAATGTAAGCGGATCACCCAGTCTGTTCCATTCCTGCCAAACAGCTGCAAGTTCCTGCCGAACAGGTTTGCATGAGGATTCTTTGCAAAACTGTGCACATGCGAAGATGCTACCGATTCAAACTGATTGGTTGCCGTTAGTGTCACTAGGGATTACTTAGATGAACACCAAAGGGTAGGAACTGATTATGACATGGCATTTATTGATGACATAATTCATATGCTTTGTACCTGATCTAATTATTTAAATAATTGCCTGCTGGGCAGAGCAGTTACATTGCAAGGATTGTGTTGGGGGGGGGGAATAAAACTCAGGGTGTGCTAAAACACAGAAAGTCAATTGCACCGTAATGCATGATGATGAACGCACGCAGCAAAGCAACCTGCCGAACAGCTACAATCAAGACGACAAACAGTCACATGAACACATGAAGCTGCCTTTTACTGAGTCAGACTCCTGGTCCATCAAAGTCAGTATTGTCTACTCAGACTGGCAGTGGCTCTCTAGGTCTTTCACAGCACTTCCTATCTGATCCTTTTAACTGGAGAGGCCGGGGATTGAACCTGGGACTTTCTGCATGTCAGGCAGAGGCTCTGCCGGTGAGCCACAGCCCCTCCCCATCCATTTTACCAGTCATCAAAAAATTGGCTCCCTGTTCTCCACCAGGAAGAAGGATATAAGCTGAACTAGTAGACGTTTGAGCATCCCCACTCCTAAAAACACTTTCCCAGGAATGAACCCTGGTGCATAGACCTGAGTAGGATTTTGAGTAGCCCTACTTTGGATCGCTCTTCTTGTGGCGCACTGCTACTGAACGCGGAGATTCTATTTAGCAGTGATTGCTAATAGACATTACAAGACCTCTCCTCCGTGAGTTTGCCTGGTGCCTTGTCATCATTACATCTTGTGACAGGGAATTCCACAAATAAATAGTGTTCTTTTCCCATCCTGAATTTACTAGACTAGTACATTTGGTATGGAAGAGGAGCAAGAAATGATCTCTGCACCTTATTTTATAAAGGAAGAAGAAGAAGAAGAAGAAGAAGAAGAAGAAGAAGAAGAAGAAGAAGAAGAAGAAGAAGAAGAAGAAGAAGAGGAGGAGGAGGAGGAG
>NW_015170889.1:1877268-1886597 GCF_001447785.1 Gekko japonicus
AGATGAAGAGGAGGAGGAGGAGGAGGAGGAGGAGGAGGAGGAGATTGGATTTATACCCCGCCCTTCGCTTGGAGTTTCAGAGCGGCTTACAAACTCCTTTCCCTTCCCCTCCCCACAACAGACACCCTGTGAGGTGGGTGGGGCTGAGAGAACTCTGACACAAACTGCTCTTTTTCAAGGACAGCTGTGCCAGAGCTTGTGACTGACCCAAGGTCACATCAGCAGGTGCAAGTGGAGGAGTGGGGAATCAAACCCGGTTCTTCCAGATTAGAGTCCGTACACTTAACCACTACACCAAAGTAGAACTAACACAGGAATATGAAAGGGAAGGGCAGTTAGCAGAACACGCATGGGGCAGGGCTGGAGCATAGATCTGCGGCCTTTGCCTGCAGACACCATGTGATCCCCGCAACATTATTGGCCATGTGCAATGTTGCAATTCTGTTTCAGTCTATTTAACTTTTTGAACTCTGTAGTGTTTTGGATAGCAGTGGGTGGTTTGGAATCTTCTCAAACATTCAGTTAGGCTTGGATTGACTTGGGTTTTATTCCTTTGTCTCTTTTGATTTGCAGCCTGCGTGTTTCACCAACTTGGGGCAAGCGCCATTAAATGTGCACTGAGGAAAGAGATTCCTCTTCAGTTCATTGACTTTGTTCATTTGACATCCAAGGCCTGCAAGAAAGGGGGGGGGGGGTTGGAGTGTAGAGGCAAAGTACAAAATCAGATGATTTGCAGAGAGATGGAATTACAGTTGCTCTTCAATGTTCTGTTCTGTGGATGGAAAGTTCGAGTTGGCCAAACCTACTGCATTGATTAGGGAAAAGACAATTAGTTTGTTTATTACTGACTGGAAACTTTTTATGTGAAACAGATAGTACTGATTTGATGATTTGTGGTTTTTGGGAATAAGAAACGTAGATAATAGAAAAAAGAGAGCTCTTTATTGTACGTATAGAGTAAGAGAAAACTATGTTATATTTGTCAGAGAAAATCTGAAGTCTCTGTTCTCTTTATTTTTATATGTATTTTTATATGTATATATATTTATATGTATATATACTTATTTACATATATTTATATGTATTTTATATGTATATATATATTCTTTGTTTTCTTTTGTTATCTGTATGGTGTATATAAATTATGTCTTGTTAGTTGTTGTAGATTTTCCGGGCTTGTACGGCTGTGGTGTTGGCAAGATCACACCAGGCCTTCCGGTCTTCCGCCGTCCTCTGAAGTTTGCTCAATTTCATGTTTGTTGCATCTATGACACTGTCTAACCATCTCATCCTTTGCCGTCCCTGTCTTCTTTGACTTTCAATCTTTCCCAGCATCAGGGTCTTCTCCAGTGAGTGCTCCCTTCTCATTGGGTGACCAAAGTATTTGAGCTTCAGCTTCAGTATCTGGCCTTCCAGGGAACAGTCAGGGTTGATTTCTTTTAGGATTGACTGATTTGATCTTTTTGCAGTCCAAGGGACTCTCAAGAGTCTTCTCCAGCACCATAGTTCAAAATAATCTATTCTTCGGCGTTCGGCCTTCCTTATAGTCCAACTCTCGCAGCCATACATGACTACTGGGAATACCATTGCTTTGAGGGCTATTTTTGGGCAGGAACGCACAGGAACGGAGTTCCGGCTGGCTTCCAAGTTGGCCACGCCCAGCACGAACTCATTAGCATAATAGGCCACACCCAACATCAGAAACTCATTAGGATTGGCTACATTAGGGTTGTGTGGCCTAACATGCAAATGAGTTCCTGCTACAAAAAAGCCCTGGGTTTTGACAACAAGCAAGGTAAACAGAATAAGAAGCAAAAGGTGGATATGGCTGGATGAGCACACTTCTGGTAACATAGGGGTGTGGCCTAATATGACAATGAGCTGTGCTGTCAGGGGTGTGGCCTAATAGGCTAATGAGTTTCTGCTGTTGGGTGTGGCCTATTATGCTAATGAGTTCCTGCTGGGCTTTTTCTACAAAAAGAGCCCTGGTTGACCATGTGGACTTTTGTCTTGTTAGTTGTTTGTTTTCTCTTTTTTCCTTAATAATAACAATTTTAGCCACAAAAAAAGAGGAAAGTTTGGATTGCCAGTTTCTAGGGGAGGCCTGGTGTTTTCCCTAAATTGTAACTGATTGCCAGACTACAGAGATCAATTCCCTTGGAGAAAATAGCTTCAGAACAAGCTCTATGGTACACCATAAATTCTAGGTGAAATCCCTCCCCAAGTTCCCTTCTCCACAGGCACTGCGTCCAAACCTGCAGGAGTTTGCAGCCCCAGGAAGGGAGAGAGCAAGACTGTGGTGCCGTATAGAGTCCACCCCCTGAAGCTGCCATTTCCTCCACGGGAATGGATCTCTGTAGTATGGAGATCAGTTGTAAATCTGGATGGACCCAAGACCTGGAAGTGACATCATAGGACACAACATCGCAAAGTGATGTCACATCCTGACTGACAAAGGAGATAGCCACCTACTGGCTGACTTCACACATTGTAGCAAACCCTGTTAAAGGGAGCTGTAACTCTTGCTTTGGTGTGATGTCTGAATTGTGCAGTTGTGGTTTGCAGTGCGCTGTCAAAGCCAATTACTCTTCGGCCACTTTCCGATCAGAAACTACCATTCCCATGAACCTCAGCAGGCAGTCATTCTGGGCACTTTGCAAAAAGTGCAGGGAAAGTAGATGATAGTCTACCGTCTGTTGAAGCCGTCCCTTGCAGCCAGTTTTGCACGGTTAGTGACTAGAGTTACCAACCTCCAGGTAGGGCCTGGGAATCTCCCAGACTTACAACTGATCGCCAGGCAACCAAGAACAACATCTATGGAATGATACCCCACTGAGGTCCCTCCCCTATCCAAACTCTTCCTTCCTCAGGCTCCACCTCCAAATCTCCAGGAATTTTCCAGACTGGAGTTGGCAACTGTAGTAGTGGCAGCAGGGTTTTTGTTGTTGTTGTTGTTGTTGTTGTTGTTGTTGTTGTTGTTGTTGTTGTTGTTGTTGTTGTTGGACCCTGAAAAAATAACAACTGAAACTGAATTCTAGTGAGGCATCTCCAAAAGGCCAAAGTCAGGGCAGTGATTTGCCAGGAAGAAGACTTGAATGAATGGAGTGTCCCTGACCATCTGCAGGCCTGCTTTTCTACAGGTTTGATTATTAATGTCTTCCCACCATCAGCAGCCTTCACCTGATTTTGAGCTGCCATCTCTATTTGGATCAATCCTGAAGTTCTTGTAAAGGTAAAGGTTCCCTTGCTCGAAAGCCAGTCGAATCCGACTCTAGGGTTGCGGTGCTCATCTCCGTTTCAAAGCCAAAGAGCCAGCGCTGTCCGAAGACGTTTCCGTGGTCATGTGGCCAGCATGACTAAACACCAAGGGGCACAGAACGCTGTTACCTTCCCACCGAAGTGGTCCCTATTTATCTACTTGCAATTTCTTGCTTTCGAACTGCTAGGTTGGCAGGAGCTGGAACTAGAGACGGGAGCTCACTCCGTCATGCGGCACACTCGGGTCTCGAACTGCTGAACTACTGACCTTCCACAGCCTGCAGTTCAGCGTCTTAACCACTTGAGCCACCGCAGCTCCTTGACCTTCACATAAAAGCTGGCCTTAGCTGTATATGAACTCCATAACATTCAGTCCTTAATTTCTGTTCTTCTCAGTTGTTCCACAACTGAGGTGAGAATCCAGGGTTCCTGTATGATTCACTTCTTCCTATTTGTTTGCGAGCACTATCCAAGCTCCGCTCTTTCTGTTTTTTCTCCTCAACATGGGTTGGAAAGGATACAGAAGTCTTTACTCATGGTAGCAAATTGAAAACAGCAGAAGTGGGTGGATGAAGGGAATGGTGACTATGTCAGTTAATTGGTGCTGGGTCCAAAACTGGCTGATGGGAGGTTGTTTTCCATACAGCAGTTGGGGGGTTTTGGGGGGGAGACACTTGTGAGGCAAAGCAGTGTGTACAGAATGGACCGTCCACATTTTTGTGAGTCACATCTTGCTGCGGCTGTCTGTGTTCAGAAGCCCCCACAACGGTGGCAAAATAGACAACTTGGCACTCGTGTTATGGTTAGGGTTGACCGTACTGGCGAAGAAATGTCCCTGTTTCCTTTAATAGAGGCTTAAGGTGTGGAAATTGGCAGTTGAAGCTTTTCATAGCATGGAGGTAAATAACATCACCTGGTAAATAGCATCCCTTTAGCATCTATTAGAGCTGCCAGTCCCCCCCCCCCCCCCGCCCCACCCCAGGGAAGGGGGGGGAAGGGAACCAGGCAAAAAAAACTCCCGCGCCCCCCCCCCCCCCCCGGCTACCAGCAGAGAAGGGGAGGTAAGGGTACCAGTTCCAGGTTGGGGAGATCCTGGAGATTTGGGGATGGAACCTGGGAAGGACAGGGACCTCAGTGGGGGTACAATTAGGGTTGCCAGCCTCCAGGCAGGGCCTGGAGATCTCCCACTTTTAAAATTGATCTCTAGCCCAGTGTTCCCTCTAGGCTGAGTTAGTGTGAGTTAGCTCACAGTTTTTAAGCCTCCAGCTCACACTTTTTTTTTGTCTTAGCTCAGGAAGGGATGGCTCCAGAGTAAACTAGTTTATGCAGCAGCCAAATCGCTTGTTCGCAACTTTAATAGCCACTAGCTCACAAAGTAGAATTTTTGCTCACAAGATTCCACAGCTTAGAGGGAACATTGCTCTAGACTACAGGGACCAGTTCCTTTGGAGAAAATGGCTGGCTCAGAGGGTGGACTCTGTGGCATTTTGTACTTGGGTTGCCAATCTCCAGGTGGCACGCAACCATTTGGGAGAACGCAGTGAGACGAAATATTTCATTAGGCAGTAGTTCGGAATCTTGTTAAGTCGTTTCGGTTCCGTCTTGGATAAAGCTTTGGTGAAACGAGGTGCTACAACACCGGTTGGCCCCATCAGCTGGAACGAAACTTGCAGAGCTGCGATAGGAGCAGAATGTTAAATCTTCAGGAACAGAGAGTTCTACTCGCCTGAAGTACCGTTGGTGTATTGAGCGGACTTTTGGGTTTGCAATTTATATTTGAATCCTTTGTTCTGTGACTGATGAACCTGGGTCTTCCCCTGTTCGTACAATTTATATGAATTTCAAGATTTGTATTAAGGTTATTTTGTATGTTTGTTATTGCTGATTATGCAAATAATTTGTAATCATTATAGCAAGATTGGTGTGGTGGTTAAGTGCGCGGACTCTAATCTGGGAGAACCGGGTTCGATTCCCCACTCCTCCGCTTGCACCTGCTGGATGACCTTGGGCAAGCCATAGTTCTGGCACAGCTGTCCTTGAAAAAGAGCAGTTTCTGTCAGAGCTCTCTCAGCCCCACCTACCTCACAGGGTGTCTGTTGTGGGGAGGGGAGGGGAAAGGTCTTTGTAAGCAACTCTGAGACTCTTCTGGGTAGTGAAGGGTGGGGTATAAATCCAGTCTCCTCTTCCTCCTCCTCCTCCTCCTCTTCTTCTTCCTCTTCTTCCTCTTCTTCTTCTTCTTCTTCCTCCTCCTCTTCTTCCTCTTCTTCCTCTTCTTCCTCAGTGTCTTTAAATATTTTTGGAGGTTTATTCATACAGAGGATTCTTCCTTTTTTGTATTAACCTCCAGGTGGTGGCTGGAGATCTCCTGGGATTACAACTTATCTACGGGTGACAGAGATCAGTTCCCCTGGAGAAAATGGCTCCGTTTTCAGGTGGCCCCTATGGCATTTTCCCCACTGAAGTCCCTCCCTTCCCCAAGCCCCGCCCATCTCAGCCTCCCCCCCCTGCATCTCCAGGCATTTCCCAACCCAGAGCTGGGAACCCTATCTTGTACCCTGCTGAGGCCCCTCCCCAAACCCCACCCTCCCCAGGCTCCACTACAAACATCTCCAGGTATTTTCCAGTCCAAAGCTGTCAACCCTACAGTGCCAGAGAATTCACCTTCCAAAGCATCCATCGTCTTCAGGGGAAAGTGATCTCTGTAGTCCGGAGGTGAGGTGTAATTCCAGGGGATCCTAGGCTTGCCAAGGGGGGCGGGGAAACCCCCGCACCATAGGCCCGTTCCCTGCCGCCAGCGGATCGGGCCCCGGGGGGATCCCCACCACCAAAGTACGTGACGTGCACGTCACCCGGAAGTGACACGAGTCCAGTGTTCCCTCTAAGCTGAGTTACTGTGAGCTAGCTCACAGTTTTTTCACCTCCGGCTCACAGATTTTTGTCTCAGCTCAGGGAGGATGGCTCCAGAGCAAACTGATTTATGCAGGAGCCAAATCGCCTGCTCACAACTTTAATGCCAGTAGCTCACAAAGTAGAATTTTTGCTCACAAGACTCCACAGCTTAGAGGGAACATTGTCACGCGACCACGCCGGGCATGCTGGGGGCAGGGCCACGGTCATCCGAGGGAAAACTCTATGGTTTCCCCTTGGATGGTCGTGGCCCCGTCCCCAGTGTGATCACGTCTCTTCTGGGTGATGTGGTTGCGGCGCGCGTGCGCGCTCCGGGAAACAGCCAGGAGTCCCCCGCTCCAGCTAAAGGTAAGACTTGGCAACCCTAGGGGATCCCCAGGTCCCAACTGGAGTCTGGCATCCCTAGTCAGTCTGCTTTTTCCCCCTCCAGGCCGTCGACAACTCTAATTATGGCACAGCCATGTTTATTTTTTAAGCGCTGCAAGCCTTGAAGCATGAAGTGAGAGAGGAAAAATCAAATATAAATGTTTGCCAGAAACGTATTGGAGGGGGAAAAATGTGCTTGTAACATGTTGCTTGATGCTCAGTCACGTTTAACGTCTTCCAAAGAACATGGAGAGTTGCCATCCAGGTCTTTCCTTGAGGTAGAAACTCTCCAATGGCCTTCTTTGCAGTCAGGGGGTTAATTCAGCCTAGGAAGCTTTTGCATCTCTGAACTGGTTTGTACTTTATTCTTTGTGTGTTTACCCCGCTTTTCAGTCCCACCCCAACCAAACTGGCTCCCAAAGAGGCTTGTGGCAATTAAAACCTGATTCAAACCTCAATTGAAATGAAATGTTAGCCAAAAAGGGTCTGCCGTCTCTTCCTTATTTCACGGCATTTCAGGTTGCAACTGTAGGGGGATCACAAATATATATTCAGGTGGTCAGCCGTGTTGGTCTGAAGCAGTAGAACCAATTTAGAGTCCAGCGGGGCACCTTTAAGACCAACAAAGTTTGGTTCAAGGTATGAGCTTTCGTGTGCAGGCACGCTTTTTAAAATACACTGAACAGCAAATTAACATGTAACATGATGAAGATGTGCAAAGACAGAACTAAATAACCAGCTAAGGTTATAAGGTCAGCAGTTGTAAAACAATAAATATGTCAAAATAGGAGATAAATGTGTAAAGATATCTTTTCTAATTGTGGGAAGTAAATTGATACTCTCCAGTGTCTAGTTAGTGTGTCAGACTGGGGTCTGAAGGACCCTGGTTTGAATCCCCACTCTTCCATGGAAGTTTGCTGGGTGCCTTTTGACAGAGGTTCTGTCTTGCTCTGCTTTGGGGAAGAGGCGGCCAAAGACCAGCACACAAAAGCTCTGCCGAACACTCAGCCACCCTTCTGAGCTGCTGGCTCCCAGAGATGAAGGGGGGGGGGGTGTTGCTGGCCCTTCAGTTGTTGCTCAGTTCAAAATTCAGCCTTAGAGAGGCAATGTGGTGTTGTTATTCAGAACTAAATAACCAGCTAAGGTTATATGGCCAACAGTTGTAAAGCAATAAATATGTCAAAATAGATAACATTTGTAAAGGTATCTTTCCTAATTGTGGGAACGTAAACCGTACGGGCCACCACTCCTGCCAACCTAGCAGTTTGAAAGCAAGAAATTGCAAATAGATAAATAGGTTACTACTTCAGTGGAAAGGGAACAGCGTTCCGTGCGCCTTGGTGTTTAGTCACACCGGCCACATGACCACGGAAACGTCTTCGGACAGCGCTGGCTCTTCGGCTTTGAAACGGAGATGAGCACCGCAACCCTAGAGTCGGACTCGACTGGCTTTTGAGCAAAGGAACCTTTACCTTTACCTAAACTGATACTATACTATAGTTAGGGAAGCAAAAAAGTTAACTTGAAGCATCAATGGCAAGAGAAGTCCGTCCATAGGTGGGGGTGTCATGGGTTAAGTCAGGTTGCCAACCTCCAGGTAGTGGCTGGAGATCTCCCACTATTACAACTGATCTCCAGGCAACAGAGATCACTTCTCCTCGAGGAAATGGCTGCTTTGGAAGTTGGACTCTATGACGCTAGGGTTAAGAAAGCAGGAGGGAGTTGAAGGAAAGAAAGATAGCAGGAAGCAGATAGAGATTTCTCTTCTCTCGGCTCTACTATTGCTTCCCTCCCCGAGTTCTAGGCTTGCCAACCTCCAGATGGGGCCTGGAGATTTCCTGCTTTTACAACTGATCTCCAGGCAACAGAGATCACTTCTCCTCGAGGAAATGGCTGCTTTGGAGGGTGGTCTCTATGGCATTGTACCATGCTGAGGCCCTTCCCCTCCCCAAACCCCACCCTCTCCTGGATCCACCCCCAAAGTCTCCAGGTATTTTCCAACCCAGTCCTGGCAACCCTACATAGAGCAGCCATTCAGAGCAGCCATTTTCTCCAGGGGAGCTGATCTCTGTCAGCTGGAGATCAGTTGTAAAAGCAGGAAATCTCCAGGCCCCATCTGGAGGCTGGCAACCCTACCTGGATATCTCCCGCTATTACCGTTGATCTCCAGATGATCGAGCTCAGTTCCCGGGGTGAAAATGGCTGATTTGGTTTGGAGGGTGGACTCTGTGTGGAATTCTTCCCTGCTGAAGTCCTGCCCCCAAACCCCACCCACTCCAGGCCCCACCCCCAAACCACCAGGCGTTTCCCAGCCTGGAGCTGACAACCCTATGACCCTAGTGGCAGGGCAGATAACTTGGGAGGGGTAGGGTAAAAAGGGGAAAGGGGCGTCTTCTTTGGTTTGGATTCCCCACTCGAGCAGATGGAAGTTTGTCAGCTGCGAGGATTGTCTCAGGCTTTTTGAGCAGCTGAAGTTTGTACTCCGAACTGCAGGAGGACAAGCATCAGAAGGGAATGAGTGCAGAAGTTGCCAATCAGGAATACGACTTAAACAATGCAAGTCTAGGAAAGGCGTCAGGGTCTGGCAAACAGTTCTGCTACTGCAGGGCCCTTTATTCAGACTGTTCTGTCAACAAGCCTACTGATCTGTTTTCTGCTCTGGTTTGTAGAAAACGCCTCTTGCTTCACAATGGGTGGGGTTTTTAAAGCTGGCTTTGTTGGGGTTTTTTGTCTGAGCCAAGACCCAAAGTGGGACTTCAATATAAACATTTCTCAGTCATCTCTCTGAGGACTGGGGG
>NW_015170889.1:1886688-1912110 GCF_001447785.1 Gekko japonicus
TTAGGAGGGAGAAACACAGTAGGGGAGGGCGGTTCATAAGAGCTAGGGAGGAGTTGGGCCTCTGCAGTTTGATAGGGGAGGAAACATGAATGCAGACAGGGCCGTAGCCAGGATTTTGTAATTCGGGAAGGGGCCTTTAAATAAGTTGGGGGGCACTGCTGTCACAAAATAAAAAATAAAATGAATATAACAAATTTTAAAACTCACTTTTGCAGCATGGTGGGGAGTCCTCTGGGTGGCCCAGAGAGTTGGGGGGCCTGGGGCTGCATGGAAGTCGGGGGGGGGCTTGGCAGGAAGTCAGGGGGCCAGGCCCCAAAATGCCCCACTGTAGCTACGGGCCGGAATGCAGAACAGATATTTCTTTGCTTGTTTTTAAAAAGGGCTTAGTAAAACATGGGGAGGTTGCCACTCCTTAGTGAGGCCGTAGCAGGTTCAGTCGCTGGCCTGTCCACTTAGGGTGGCAAACTCTGGTTGGGAAATACCTGGGGATTTTGGAGATGGAGCCTGAGGGGAGCGGGGTTTGGGGCATAATGCGACAGAGTCCAACATCCAAAGCAGCCATTTTCTCCAGGTGAACTGATCTCTGTCCCCTGGAGAGCAGTTGTAATAGCAAGAGATCTCCAGCCACGACCTTGGAGAATGGCAACCCTATGTCCACCTAACGCTGACTCTCAGCTCACACCCAGTGATGGTTCAGGAAGCTTAACTGGGGATTTACATGACATCCAGAATAACAAATTGTTGCTGGTTTGGGCTGCAGTGAGTGATGCTATCACGACCAGGGACAGAACTATGTGCTGTTAAACATTTCTAAAGCACAGCATACATATGAGCGGAGGAGTGTCCTTGCTGGCGGTGGAATGAAGTTCAGGCGGAGGTCTTGTGCCCATCCCTGCCGAGTTCCTTCCACAAACATTGCCCTTCCCAGCGTCCATCCCCCAAACCTCCAGGAATTTCCCAAGTCAAAGTTGGTACCCTTATCAGTGCTTTGTTGCAGAAGGGGTACTTTCTGTTGTGGGCGTTCACGGGCTGAGTACAAGCTCTGCATTTATTTATTTAATTCATTCCATGGCAGAGTGAGGATTAGGGGTGTGCATTTGGATCTACCTGAGACGAAAATATACCCAAAAAATACCTTATTGGTATTTTTCAGGTATGTTTCGGCATCCCAAAGGTATCTAGGGTTTTTCGGGAAAACCAAAAAAAAATCCAGAAAAAATCTCGGCTATATTCGGGAATTACTCGGAAAATCAGTAAAGCTGCAAAAAAACAGCTTCAAAAAACAGCTCCAGGAATTTCCCAGTCTGACACTGGCCATCTGAAAAAAATGGTGGCATTGGAGGGGGCACACTATAGCATCACAGTCCCACAGAGCTTCCCCCTGCCCCAAACTCCATCCTTCCCAAGGTCCACTTCCAAATCTCCAACTATTTCCCAGCCCAGTATTGGCACCACTAGATCTTCATCCATTTGTTGACATGCCAACATCTGTGGATATAGTATATCTAGATTTTAGTAAAGCATTTGACAAAGTTTCTCATGATATTCTTGAGGATAAGCTGGTTAAGTGTGGGTTGGATGGTGCAACCGTTGGATGGATTCACGGTTGGTTGAAAAATCATACCCAACGAGTGCTCATAAATGGCTCTGCGTCTATGCGGAGGGAAGTCTCAAGTGGAGTGCCGCAGGGCTCGGTCCTAGGCCCGGTGTTGTTCAATGTTTTTATAAATGACCTGGAGGAAGACATAGAGGGGATGCTTATCAGATTTGCAGATGACACGAAGCTGGGTGGGATTGCGAATTCTGAAGAAGACAGAGTCAGGAGTCAAAATGATCTAGATAGCCTGGAACAGTGGGCTGAGACAAATAAAATAAATTTCAATAGAGAGAAGTGGAAAGTCCTACACTTAGGTACAAAAAAATCAAAGGCACAGATATAGAATGGGAGGGACTTGGCTTGCCAGCAGCACGTGTGAAAGGGATCTGGGTGTTCTGGTTGATCACAAGCTATACATAAGCCTGCAGTGCAATGTGGCTGTGAAGAAAGCCAATGCAATCTTAGGATGCATTAACAGAAGCATTGTGTCCAGATCAAGGGAGGTGGTAGTTCCGCTCTATTCTGCTATGGTCAGGCCCCACCTGGAGTACTGTGTCCAGTTTTGGGCACCACATTTTAGGAAGGATGTTGGCAAGCTCGAGCATGTCCAGAAGAGGGCAACCAGGATGGTGAGAGGGTTTGAATCCAAGTCTTATGAGGAAAGGCTGAAAGAGTTGGGTATGTTTAGTCTGGGAAAGAGAAGGCTTAGAGGAGACATGATTGCAGTCTTCAAGTAGTTGAAGGGCTGTCATGTAGAAGATGGAGCAGATCTATTCTCTCTTGCTCCGGATTGGAAGACTAGATCTAATGTGTGGACATTACAAGGGAGTCATTACCAGCTAAATATCAGGAGAAACTTCCTAACTGTAAGAGTGGTTGAGCAGTGGAACAGTCTGCCTTGGGAGGTGGTGGATGCTCCTCTGGACATTTTCAAGCGGAGGCTGGACGACCATCTTTTAGGTATGTTGTAGGGCTATCTTTCAGCTATGCTCCTGCAGAGTGCAGGGGGTTGGACTAGATGACCTGCAAGGTCCCTTCCAACTCTACCATTCTATGATTCTATGATCTTTATAGGTAAATATTGCAGCTTTTTGATACTCAAGCCAAAGTGGTTGCCTACTCCTCATCTGAAGAAGAAGAAGAGTTGGTTTTATACCCCACTCTTCACTACCCAAAGGAGTCTTGCAGTGGCTTACAATCACTTTCCCTTCCTCTCCCCACGACAGACACCCTGTGAGGGCTGAGAGAGTTCTGAGAGAACTGTGACTGACCCAAGGTCACCCAGCTGGCTTCATGTGAAGGAGTGGGGACTCAAACCTGGTTCTCCAGATTAGAGTCCGCCACTCTTAACCACTACACCAAGCTAGCTCTCCAGCTTGGTTTGTTCCATCTGGTTTGGGTCAAAGATATATTGATCTTAATAATTACTACAAAACGGTTTCATTTTCTGCACTGTTACTATAATACTAATATACCGCTTCTCTGAGGAGGCGTGTTTCCCACCTCACCAGCCTGCCTTTAGATTGGTAACTAAAATGGTTCTTTCTCTCCACCCCTGCTGTATAGGTGCAAGTTTTTCAGCCTGACAGAGACACCTGAGGACTACACAATCATTGTCGATGAAGAAGGCTTCCTGGGTAAGTTTTGCCGATAGTTCCTCAGATGTTTACTTCAATCGAAATGTTCACAGTTCGTTTGGCCATAGTTAACAGTTCATACTCTTTCACTTGAAGAAACCAAAAAACACACAAGTTACACCCACAAAGTCTATACCTGTGCTAAACGAAAGCTCTTATTTTATAACTTTTTTTCTAAAAGCCAGGAGGTAGGCCTGACCACTAACCAAGGTGATCACCAAGGGCGCCAGAGTTTGAGGGGGTGCTGAAAAAGCGAGAGGAGCCTTCTCAGCAGACCTGAAAGGAAGCTTGGAGTCACCCAGCTCCTAAAATCTCCATATCTGTTAACTCTGGTTTTCTACAGCTGCCATGATGGAACATGAAGGGCTTCTGAAGAGCTTATGTAACGAGGAGAAGAGGCATTCCAGACTTCTCACTTTGTTCTCTATTGAATGGGGCTGAAAAAGACATAGTTAGCCAGTTTGGTGTAGTGGTTAAGTGCGCGGACTCTAATCTGGGAGAACCGGGTTTGATTCCCCACTCCTCCATGTGCACCTGGCTGGATGACCTTGGGCAAGCCGTAGTTCTGATAAGAGCTGTCCTTGAAAAAGAGCCGTTTCTTTCAAGAGCTCTCTCAGCCCCATCTAGCTCCCAGGGTGTCTGTTGTGGGGAGGGGAAGGGAAAGGAGTTTGTAAGCCACTCTGAGACTCCTTTGGGTAGTGAAGGGCAGGGTATAAATCCAATCTCCTCTTCTCTTCATCTCTCTCTTCTATGGGATGGCCCTGAGAATAGGGTTGCCACTGTCCAGGCGGTGGCTGGACTTCTCCTGGTATTACAACTGATCTCCAGGAGACAAGAGATCAGTTCGCCTGGAGAAAATGGCCACTGTGGAAGATGGACTCTATGGCACGATACCCCATTGAAGTCCCTCCCCTTCCCCAAATCCCACCGTCCTCATGCTCCACCCCCAAAATCTCCAGGTATTTCCCAACACGGAGCTGGCAACCCTTCTTGAGGGTTCATTGTACTCAGGGCCAGCTCCAGCTTATTTTGCACCCTAGGCGAGGATCCCTTATGCCCCCCCCCCCGTGCGCCCACCAATTTTCAAAAATGAATGCATTTTAGGAAGAATAAAACCCACAAATAATCAAGAAACTCCCAGAGTACGGGGCCGGGTGCAGTTTGGTGCCCCTAAGGGCCATCCCGCTCTAGGCGATCACCTAGTTCGCCTAGTGAGTGAGCCGGCCCTGATTGTACTTGGGGTGGGATTAGCCCATCATAGGCCCTCCTGTTATAGACCTCTCCTCACATCACAAACCCATTTGAAGACTTTGTTGTTGTTGTTGTTCAGTCGCACAGTCGAGTCCGACTCTTCGTGACCCCACAGACCACATCACGCCAGGCCCTCCTGTCTTCCG
This sequence comes from Gekko japonicus, assembly GCF_001447785.1. Lineage (NCBI taxonomy): Eukaryota > Metazoa > Chordata > Lepidosauria > Squamata > Gekkonidae > Gekko > Gekko japonicus. The sequence goes on from NW_015170889.1 coordinate 1,891,320, forward strand.
TCAGGCTCCGGAGTTTGCTTAATTTCATGTCCGTTGCCTCGATAACACTGCCTAACCATCTCATCCTTTGCCGTCCCCTTCTTCTTTGACTTTCAATCTTTCCCAGCATCCAGTGAGTGCTCCCTTCTCATTTGGTGACTCATTTGAAGACTCACAGTTGTCTAATTGACTGGTCACTTGACCAGTCAATTATTTTTAAAGGATTAGCTTAATTAGAACAGAAGATATTTCCTCACTGACGGATTTGGTTTGAGAACCGAGAAAAGGGTAAGCAATCTGAGGGTTACAAAGAGGTTTATAGCGCATTTTTCTAAGCCGATTTGACTTCAGTGGATTCAGAGAAATGTAACTCTGTTTAGGATTGTATTCTCAGTCTGTGGACTGGTCCAATATTAGAATATTATCTTGGATGAGTATTTTTGTTGTTGTTTGTTTAATAAATACCCTTCCGTGGGTACGATACTTATTGTGAAACCAAATTAGATGAACAAGGAATCTGGCTTTGTACAGTTGTAATGAGTTATTGTAAACTTAAACAATGTTATAGTAAGGTCTCTGTAAATAAGAACAGCTGTGGCTTTAGGGTTTCCTACCTCCAGGCAGCACCTGGAAATCCAGTTGAACCAGGGCTTTTTTGGTAGAAAAAGCCCAGCAGGAACTCATCAGCATAATAGGCCACACCCAACAACAGAAACTCATTAGCATATCCAGCCACACCCACGTGAGCATAGCTCATTAGCGTATTAGGCCGCACCCCCATGTTACCAGAAGTGTAGTCATCCAGCCATACCCACCTTTTGCTTCTTATTCTGTTTACCTTGTTTGTGGTCAAAACCCAGGGCTTTTTTCGTAGCAGGAACTCCTTTGCATGTTAGGCCACACACCCCTAATGTAGCCAATCCTAATGAGTTTCTGCTGTTGGGTGTGGCCTATTATGCTAATGAGTCCCTGCTGGGCGTGGTCAACCTGGGACCCAGCCGGAACGCCGTTCCTGTGCGTTCCTGCCCAAAAATAGCCCTGAGTTGAACTATTACAGTTGATCTCCAGATGACCAAGATCAGTTCCCCTGGAGAAAATGGCTGCTTTGGAGGGTGGGCTCTGTGGCGTTACATCCTGCTGAGGTCCCTCCCCTCCGCAAACCCCGCCCTCCCCAGGCTCCACCCCCCCAAATCTCCAGGTATTTCCCAACTCCAAGCTGGCAACCCTAGCTGACCTGGATGGCCCAGGCCTGTTGTTTTACCAGGTGTCCAGTAGGAGCAGCTTTGCTCTGGTGCTAGACTATGGGCAGGGCTGCCCGCTCTGGGTTGGGGAATTCCTGGAATTTTTGAGGGTGGAGCCTGGGGAGGGCGGGGTTTGATGATGTTGATGAAGAACAACAAGAAGAAGAGATTGGATTTATACTTCGCCCTTCACTCGGAGTCTCAGAGCGGCTTACAAGCTCCTTTCCCTTCCCCTCCCCACAACAGACACCCTGTGAGCAGCAGAGGTCATTTCGGGGGGAACGCGGGGGAACGCAGTTCCCCCGGGTGAGGTGCGGGGGGCGGGGCACATGACGAAGCCCCGCCCCCTGCTTCCGGCCGCCCCGCTTCCAGCCCTCATTCAGCCAGGAGGAGGCAGGAGAAGAGGGAGGGTAAGTTGCTTCCTCTTCGCCTCTCCCCACCCCTGCCTGCCTGGGGCCAGGGAGGGCCTTCGCGGGGCTTCCTTGCACTCCCGCCGGCCTTGCAAGTCCACCGCTGGGACCCTCATGGGGCTCAGCAGTGGAGCTGCAAGGCCGGCAGTGGCGGCCAGGACCGTTGGGGGTGGGGTGTGTGGCCTTATGACACACTTCCGGTGATGTCAGGGGGTGTGGCCTTATGACACACTTCCGGTGATGTAAGGGGGTGTGGCATATGCTAATGAGTTATGCTAATGAGTTCCCCTAGCTCTTTTTCTACGAAACGACCCCTGGGAATAGTTAACTGTGGGCAAAAGTTGTTTGTTTTTATTTAAGGTATTTATATCCTTCCTTATCTCCTTGAACTCAAGGCAGCTAACACAGCAACAAGCAGTTGCGAGGACCCGCAAACAGCATAACAGGCTGTCGACCAGGTAGAAAAAAAAAACAGACAGGTTGAAAATACAGTCACATCTGTCAAAAGAGTTTACCCGCTACCAAATGCCCTCTGTGGTAAAAAGCTTCTCACACACCTCCTGACAGGCGGTGACTGAGGGCACCCTTCCTTCAACGATGAGTATCTGTTATTATTCCAGCTCATTTGTCAAACCAGTCTATGATTTAAAAACACTCAAATAAATAAGTATAGGCTCTTTTGTGATGATGTTTGTTACCCTCGATAAGGTAAGGCGAAGTGTGCCAGCAGGTCACACCCAGCTCATGGAGAGGATTGCCAGCTCCGAGTTGGGAAATACCTGGAGATTTTGGGGGTGGAGCTTGAGGAGGGCGGGGTTTGGAGAGGGGAGGGGCCTCAGCCGAGTACGGTGCCATACAGTCCGCCTTCCAAAGCAGCCATTTTCTCCAGGTGAACTGGTCTCTGTCAACGGGAGATCAGTTGTGATCCCAAGAGATCTCCAGCCACCACCCGGTGGTCAAATTCCAAAAACAACATCCGTGATAAAAATAACGAAGAGTCAATAAAGATACGTTACAAAAACATTTACTGTAGTAACTTCTGTAGAAAATTTTCTTCTATTATCGCTCACATGCTAACGAATACTGCGCACTGAACAATTTGTTTCACAATACTTGCTAGGGTTGCCAAGTGAGAACTGAGCTGCAGCGGGGGACTCCCAGCTTGCGGCTGGAGCACGCACAAAGCACGCGCGCACCGCATCCACGTCACCCGGAAGTGACGCGGGCATGCTGAGGGCGGGGCCACAACCATCCGAGGGGAAACCATAGAGGTTTCCCTCTGATGACCGTGGCCCTGCCCCCAGCGTGCCCAGCGTGGTCGCGTCACTTCCAGGTGAAGCGCACGTCGGGGTGGAGTTCCCCCCGGGGCCCGATCTGCCGGCGGTGGGAAATGGGCCTCTGGGGCGGGGGACTTGGCAAGCCTAATACTTGCTTTATCTGAGCGAGTAGCAATCCCAATTCTTATCAATTGCTACTTATCAACGCTTGAAGGAAACATTCCATGCTGACTCTCTAATAACAGAACCCAAGGTCTTCACCCGGAGGTCAGCAGCCATATGTCATGGGGTTCTCGAGGCAAGAGATGAGCAAAGGTGGCTTTCCATTGCCTACCTCTGCATAACAGCCCCGGTCTTCCTTGGTACTGGAAATACTGACCATGGTCAACCCAGCTTAGTAGCCAACCTCTGACCAGATCAGGCCAGTCTGAACTATTAGGGCTGCTGACCCTTGACAGAAGGTCAAAAGGTAAAGATATGGTCTCTTGTCACCATTTATTTACTATATTTGCTGCAAGTCACTCTTCCTAGAAGTTCAGGACAGCTGTTCATGGCCGGGGGGGGGGGGGGGCGCTATGCCTGACTTAGAGTTGCCAACCTTCAGGTGGCACCTGAGCATCTCCCACTATTACGATTGATCTCCAGACAACCAAGTTCCGTTCCCCCGGACAAAATGGCTGCTTTAGAGAGTGGATTCTTTGGCGTTATATCCAGCTGAGGTCCCTCCCCTCCCCAAACCTCTGGTCCAACCCCCAAAATCTCCAGATATTTCCTAACCCAGAGCTGCCAACCCTAGCCTGACCGCTATCAGAGCTGGCCTACAAGAACCTGTGGTCCAATCCATTATGGCTCTCCTTCCATTTTTAACGAAGTGGAAGGAGAGAGGGACGACCGAGTCTTTTTCTGCTTCAGGATCAGGAGGTCTGTATCAACGAGGGGTAGGAACGACATTCTGCATGGCTGTAATCAGCAGAGGACAAACCGCTGTGCTAAAAAGGTGGTTTTGATCTTCTTGGACATGATCAGGTGTTAGAATAGAAGCGGGGAACATATTAAGTAACCCCCCCTCCTCCTCCCAGTTCCGGTCTTCAAATGCACTGCTTTTAGCCAAGCAAAGATGGTGTGTTTTGACTTTTATCCCCCCCATTTATTTAAAGCCTTTGCACTTTGAAATGTCAGGGATAAATTGTGTGGAAAATTCTTTAAACTAATGGCCTGCGAAATATTCTACAAAAAGCCATTTTCTGCCCTCAATTCTAATTGCATCTTAAACTTTAATAGCCTTGGCGATCGGAGAATCGCACGGCATGCTAATGTCACAGTTCACTCGGTGCAATTTGTTTTATAAGATAATGAACTGTATCAGCAGAAGTTTGAGGAGGAGGCGATAGCAAATCGACTGGCTGTCTTGTTTGGAAGGAGCCGGCTGGCCTTCCAAGGAGGCAAAGTGCATCCTGGGATGAAAGGATGCTAAAAGGACTGCCGTGTGGCTTTGGTTTCTGAGGGATCCTCCGTCACAGTCCCCCGACATCTATCCACAGTGGTTACGACACACCGAAGGGCCGTTGTGTTGGTAGAACTGAATCACACTGAGGGGAAAGGTACTATTTGGTTCATATGATCTTGCCAACAAAATGAGACGAGGGGCCACAGATCACTGGCAGAGCACAGCAGAAACTGCCCAGATTTGAGCTGCGGTGGCTCAAGTGGTTTAAGACGCTGAACTGCAGGCTGTGGAAGGTCAGTAGTTCAGCAGTTCGAGACCCGAGTGTGCCGCATGACGGAGTGAGCTCCCGTCTCTCGTTCCAGCTCCTGCCAACCTAGCAGTTCGAAAGCAAGAAATTGCAAGTAGATAAATAGGTACCACTTCGGTGGGAAGGTAACAGCGTTCTGTGTGCCTTGGTGTTTAGTCATGCCGGCCACATGACCACGGAAACGTCTTCGGACAGCACTGGCTCTTCGGCTTGGAAACGGAGATGAGCACCGCAACCCTAGAGTCTGATTCAACTGGCTTTCGAGCAAGGGAACCTTTACCTTTACTTTAATGCACACAGGCTTGTATTGTTTCACTTATACTATCTCAAGCCTATTCTTCTCAGCTGTGAGGACTAGAACCTTGTGTCTTTTTTAAAAAACAGAAGTGAAGATTCTCAAGGTGCTAGATTAGTATGACCAATTTCCAGGTCGGGGCCAGAGCTCTCCTGGGATTACAACTGATCTCCATAAGATCGAGATCAGTTCCCCTGAAGGGTGGACTCTCTGGCATTATACGCGGATGAGGTTCCTCCTGTCTCCAATCCTTCCCCTCCCTAGGCACCACCCTCCCCAAATATCTAAATCAGGGGTGTCAATCATGCAGCCCGGGGGCCAAACCAGGCCCCCGGAGGGCTTCTATCAGGCCCACAGTAGAACTGGCTGTCTTCTGCTTGTTCTTCCAGTTCTGCTGCTGCTGAGTCATCGTAGGTTTGCAGCTTACAGATACACACCTGAACAGCACACTCAGGATTGCAACAGCGCAGACATTTTCATGCAATAATTCAGAGTGAGAGGTGCCAGTTATCAGACACTGTTAAATAAACAAAATGTTGCAAGAGTGCTAATGTTCTAAGCATGTTTTTATTTTAAGTTAAAAAAAAAAAGCCTTTGTGTTTGTGTCCTTTATGAAGTTTATATCTCCACTGCCGGGCATTACCTTTTATGACACACATGGCCCGGCCCAACAAGGTCTCATTTATGTCAGATCCGGCCCTCATAACAAATGAGTTCGACACCCATGCTCTAGATATTCCCCAAGTGGCCGCTGACAGCTCTATGCTAGATTTTGGGCCCTTGTACTGCATTTCCTTGTCCTCCAATATTTTATAGTTGAAAGTGGAGCGCCCCTGTAACAACCCAGTTCTCTTACAGCGAGGTTTTTTGTTAGGAGGAGCTATGGCTCGGTGGTAGAACCTCTGCTAGGCAGGCAGAAGGTCCCAGGTTCAATTCTCAGCATCTCTAGTTAAAAGGACCAGGCAGTGGGTGATGGGAAGGGCCTTGACCTGAGTCTCTGGAGAGTCACTGCCAGTTTGAATGGACAGTACTGACCTTGGTGGACCAGTGGTCTGATTCAGTGCAAGAACTTCATTTGCATGTATACCCAGGGGTCATTTCCTGCAGGAGCGCAGCTCCGGCAGTAAAACGCCCAGGGGGCGGGGACATCCAACAAGCCCCGCCCCCTGCTCCCAGCAGCTCCGGGCCACAAGGAGCAAGAAGCAGTCAGGTAAGTTGCAGAGCCAACCACCCCCCCGCAAACAGTCCAGTGGCACCTTTAAGACCAAGTTTTATTCAGGTACAAGCTCTCCCTCCTCTGCGAGGACAGATCTGCACGTCCCCGTCCCCCCCAATGGCTAGCAATCCAAAACAGTCCAGTGGAGCCTGAGCGGTGGGTGTTGCCTTCTGACACACTTCCGGTGATGTCAGGGGGTGTGGCGTATGCAAATAAGTTGTGCTAATGAGTTATGCTAATGAGCTCCTGCACCTCTTTTTCTACAGAATGACCCGTGTATACCCAACCACCACAACTACATTCTGTTGTATGCTGTTCTCACTTTATCTGCGGTATTTATTTATTCATTCATTTATTCGATTTTTACCCCGCCCTCCCAGCAAGGCCGACTCAGGGAGGCTTGCACAACAGTATAAAAATACAATATAAAAATACAGTATAAAATCCAATCAAACACAAATTTAAAACCATGACTATAACAACATATTAAAGTGCTAGCATTTGACTCCTCAGCTGTACGTCAGCTTCTTGATTTCCTCAGCTGTACGTCAGCTTCTTGATTTCACTTCAAAGTTCACTTCATCAACTGCACAAAGGGTTCAGCCACTAGGCGGATGTATTTATGAACACTGCATTGTTTATGCGTGAGCAGTTTTTATTGACCTTGGGGTTTACATCTGCCACAGTTTTACTTTTACTGCTGGTTTTGATTGCTTGTTGGACAGGGGTTACTTCGCTGCTGGAGAGGGAGGTGGGTAAATTGACTGCAGTGCCGCGTTAGTGGTAGAAAAGTAGGATATCGAATGTCCTAAATACCTAGTGGCGGAAAGTGCCTTTAAGTTGAAGCCGACTTATGAGGGTTTTCAAACCGAGAAACATTCAGAGGCTCTGTCGCTTAAGCACAGCCCCTCCCCATTGTTGCTGTATATTAACCTTTTGCAACTGGATTGTATTGTGTGGAGAAGCCAGTTCCGTTGCAAATGATTGCTATAATGCCAAGGGAGTCCAGTATCCAACAAAGCACAGATTCAGCCTCTGGAACTGGTGTATTCGCAAGCTCCCTGCTCCCCAAAGTTGCCACCCCTGAGCAATACTCCCTCTAAGCTGTGGAGTCTTGTGAGCAAGTATTCTACTTTGTGAGCTACTGGCATTAAAGCTGTGAGCAAGTGATATGGCTACTGCATAAGTTAGCTTGCTCTAGAGCCATCCTTCCTGAGCTAAGACAAAAAATGTGTGAGCCGGAGGCTAAAAAACTGTGAGCTAGCTCACACTAACTCAGCTTAGAGGGAACACTGGCTGGGGGGGGTGTGGTTGGATTCAGGCCACTCCCCTCCTGGTTTGTTTACAGCTTGACTTGTTTGCTGTGGGTAGAAATTGCCTCCCCGAACCTTCCAAGTGCTCTTTTTTGTGTTTGATACTCCGCACTGTGTGTTCAGCTTCTGGTTTCCGACGGGGCCTACTCTTCGTACTTCTCCAGGAACGTTAATACCATGGAAGAAATAATGCCGGGTTTGGTTTGCTAAGAATAGAGGCCTGGGTTCTTTTTTTCCTGCAGTTGGGCCTTTTTAAAAAAATGTTCCTAATTAACACCAGCAAACACATACAAAAGAATCTTGGGGTGGGGGGGGTAGAACGGAGTGTGTTTCGTAGCACTGCAAACAGCCAAACAAGCTGTATTAAAAAATGAGAACTTGGAAGTCAAACTGGTCTGGGCTGTTCCAGTCCTGGGGCAAATAGAGCTTTGGCCTGCTTCTCCCTTCAAGCCCAGTTTGACTCCCAGATCAAATTGAATTTGAACCCAGAACAGATAAGAGTTGTGTTTCCCAAACCTCAGTGATTGCTTGAAAATTTTTACCTGAATTTCTGGGGTGACTCCCTGACTTTAGTTAATGTGCAACTGTAATGGATTTTAGGTTTGTAGCTTAATCCACCATCCTGTGAACAGATGAAGCTGCCTTAAATCAAGTCACACCATTAGTCTTTCGAGTACGGTGGCCAGGTCTACTTACCTGGCCGGTGGGTGGTGGGAGGGAGCCTTCCAGGAGTGGGGAGGGTGGACTGACGTTGCTGCATGCAACGTTATCAGCACGATGACATCATGCGGAAATGACGTCATCACACTGGGCATGTCACGTGGCAACGCTCTTGCATTTTGGTCAAAACTCTATGGCTACCATAGAGTTTTGGCCGAAATGCTAGAGTGCCACAGTGCGACGTGCCCGGCGTGATGATGTCATTTCCGCATGATGTCATCGTGTCGACATGGGGCTGTTCGGGGGTGAGGCACCCCCACCAGCCAGCTGGCCGGCAGTAAGTTAGAGCCCCCAAAATCGGGGGACCAGGGGGTTGGAAACTACTTTCAAGGTCAGTATCATCTCCTCAGACTGGCGGCGGCTCTCCAGGGTCTCAGGTGGGAGGTCTTTCATACCACCTATAACCTGATAGTTGAAACTAGAAGTGCCAGGGATTGAACCAGATTCTGGGGTCTTCTGTATGCAAAGCAGAGGATCTACCATCCGGCGCTCATCAGTATGGAGGCAGAAATCAAACCGGATGCTGATTGGTTCCAGATCTGAGTTTTGTTTGGTTGTTTTATTGGCTGTTTATTTGCTACATTTCTATGACGGCCTCGAGGCAGTTTATAATTCATGCTTATTGCTTCCAACAAGTGGAAAAGTTTTTGAAGCGGGTCTCATTTCTGAACTTATTGTACTTTCCGGCACCCGCTTGCAAAATAAAAGTCCATCTTTCATTCTTCCTCCCCAATATAAAGTGCAAGAATCTCACATCCATTTAACACTGAACGGGTTTGTCTTTTATCGTTCCTGTTTAGAATTAGAACTGTAATTACTGAGCAACAGGCTGCATTTCATGGCCGTTTTGCACACAATGTTGACGCAAACCCAAATTGGCCATCCAGCCTTCCAGCGCTTCCCCTCCCTGCTTCCTCCTCCCTCCCTCCTGGCTTTGTGACTCACTTGTGTGAATCACAATTCAGTCTGAGGTCCTGGTCCATAGGGTTGCCAAATGCTTTCAACTCACCAGCGGGGGAGGCTCCGTCCCGACCGGGAGTTCGTCGTTCGTCCTTGTGCGCGCGCGCCGCTGCGACGTCACCGGAAGTGACGTCAGACGTCGCTGGCGTTGGGGGCGTGGCCGAGCTCGTTGGGGGGGGAACATATGGTTTCCCCCCCCCCGATGAGCTCAGCCACGCCCCCAACGTCAGCGACGTGACTGCGTCACCTCCGCTGACTCAGCTTCGGGGGTGGGGTTTCCCCCGGGCCCGGATTCCTCCGGGGCGGAACTCGGGGGCTCCGAAGCGGGGGGTTCCCCGCCCCCCGGGCACATTTGGGAACCCTACTGGTCCACCATTTGAGGACCATTGGCCTACAATAGGACCAATACAAAAATGGGGGGGGGGAGCAAAGAGAAAAAAATCTCAGGTTAGTAACTCATAGGAAGCAATCGTAGACAGGTCTATGTGGAAGTAAGTCCCGGGTTATTCAGTGGGGCTTACTCTCGGGAAAGTGCCCTTAGGATTGCAGCCATAGATAATTGAAGCATGAAGCGGCTTCAACTCTTGCTGCAAGGATGTCCTTTACTAAGGTGCAGGGGGCAGGGACATGCAGCAAGCCCCACCCCCTGCTCCCAGCAGCCCTCAGTCAGAGCAAGAAGCAGCCAGGTAAGTTGCAGAGCCCCCCCCCCGGCCCCCCGGCCCCCCAGCCCAAAACAGTCCAGTGGAGCCTGAGCGGTGGGTGTTGCCTTCTGACACACTTCCGGTGATGTCAGGGAGTGTGGCATATGCAAATAAGTTATGCTAATGGGTTATGCTAATGAGCTCCTGCACCTCTTTTTCTACGAAATGACCCCTGTTCTGGAATGCAGTGTAAGTCATGGAAACACATTTTAAAACTGTATTAAAGGTGCCACCTGCTATCAACAAATATATATATATATATTGATTAATTATATTTCTATCCTACCCTTCCTCAAAGAAGCTCAGAACTAGAAGGAGGAGGAGGAGGAGGAGGAGGAGATTGGATTGATACCCCGCCCTTCTCTTAGAGCAGCTTACAAACTCCTTTCCCTTCCCCTCCCCACAACAGACACCCTGTGAGGCACGTGGGGCTGAGAGAGTTCTGAGAGAATTGTGACTGGCCCAAGGTCACCCAGTAGAGCAGCCCTGACAAAACTACGGCTTGCCCAAGGTCATCCAGCAGGTGCAAGTGGAGGAGTGGGGAATCAAACCCAGTTCTCCCAGATTAGAGTTCACACACTTAACCACTACACCAAACTGGCTCTAATGCATGTGTCTCCCTTCTTTCATTCTATCTTCACAGCAGCCCTGTGAGGTAGGCTAGATGGGGAGGGAACGACTGGCCCAAGATCATCCAGTGAGTTTCATGACGAGAGGGGATTCGATCCTGGGTCTCCCCATGCCTAGTCCTTCGGCAGTGAAGGAATACAACAGCGCTGGTGGGAAAATTAGTGTTGTCAGGTCCTCTCTGGCCACCGGCAGGAGATGGGGGGTTAGGGTTGGCAGATCTAGGTTGGAAACTCCTGGAGATTTGGGGGTGGGGCCTGGGGAGGACAGGAAACTCAGTGGGGTACAAGGGCACAGAGTCCCACCCTCCAAAGCATCCATTTTCTCCAGGGGAACTGATCTCTGTAGTCTGGAGATTCTGTAATTCCTGGGGATCCCCAGGTCCCACCTGGAGGCTGGCATCCCAAGGAAAAGTAGAAGTAAACCTAACGTTCTCAGCTTCATCCTACATTCTGATTTCTATTTCCCTTTTTATTTGGGCATAAAACGTAAGACATTTCAGAAAGAAAACAGGTTTTGTTTTCTTTCATGACTCAGGAGACTGGATGTATAAAATGAGATTGTAGTAATTGGCTGTGTTACAAAATTGTACAGAGAGCAGGGAAATAATGCTTGGGATCTGCGGCCATAAGACTTCCACTACCCAAGGAAGTCTCAGAGCGGCTTACAAACTCCTTCCCCTTCCCCTCCCCACAACAGACACCCTGTGAGGTAGGTGGGGCTGAGAGAGCTCTTGACAGAAACTGCTCTTTTTAAAGAACAGCTGTGTCAGAACTATGGCTTGCCCAAGGTCATCCAGCCAGGTGCAAGTGGAGGAGTGGGGAATCAAACCCGGTTCTCCCAGATTAGAGTCCGCGCACTTAACCACTACACCAAACTGGCTCTCCCTTGATGCCACTTTCCAAGTCTGATTTGTTTCTGCTTGTTCCCAAGTATACCTCTTCCCAATGGGAACCAGTTCTTCCAGACAAAGAGCTCTGTGTAACTCAACAGCTCACACAGCTTTTCACTGGGAGGAGTTGGCCTGCTGATTGTATTTCTCAGCACAATGGGCAGGACGAGGAGTTCCACGCATAGTTCTGTGCACGCAAGCAGAAAGGCCCAGTTGATTGCTAGCTAAAAAGAGAGAGGAGAGTATCTGCCATTCATCATTGGACTTCTCCCCCCCCCCCCTTTCCGCTTTTCTGATTTTTCTTGGAAGCAGCACCTTTGTCAGAAATAGAACTGACCCTCCAAAAATATATATGTATCAAACACATTTAGTCACATTGCTGCATTGGCAGTGATGTGCTAGGAGCTTGGTGTAATGAAGCAGCAATTAGCAGCCGCTGTGGTGTGAGGTGGGCTGCATCAACATGGAAATGTGGCAATTCTTTTTTAAAAAAGAAGGGAAAAGAAGAAAACTTTAAGCCATCATCTGTCACCCCCAGCTCCATTCTGTCCCTCCTCCTTGGACGAGGAACCGTAAACTGTCCCTTACTAGGCTCTGCAGAGTTCCTAGAGAAGGTTGGAAGGAGGCCGTGGCTCAGAGGAAGAGCTTCTGCTTTGCATGCAAAAGGTCCCAGGTTCAATCCCTGGAATCTCCAGTTGAAAGGACCAGGTAGTCGGTGATGCCAAATACCTCTGCTTGAGACCCTGGAGAGTCACTGCCAGTCTCGGTAGGTGATACTGATCTTCAGGGCTCTTTTTGTAGAAAAAACCCAGCAGGAACTCATTAGCATAATAGGCCACACCCAACAGCAGGAACTCATTAGCATATTGGGCCACACCCCTGACAGCACAGCTCATTAGCACATTAGGCCGCACCCACATGTTACCAGAAGTGTGGTTATCCAGCCACACCCACCTTTTGCTTGTTATTCTGTTTACCTTGTCTGTTGTCAAAAACCCAGGGCCTTTTTTTGTAGCCGGAACTCCTTTACATGTTAGGCCACACACCCCTAATGTAGCCAATCCTAATGAGTTTCTGCTGTTGGGTGTGGCCTATTATGCTAATGAGTTCCTGCTGGGCATGGCCAACTTGGGAGCCAGCTGGAACTCTATTCCTGTGCGTTCCTGCCCAAAAATAGCCCTGCTGATCTTAATTGACCAAGGATCTAATTCATATGTGTCGAGCCGCTTACTGGTGAATGCAAGTACCTCTGGCTCTCAAAATGTTACCAACAGCATGTGCAATTGGTTTCTGCAAGCCATTTCAGGTTACACTCTATCCTGTGAACGTATGACTCTGTCTTAGACCATGGGTCCATCTAGATGTCGACTTACCAGCTCTCTCAAGCAAGGAAGGGCCTTTCGCTTACTTTAGCGATTCTCAAAATTGTGAGTCACGACTCTCTTTCTCAGGTGGGCGGAGGAGGAAGAAGGTGAGCTGGAGGCGGATACTCGGGGAGGCAGGCTGGTAAATTTGGGTTTGCCACTGCGGAATGTGCAAAGTGGCCGTGAAATAACAGCTCATTGTCCTGTCATGGTATATATATATATTTATGAATGCTGCTCATGACAAGTAAAATAGGATCTGGTTCTGTGTGAACCAATGTGTGATTCTTGCACTTTTTATTTATTTGTATTTTAAAAAAAATCTTGTCAGCAGGGGTCGTTTTGTAGAAAAAGAGCTAGGGGAACTCATTAGCATAACTCATTAGCATATGCCACACCCCCTAACATCACCGGAAGTGTGTCATAAGGCCACACCCACCACTCAGTCTTAGTCTTAAAGGTTAGTCTTAAAGGTGCTATTTGTTAGTCTTAAAGGTGCGGGAGTGCGAGGAAGCCCCGCCAAGGCCCTCCCTGGCCCCAGGCAGGCAGGGGTGGGGAGAGGCGGGGAGGAAGCAACTTACCCTCCCTCTTCTCCTGCCTCCTCCTGGCTGAATGAGGGCCGGAAGCGGGGCGGCCGGAAGCAGGGGGCAGGGCTTCGTCGTGTGCCCCGCCCCTCACCCGGGGGAACGGCGATCCCCCGCGATTCCCCCGAATCGACGTCTGCTTGTCAGACTCGAGTCCGCTAACAGCGCCGCCATCGGACTGCAAGGACACAAAATGCACCGGCGAGTGAGATTAAAGCTCAGATTGAAATGCACAAAGGATCAGTTTAAAAACCATGCAGGTTTTTTTTTTGTTAAGGACAGCTCAGTCTACTGAAAGAATTTGGCAGCGGGACGTGCCCTCAAGTCACAGCTGACTTAGGGCGGCCCCATAGAGTTTCCAAGGCAAGAGGCGAACAGAAGTGGATCTCTTGGGTGGTGATTACACCACCCGGGCTCTCCAACCTGAAGCTACACCTGCTACGTCCTCTGGTTCTGTTGCTTCCTTCACTCAGGCTGTTATGAACATGGACCACCAGCAGGGGTCCGTGGCTACAGGCCGGAGCTTAGCTCTTCAAGACAATAAGAACTTAGGATCCTAGTTCCCCCAGCACGGACCAATAGGAACTATGGCGGGAAATTCAAACCCCCCAATGGGACTGTGGGTGTGCTGGGCGGGTGTGTATATAGTTGGCCTTGCAGGGCCGTTTTTGCAGTTCGATGTTAAGTACAATAAACGTGTGCAAACACATGTCCAAGTCGTCCATGCCGCGAACCCAGTACTTTTCACAGGCCCTGATACAAGTACTGGATGGTTGATCTCTTTGTCTCACTATGGTCAAATTCTCCCTTTCATGGGCGTCAGCAAATTCCTCATCCCTCTCCAGCACATGCTTGAAGGACAGGATGGCAGCAACGTGTGAGGTCAAACCAGCCACCGAATACTGTCCAACTTGTTTAGCAGGTCCCCCTGTTTCTATAATTAGGCCCGTGAGAGACAGCCCCATCAGTGGCCCACACAGTTTCCTCGTATCAAGAATGTGTTTACAGCCAAACTAGAGCCCTGTTGCCGGATGCGAGCCAAGTGCAAAATTCTTTTCAAGCCCAGATGCACTTAACGCTTTGAAGTCCTGCTAATCTGATAAGGTGCCCAGGGAATTATGTGGGTAAACAGTGCCCCTGCAGAGATAGGGCACTGGGGAAGGCTGGTTCTTCCTCAAGGGAGGGAGGGAGCTGTGAGCATTTTGCATTGTTCCTGCTGCCCCAGGCACTTAGTCTTGACTGCTGTGATTTAAATAGGGTTGTCAACTCTGGGTTAAGAAATGACTGAAGATTTGGGGGCGGTAGCCTGACTGTTCCCTGGAAGGCCAGATGATGAAACTGAAGCTCAAATACTTTGGCCACCAAATGAGAAGGGAGCATTCACTGGAGAAGACCCTGATGCTGGGAAAGATTGAAGGTCGAAGACGACGGGGACGGCAAAGAATGAGATGGTTAGACAGTGTCATAGATGCAACGAACATGAAGTTGAGCAAACTTCAGAGGACGGCAGAAGAGCGGAAGGACTGGCGTGATGTGGTCCATGGGGTTGCGAAGAGTCGGACTCGACTGTGCGACTGAACAGCAACAACAAAGCCTGAGGAGGTTGAGGTTTGGGATAGGAGGGACCTCCAAGGCAGCCATTTTCTCCTGGGGAACTGTCATCTGCTGATCAGTTGTTATTTCAGGGGATCTCCAGACCCCCCCTGAAGATTGGCAGCCCTAGATGTCAAGAGCATCGGAAACTGCCCACCGATCAGACATTTCTGAGCTGTCGTGAGGGCTTACTGGAAAACGACAGAGGAAATGGTGAAGTTCGGAGAGCGGCAAGGATAGATGACCAGCCTTGGATGTCTCAGAGCATCTCCAGTGCAGGGCTCTTTTTGTAGAAAAAGCCCAGCAGGAACTCATTAGCATAATAGGCCACACCCAACCGCAGAAACTCATTAGCCTATTAGGCGACACCCCGACAGCACAGCTCATTGGCACATTAGGCCGCACGCCCATGTTACCAGAAGTGTGGTCATCCAGCCACACCCACCTTTTGCTTCTTATTCTGTTTACCTTGTTTGTGGTCAAAACCCAGGGCTTTTTTTGTAGCAGGAACTCCTTTGCATGTTGGGCCACACACCCCTAATGTAGCCAATCCAAATGAGTTTCTGCTGTTGGGTGTGGCCTGTTATGCTAATGAGTTCCTGCTGGGCGTGGCCAACTCGGGAGCCAGCCGGAACTCCGTTCCTGTGCGTTCCTGCCCAAAAATAGCCCTGCCAGTGGGTATTTCGGGAGGTGACCTGGAGGATGCTGGGGCAGGTTGCATGGGCCGAGGAGAGAATGAAGTGGGAGAGGCCTGTCGAGATATTCTGATGTGAGAGTCAGAAGAGCCAAACAGTGCCCCAGACACACACACATACACTGTGAGTTAAAAATACAACGATCAATTTGCTGCCGATAAATTGCTACGCAAAAAGATCCGTCACTACTTGAGTCGAGACATGAAGAAGGGCTCTGCTGAGTCAGATCAGGGGTCCATTGAGTCCAGCATCCAGTTTCACACACTGGCCAACCAGTTTTCCTGGAGGGCCAGCAAGCAGGGCATGGAGGCCAAGACCTTCCCCTGATGTTGACTCTCACCATATTCAAAGGTTGATTGCCTCGACATGCAGAGGTTCCCTTCCATCACCATGGCGATAGACATGTGTCTGTCTAGTCTCCTTTGAAAGAAAGGGCTGCCCCTCCCATAAGATCACCGACAGTGGCAGCAGAGGGCTCTTCAAGAGAGCCTTCATGGACCAGCCAGTGTTGAATGGCACATGCTGGTCCTAAAGATGGGTTGGTCACAAGAGGCCTAAACTAAAATGGAAGTTTCGTCCCTCCCTTATCCCCACACCACACACAAATTGAGAAACTCATATGTAAGGCCCTCACATGTAACGCTTTCCATATAGCTGTATTTTAGATTCCTAAACGCAAGTGTCTTTAAGGCAGTAATTGGCACAGTGTACCAAGCGCCGAAGAATAGATTCTTTTGAACTATGGTGCTAGAGAAGACTCTTGAGAGTCCCTTGGACTGCAAGAAGATCAAATCAGTCAATCCTAAAAGAAATCAACCCTGACTGTTCCCTGGAAGGCCAGATAATGAAACTGAAGCTCAAAGACTTTGGCCACCCAATGAGAAGGGAGCACTCACTGGAGAAGACCCTGATGCTGGGAAAGACTGAAGGTCAAAGAAGGCGGGGACGGCAAAGGATGAGATGGTTAGACAGTGTCATAGGTGCAATGAACATGAAGTTGAGCCAACTTCAGAGGGCGGCGGAAAACAGGAGGGCCTGGCGAGATCTGGTCCATGGGGTCGCAAAGAGTCAGACTCGACTGTGCGACTGAACAACAACAACACACCTATTACTTTTGAGGAGCTTGTTTGCCTCTAGAGCCTTTGGGATATGATCCAAAGGGTCTTCAGTGGAACAGAAAAGAATGGGGGAGGATGAGATCATTCTCTACCAGATAGCTAACTAGAAAAATACTGATCTAATCCCGGGTAGTTGCATCATAGAAACTTGCCTTCCCTTGGCTATTTTCTTCTATCTCTGGGTCTGGCTACCTCTGTGGCTCTGAAGTAGGGTTGCCAGCTCCCCCCATGGAGGCAGAGGTCCCCCGCCACCACTTTTGTCACCCACTGGTGGTGGGGGACTTATCAGGAGAAAGAGGAAGGTTCAGGTGACATGGTGACATCACTTCTGGTGCACACAGGAAGCGATGTCATCACACTGGTGACATCTGGGTGGTATTTTGGTAGAAACTCTATGGTAGAAGCCATTTTTACCCTACAGTTTTTCCCCAGATTCCAGAATGGCACCAAGACATTGCAGCTTGAAGACATTGCCTGAGCCTTCCTTTCTCTCCTGGTAAGTCATCGCCATCCCCCACTGGTTGTCAGGAAGACCTGGCAACCCCACTCTGAGGGGAGCAGACTCTTCCTTTTCTTTCAACGATGAAAGTGATCAGCATTTTTTCTCACAAAGCAAAGAGCAAATCCTAGCTGTCCTGCACCTTCCTAGGCTAAGGTGTTTCAGTAGAACCCAGGACACTTCACCTTTGTATCTAAAGGGAGCACCCATTCAGAAACAGTTGCCTCAGACTTCCGGTTTCGGTGCATTGATGGAGGGCACGCTCCTCTGAAGCTCCGGAGAGAGTGGCCCGTGACCTTGCAGCAGGGAGGGGGTCTGGCTGGTTCTGGACTCCCCCCGGAGCCCTTGTAGAGGGCTCCCAGCCTGGGGCACTAGGGGTGTCTCTCCCAAGGCTGATGCCAATGGATCGAGGCTCCCCCCTGCCCTTATGGGTCCCTGCTGCTGCGGAACCATTCTGGGCATGAGACAAGCCTACCAGACCAGCGAGCAACTGACCCAGCGAAAACAAAAAGACTTTCTCTTACCTGATGAAGTGGAGTGTGAGTAAGATGCCAGTCCGGGTGCCCCCAAGAAAAAGCGGGGGGGGGGGGGTGCTCCCCACCCCTTTAAACTGGCAAAGATTTAAAAGCATTAGAGAGGGCAGAAAGTGGCTGCGTTTGAGCGGATGGCTGAATTTAATCACATACAATGCCAGACTGTTAAGGCATTAGACTGAATAAACTTTCTAAAACTTAAGCGAACTTTTACAAAACATAAACAATGTCTTATCGGGCTGAAAAGATGGCGGCGAAAATGAAGCTTCAACAAGGAACTGCCAGCTCAACACGTCCGGTTTCTAAACCAGAAGTGAACGTTGACTTTGCAGGCATGCTGGATACTGCCTTGCGACCTCTGGTGGCTCAGATGACTAACATCAGCAAGACCTTGGAGTCTTTACAAAAACAGCTAAAGGAATCCAACAAAAGAACAAAAGAAGTTGAAAACAAGACTAAAGCGATCAAAGACTGGAAGTTGTGGAAAAAGAAAGATCTTCAGATAAAACTCAACGTCTGCAGCTGCAAATGGAAAAATCTTCATACGTGTTGAGATTTCAAAGTGTACCAGAAGACAATCTGAGAATCTGAAAGTGAAGCGCTTGCACCAGTGACAGGCATTAAGTCGGAAGTATTACCAAGTGGAATGGATATGATCTACCGGACATATTCAGAATTTATTAAGAAAAAAACCTGCCTGGTGAAATATACGTCAGATTCTCTAAGAGCTCTATAAGAGATGCAATATTGAAAGCAACATCTGGGACTACACTGAAAATCAAAGAAGAAGACATCAAAATACTAAAAGACATTCCATTTGAGATAAGGAAGAAGAGAAAACAATACAAGAATTTAACCACCTATCTACAGGAAAATTCCACTACCTACCGATGGATACTACCTGAAGTCTTGATGTTCAACTACAAAGGCAAAAAAGAAAAGATTCTCTTTTACCAAAGCGAAGCAGTTTTTGGAAAGACGTCAGGAACCCAAAAAGGATACAAAGAACACAGGGGAAGAAGAAGGCGAACTGGACAGTTCGCATGGCTTGGAAAGCCACGAAACATCTGCAGATGGCAGCTCAGAAGTAGAATCTGAATCAGAATTGGGAGCAGCAGCACCGAAACCATCCTGAGACGATAAAAGCAAGAAGAGAGGAAGGAAAGGCAGAAAATAGCTTAAACTTTAGAAGAAATGTTCATATTACATTACATAATCTTGCATTGTCAATAATTTTAATTTTTTACATATCGTAATAACAAAATAGAATTTTTATTCTTAACTTGAATAAGAGAAAAGCTTTGATTAAAGATATTAATTATTATCATATATGGTCGTTGTATAGCTGTAATTTTAGTTAGTGTGTAGTTTTGTAGATTGACAGGTCCTAGTAGGGTTGCCAGCTGGAAGAATTGGTGGGGCAGAAGCATTGGAGGAAGACGACTGGGGTAAACAGTATCACACAGCACCATAACATCACTTACATCTGAGTAGCCTCAAAGCATTGTGTAATGTTCTAGGAATTCCTTCAATCTCTATGGTACAAATCATAGAGATTAGGAAAATTCCTAGAGCATCACACGACACCGTGATGTCACTCACCTGGAAGTGACATCACGGTGTTGCACAACGTTGCTTCCCCCAGTTCTGCTCCCCCCACTCCATTGAGCAAGGGTGGGAACAGTGGGGACGGGAAGTTGCCCACCAAGGTGGCCAGCTTATAAAGTCCAGATCTTAGCTATGTTAAGTGGAGGCAGAAGGTGGCACCAGCTGGGTCAGGCAGGAAGAATTCGGCTGTGCCTGCTGTTATAAAGTGAAGCCTACAGCAAAACGTAGCAGAAAATAACTTGTCTTGATTCACCCTGAAATATTTTCTCAGGAAGTCCTGGTGGAGGAAGCAAACCCCTGAAATTTCAGTTCTAACCCTGCTACTCAGCAGGTCTTGCATTAGAGGCATACGAATCTGTGGGAACTACTTTGGTTTGCAATTCTGTTAAAGAAGAGATGAGGAGAGAGAGAGAGATGGCTCTCTTTCTGGAAGGAGAAGGATTGTCAGTTCATGCTTCGCTGCATTGGAAGTTATCCTGGAGTATATTTTTAGTTGCTTTTTTCTCTTATGTAACCTCCATTATATAACGAGCCCTCCAGTTGGGGGGCATTTTGTGTGGTTTGCTTCAAGCGCAGCAGCCTGGTGTCCAAACAGAATAACTCTCTAAGGACAGGCTTGCAAAGAAGGGGGGGGGGATCTAATTATCTCCTTGCTGCACATTTGATCAAGAAGCACAGTGGAATCCAATGAAGTGGCCAGATCCTCAACTGAAGGTCAAAAATATTCTTTGTAGAAAATGCATTACTTTCCTTTGCCCCTCCTTCCTGTTAGCCTAGAAAAAGAATTAACCCAGCTCAAAATAGAAATTCCAGCCAGGCTTACGCTGCAGGGTTTAAAGAAATGAGCGAAGATATTTTTTTTTCCTTTTTGTGGTACAAAATCTACAAAGGGAAATCTCTCCCCTTTCTGCAGTTGGCACCTGTGACATACCTGTAGAAGTGCACATTCTTTAGTGGTGGGGAAGTTGCTGGCTTCTTTCTATCCAACGTTTATCCCGCCTTTCCTTCAAAGAGCTCAGGGCAGCATACATGGTTCTCCTCTCTTCTATTTTATTCTCACAGCAACCCTGTGAGGTAGGTTCAGCTGAGAGAGGGGAATGGCCCAAGGTCACCTAGCATGCAAAACAAGGATTTGAATGTTGGTTTGTTTCCCCAGTCCTAGTCCGACATTCTAATCACTGCACTGCACTGCACTGAAAATCATTGGACTCCTTATGGCCCTCAAGGCCAGATCCAGGATTTCATAGTCTTCTGTGGGAAAGGGTTGTCCTGAGCTGCACATCCTAGTAAGCAAGGGTCACCTACGTCTTCCAGAGCCAGTTTGCTGTAGTGGAGAACCGGGTTTGATTTCCCTCTCCGCCACATGCAGCCAGCTGGGTGACCTTGGGTCAGTCACAGTTCTCTCAGAGCGG
>NW_015170889.1:1912173-1960974 GCF_001447785.1 Gekko japonicus
AAAGAGTTTGTAAGCTGCTCTGAGACTCTGAGTGAAGGGTAGGGTATGAATTCTCCTCTTCCTCCTCCTCTTCTTCTTCTTCCTGCTAGATGGGACCAATGGCCCATCTGGTCTAGCATCCAGTTTCCCAAAGTGACCAGCTTCCATGAAACCGACAAGCAGAGAATGGAGGAAACAGTCCTTCCCAGTTGCTTGTCCCGAAGATACTCTCAGAGTTGTTGTGCCTCTATACATGGAGGCTCAATTCCTAGCAGTCATACTTAATAATAATGTAAGCCAGATCAGATCCATGGACTTTCTAGTCCAATTTTGTGTTACGAAACATTGGCCGGCCTGATATCTCTGGGATGCCCCCAAGCAGAAGAGGAAGACAAAGAGAAGAGATTGGATTTATACCCCGCCCTTCACTACCCAAATGTGTCTCAGAGCGGCTTACAGACTCCTTTCCCTTCCCCTCCCCACAACAGACACCCTGTGAGGTAGGTGGGGCTGAGAGAGCTCTTGACAGAAACTGATCTTTTTTTCAAGAACAGCTCTTATCAGAACTACGGCTTGCCCAAGGTCATCCAGCAGGTGCAAGTGGAGGAGTGGGGAATCAAACCCGGTTCTCCCAGATTAGAGTCCGCACACTTAACCACTACAAGCAGGGACTGAAAGCTCAGGATATTGCCTAGGGCAGTGGTCTTTGACTGTTCCAGACCTGAGACCCATTGAGCTGCAAGCACATGACAGGAAGAGGAGGAGCTAGAGTTATGACTTCAGTGTCAATGACAAAGTTATGGACAGCAAACAAGGAGAGCTAGGGACAGGAAATGCAAGCATACACCAAGAGATGTACCAGAGTGAGGAGTGAGCCACAGGACAGAAGAGCCTTGCTGGATAAGAACGTGAGAACATAAGAGAAGCCAATGTTGGATCAGGTCAATGGCCCATCCAGTCCAACACTCTGTCACACAGTGGCCAAGAGTGCCATTAGGGGCATATACAGGGGCATTATGATACTGGCTGATTTGTTTTCAATTTCCTTCCTAATAATCCTTAGCATAGTGTTGGCCTTTTTTATTGCAGTCGCACACTGTCTCGGCATTTTCAGTGAGTTATCTACTACAACTCCAAGATCTCTCTCTTGGTCAGTCCCTGCCAGTTCAGATCCCATCAACGTGTATTTATATTTAGGATTTTTGGCTCCAGTGTGCATCACCTTGCACTTGGCCACATTGAACCCCATTTGCCACGTTGAGGCCCACTCGCCCATCCTCGACAGATCCC
Source organism: Gekko japonicus (assembly GCF_001447785.1). Classification (NCBI taxonomy): domain Eukaryota; kingdom Metazoa; phylum Chordata; class Lepidosauria; order Squamata; family Gekkonidae; genus Gekko; species Gekko japonicus. The sequence continues at coordinate 1,913,443 of NW_015170889.1, forward strand.
TTTGGAGTGCCTCACAATCCTCCCTGGTTTTCGCCACCCTGAACAATTTCATGTCATCTGCAAACTTAGCCACCTCACTGCTTACTCCCAACTCCAAATCATTAACTCAACCCCAAGCATCTTTCTGCTTGGGGAAATCCTGGGCTTATACTAATGAACTAACAGCCAACTGCTTCCTAGATGTTGACTCCTGGAGTTTGAGTTTCAGCATCTGCTGCTGTTTTTTCTGTCTCTAAGGTGAAGGGAAGGGCAGACACAAACACCCCTTTGCCGGAGTTTCAAGTCATAGATTGTGTCTGGCTTAGGGCTGCCAAGCCGCGGCGGGGGATCCGCACGTCTTCACAGGATCCCTGCCATGGGGGACAGCGATACGGGTTGCACCGCCGTCGCCAGGATGTGACGCTACGCGTCGCTCTGGCACCGGGACTCCAAACAGCCCCGTTGCCAGAGCGACGCATAGCGTCACATCCTGCCGGTGGCGGTGCAACGCGTATCGCTGTCCCCCGCGGCAGGGATCCTGTGAAGACGTGCGGATCCCCCGCCGCGGCTTGGCAGCCCTAGTCTGGCTACAGTATTCTGAGCTGGGTAGCCCGGGCTCACTCACTCTTGTCGGATCTTGGATGTTAAGCTGGGCCAAGGAACTGCAGGGTCACTCGCTACACAGAGGCAAGCAGTGGCAAACCACCATTGAACGTCCCTTGCCTTGAAGACCTTAAGGGGTTGCCGTAAATCATCCACAACTTGACAGGCACTTTCTGCCACCGCTTGGCAAATGCTTTGGCTGTTTCTGTACGAATGGCATTCTAGACGGGGAGCAGGAATCAATAGGAAATCAACTGTTTGGTTTCAAGACAGTAAGCTGATCATGGGGCTACTCGGGGGTCATTTCGTAGGAAAAGAGCTGCAGGAGCCCATTAGCATACCTAGTAGGCTATTAGCATAATAGCTCATTAGCATATGCCACACACCCTGACATCACCGGAAGTGATGTCAGAAGGGGAAGCAAAAAGGGGGGGGAGGCATCTTCAAAAGCTTCCCGGGCTGGGGTGGGGGGGGGGAAGCGAAGAGAGAAGGGGTTTAAAGTTTAAACCTCCTTTTCTCTAGAGTCATGCTGCAGCGGCGGCATGATCTTCCCACTATATTCTATGGGGCCACAGAATACAATGGAAAGATCGCACCACAGTGGCTCCAGAGAGAAGAGGTTTAAAGTTCTCTCTTCGCTCCAGAGACTCCAGAGAGAAGGGGGTTAAAGTTCTCTCTTCACTCCCCCCCCCCCCCCCCCCCTTGGCAGGCCGGCTGGGGAAGGGGAGGGAAGGGGAGGCTTTTAAAGATGCCTCCCCCCTTTTTTTGCTTCTCCAGCCAGCCTGGCAAGGCAGGGGGGGGAAGCAAAGAGATAAGGGGTTTAAACTTTAACCCCCTTATCTCTAGAGTCATGCTGCAGCAGCGGCGCGATCTTTCCATTGTATTCTATGGGGCCATAGAATACAGTGGAAAGATAGTGGCGCGACTCTAGAGAGAAGGAGCTGGGGGCGGGGCTTGCCACCATTTGTGCCTGGTCCTGGGCTGCCGGAGTGGTGCTCCGGCATGCTCCAGCCCCAAATGTCCCCTGGGGCTCCTTCTTACCTTTGGGGCTTGTTGGCATTGCTTTTAAGACTCAGGGTGGCCGGCTGCTCACCCAGCGGCTCTGCCTTTCCCTTGAAAGGGCAGCCAATGTAGTTATCTCATGCATTTTCACTGGGAGCGGATTTGAAGTTCTGAAAAGAAATTCTCCTTTTGGTGCAGCGGTTAGGAGCGTGGACTCTAATCTGGGAGACCTGGTTTTGGTTCCCCACTCCTCCATATGCGGCTGCTGGCATGACCTTGGGTCTGTCATACTTTCAGAGCTGTTCTCTCAAGGGCAGTTCTCGAGAGAGCTCTCACCACCACCTACCTCACAGGGTGTAGGGAGGGGAATGGGAAGGGATTGTAAGATGATCTGAGACTCCTTTGGGTAGTGAAGGGTGGGGTATAAATGTGATCTCCTCGTTACCGTCTTCTATCTTTCATCATGCACTTGCACAGAGAGGATCATGGGGGACTCTTGGAGGATTCTTCTGTGGCTCCTAGCTGTGGTGTCTAAAAGGAACCACCATGTCCAGAGGCTGTAGCCATCGCAATACCAGTGCTAGCAGGCATCTGTGTCCACTCGAAGCCGTGCAGCCACGTTTTGATCTGTGGCTTCGCCCGATTTCCCCCACAGTTTCGTGATCCTCAAAAAACAGTATCACGAAAGTGCGGGGAAAATGGGCGAAGCTGTGGGTCAAAATGCTGCCACGTGGCTTCGAGTGGGAAATTGACCAATAGAAGCAGGGCAAAGGGACTTCTGGTCTACAGAACAGCGATGGCGGACGCTCTCCTCACAACAGGGGAGGGCGAATCGCACACCAGCGGCCTGGAGGTGTGCCACCTCAAGTGACACCCCCGCAGAGCCTTTGCGATAGGCTCCAGGCCAGGGGGCTTTTGAGGGGTAGCCTCTTCGATGGCGCAATGCCGGAGAATTGAGGCTCCCCTCCACCCCAACGGTCCAGTCTCTGAGTGGCCTTTGGGCACAAGCTGGACTGACCGGGATAAGCGCCGGAGATTGAGCGGAATGGTGTAAAACCGAGCGTGGTCAGAGAAACTGACCGACAATGAACGTGAGTTCTGAATAAAATGGAGTAGTTTGAAAAGCGATCCCTCCCCCCTACGGTTGAAAAAAGAGAATGCAAAGAGGGATGCCTCTTATGCGAATGAGCGGCTAACGGACACAAAGGGGGAGAGGGGAGGAAGTAAACTGAAAGTGCTTTGAGAGACTTATCTGAATTGTGAAGTCATTTGGCGAGTTTTCTGAGTTCTGTGGAAGTGGCAGAAATTGTAAACAAAACGGGAAAGATGGCGGCCCAGCAGAGAAAGTTTAAAACAAAGCCGGGCAGTCAGAGTCCGAGACCGGAAGAGGGAGCAAATGTCCTCAAACTCCTGGCGGATATGCTCAAGCCGGTGATGGAACAACTCGATGGTATTAACCAGCAATTGACCGTGATGAATAAAAACTTTGCAGCACAGCAGCATCAGCTGAATGAAACAGAGAAAAAAGTGGAGCAGGCAAACGAGAAAATTAAAGAGATAGACACCACAAGCAAGAAGTTGAAGAAAAGGATGGGAGATGTGGAAACGAAGCAGAATTGCCAAGAGAATCGAGTTTTGCAGCTACAGATGGAAAAAGCTAACATGATTCTCAGGTTTCAGGGAGTTCCTGAAACGGATCGGGAAGACCTGAAGAGGGTGCTCAGTGAGATTATCGCTCCAGTAGTAGGCTTAACAGTGGATGAACTTGTAAACGAAATGGAGTCATCCTATAGGGCATACTCCAATTACAATAAAAAGAATAGCCTACCTGGAGAAATAGTGGTCAGGTTTTCAAGACAAACCAGAGATGCCATTTTAAAAGCAACATCAGCAACTCCACTGAAAATGGGAAATGTAACCATTAAAACTTTAAAAGACATTCCATTTGAAATTCGACAAAAGAGGAAAAGTTACAAGGACTTAATTTCTTTCCTTCAAACTAATAGAATATCGTATAGATGGGCGGTTCTGGAGGGTGTCATCTTTAAGATCAACGATAGAAGAGAGAAGATAGACTCCACTTTTAAAGCTAAAGAATTTTTGAGACGTCAGCTGGGGACAGATGAAGAGTCCAAAGAGGAAGAAACGAAGTCTAGTGACTCTGCTACCTCTGGAACGGAAGAGGACTCTGCAGCAGAAAAGAGTGCAGGACCTGCCAGAGTGGTATACGATTTTAGAGACAGAAAGCCAAAGTAAAGGCAGAAGGACTTGGAAAATGGCCGTTTGAAGCAATGAACAAGAAGATGATCAGAGATTTCTCTCATAACAACTAATAAAATAACATATAAATAGTGAATTGTTATAAGCAAGAACTCTACAAGTATATTGTGATATTAACACTTATAGTACTAACAATTTTACTAAGTGAAAAGACCTCCTCCTCTTGGGGTTTTAGTTTAGTGTGGTTTGCTTTCCTTTATCCTTAGTTGTAGTCCCTTTCCTAATATTTCTTTGTAGTTTTTGTAGTATTTGCAAAATAAAAAATATCCCTCCAGGGATTCTTAAAAAAGAAGAAGCAGGGCAAAGGGAGGCGCGACCATGGTGCAGCTCTTGTGTAAAATCGGTCATTGTCTTCTGTGAAATGTTTGCTTGTAGTTCCACTAGGGAAGGATAGCCAGTGCTTTGGTGAGGTTGATACCAACTTTTCAGTCATTCTCTCGTCTCCTTTATCGCACTCCTTGAACGTGGTTAAGTGCGCGGACTCTCATCTGGGAGAACCGGGTTTGATCCCCCACTCCTCCACTTGCACCTGGCTGGATGACCTCGGGCAAGCTGTAGTTCTGATAACAGCTGTCCTCGAAAAAGAGCAGTTTCTGTCAGAGTTCTCTCAGCCCCGCCTACCTCACAGGGTGTCTGTTGTGGGGAGGGGGGAAGGGAAAGGAGTTTGTAAGCCGCTCTGAGACTCCTTTGCGTAGTGAAGGGCGAGGTATAAATCCAATCTCCTCCTCCTCCTCCACTCATACAGAACTGGAGAAGAGAGCTCAATGCAGTCTCTTAATTTATTTACACTCCGACTGCTGCCTGTTTATCATGGTCTCCCTTCACCAATTAAAGGTGGTGACAGAGACCTGGCCGTTTTCCAGCAGAGCAAATACACCAGTTATCATCTATGGTGAGCCCGAGGAGTAATTGGTCTTTCTGGCCGTTTCCCTGGCAAAAGTTTGACCTGAGGCCTCAGATGAAAGCCGCCTTTTGAGCAGCTGAAGCTCATACTCCAAACTGCAGGAGTACAAGCTTCAGAAGTAGGGATGCCAGCCTCCAGGTGGGACCTGGGGATCCCCCGGAATTACAGCACATCTCCACAATACAATACATTCTCCCTGGGGAGAATGGCTGCTTTGGAGGATGAGCGCTATGGCGTTATACCCTGCTTAGATTCCTCCCCAGGCTCCACCCCCAAAATCTCCAGGTAATTCCCAACCCAGAGCTGGCAACCCTCCTGATTAGTGAAGTTGACTGATCTTCTTCGTGGTCTCTCTACAGTCCCACACGTGGGTTCTGCGCCTGTGCTCGGACCCGACCTCGGAGAACTACAAGAGCTAGCCTCTAGATTGGGCGTGCTTCCTTCCCGTGCTCTGGGGAGCAGAAGAGAAGAGATTGGATTTATACCCCGCCCTTCACTCACAGTCTCAGAGCGGCTTACAAACTCCTTTCCCTTCCCCTCCCCACAAGAGACACCCTGTGAGGTAGGTGGGGCTGAGGGAGCTCTGACAGAAACGGCTCTTTTTCAAGAACAGCCCTTATCAGAACTATGGCTTGCCCAAGGTCATCCAGCCAGGTGCAAGTGGAGGAGTGGGGAATCAAACCCGGTTCTCCCAGATTAGAGTCCGCGCACTTAACCACTACACCAACTGCATTTGTCTGGAGTGGGGAGTGCACGTCTGGAGCCTCTTCTTCGTCTCCTTTTCATCTGTCTCACCATCTTCATCATTGTCTTCATCTCCGTTGTCAGTGTTCGTACAAAAAAAAAAGAATTTTCTGTGAGTCTTTCTCCTCTGTCATCGTCTCCCCCCCTCCCTAGCTGTTGGTGTTGGTGCTTGGTAGGGAAGACCTGTTTTAAATGTTGTCGAAATTGTGAGGGGAAGATCCCTACTACCGACAGACATTCCCTCTGTCTTTTCTGCTTGGGCGAGACTCACCAACCGGACTCCTGCGCCAACTGCAGTAACTTTACAAAACAGGCTCTAAAGAACAGAGCTGTGAGGCTGAAGAGCCACCTCTTGGGGGCCTCCCTACACCCAATGATGTCCCAATCCTCACATTCTAGAGCCTCGTTGCCTCCCCCAACTCAGAGGGGAGGTTCAGCCAAGTCGGCAACATCTTCGGCCTCAACAGCCCTGAAGCGTAAGACCGGCAAACAGTCCAAGGAACTCTCGTTTTCGTCTTTGGACATGCTGAAACCGAAAAAGTCACACAAGTCGAAGGACCGGTCGGTACCGACACTCGCAACGATCCCAAAGTCGACCCCGTTCTCGGTACAACTCTCAGAAACTATGACCTTGATCATATAGGACTCCACTCCTGCGATCACACTGTCGTTGACCCCATCTATGGTGGCAGTCCCTCTTACACAGGTGGTGCGTCTCCATCTATGTGCAGTTATCTGCCATTGGACTTCCTCGAAGCCAGCCCTGCTCGTCAGGACAGACCTTCAGCTTTGTATATGGTATGGACGAGATATAAGAAGTACCAGAGTGACTTAAGACCATTGTGGATTGTACCAGTAGAAGTGTTGATATCTTACTCAAGACAGCGAGGTAGAGACTGGTTGCCATATAGAGACTTAATTAAAAAAGAGGGAACAGAGTGGGTAATGAAAAAGCAGAATGAAATTGAATATGAATATGAGTGGTTGAAATATATGCAGATTTATGATCTTTTTAGATCAGACAAAAAAAACTATGGTTTTAGAGAGGAAAAAAATGAAATTGAAAAGGTATGGGGAAGTGGAGGAGGAAAAAATATTTCTAAAATGTATAAGGTGTTGTTAAAATGGTATACTGAAGATGAAACTGTTAAAGAACAAATGTTAAAATGGGCTATTAATATGAATAAGGAAGTGGATATGGAAACTTGGGAATATTTGTGGAAAAACTCTATTAAGATCTCGACATGTACTAATGTTAAAGAAAATTGTTATAAGATGATGTATAGGTGGTACATGACACCTAAGAAGATTGCAAATATGAATCAAAATATGTCAAACAAATGCTGGAAATGTAAGAGGCATGAGGGCTCATTTTATCATATGTGGTGGACTTGTGAGAAAGCTGTAGACTTTTGGACAAAAGTCCACAATGAAATGCAAAAAATACTGAAATGTTCTTTTAAAAAAGCACCGGAAATTCTGCTTTTGGGACTCAAAATGGAAGAAGTCAATACGACTAAAAAAACTTTACTCTGGTACCTGATAGTGACAGCGAGAATGATTTATGCTCAGTTTTGGAAGACAGAAAAGGTACCAGAGGTTGAAGAATGGATACAAAAAGTTCTGTTCATGGCACAAATGGATAAGATTACAAAAAAACTGAATAACAAAGAAGACGATGAGTTTTTTGGAGAATGGAATGATTTTAAAATTTATCTGGAAAAGAACTGGGATGTGAAACAAAACTTAATATGTTTAGATCAATATTAAGTCAAACGATGTTATCTTTAGATTGTAATGATGAAAAACTGATATTGTTGATGATATGAAGTAATTTGGAGCAGGGGTGGAAGCATTGTGGGAAGCCATTGGAGGGAGGGGAGGAACTGGGAATGGGGTAGACAATTGATAGAATGAAATGTTTTATATGTTGTATTCCTGAGAAAATAAAATTTGTTTACCAAAAAAAAAAAAGGACAGACCTTCAAAACCCAAAAGCCATGGATGTCTCCTCAACACCAATTCTGTCGGAGTCGATCTCGATCCTGAAGCCGGCACCGTTTCCATTACGCTCCCGCTTCCTATGCAGTTTCCTAAAAGCGCTACTTCTAGGTACTCGTTGGAGTTGTGATCTCCCTCTCTGCGGTAGCATTTTCCCTGATCCCTCCAGGAGTGTCACAGGTCTCCATCCCGCTCCTCCTACCAAGATCGGGACCACTATTCATGCCCTTCTTCTCCGTACCCATTGGAAGAATTCTTTGTGCGTCTTCCTCGGGACCAACAACCCCTGGTGTTTGGCCCGCCAGATGCTCCTATTATCATAAAACCACCTTCAGGTCCTCCAACAGCTCCCATTGCAGCCCCCCTGGGCCTCCGACCAACACACCAACAGATCCAATACCAACATCAGCTGCACTGTTGGATAACATTGGCCATCAGACTCCTGCCGCAGAACTGTTGGACATCGAATCCGAGGGGTTGGATTCGGAGGCTTCTCTTCACACTTCTCTGGATTCAGACACAGTTCACCCAGGTTCTCTGTCACCCTCAGAGGGATCCAAAGGTTACCTCGAACTGGTAACTCATATGGCTGCCGTGTTGAACATTCAGCTCACCAGCCATGCTCCAACGGTCACAGACTTGGTCCATAAGCTAGTGTAATCGGATCTTCCACCAGTGTCCTTCTCCCCATGCTCCCAGTTCACCTGGATGTCCTCCAATAGACATGGGAAAACCCACTTCTATCCCACCAACATCGAAGCGTCTCAGTTCTCTATACCGAATGCAACTGTCAGACTTGAAGTTCCTTTTTTCGCATCCGGCACCAAACTCGGTCATAGTGCACTCTGCATCCAAATTCAAGCAAGCACCACCTGCACTGGGGAGAAAAATATCCTCTGTCACCACCACAACAGCCAAGATTCATAACTAAGCCTATTTCTCAGCTTATTCCTTTCACCTGACAAACCAACTGTCCACTTTGGTTGCAGAACTACCTGAGGCTTCCTAGAAAACTGCTACTACCTTCATCAACGAATTGTCCAAATTGACAAAACAACAAATCAATACTGCCTGCCATGCAGTATCCTGCTCATCAAAGGCCATGGCTACTGATATAAAATTGAAGGTGGAAGATCTACCCTTTGATGGGGAAGGCTTGTTCCATGCCTCCATGGATGAGACTCTCGCCAAAGTAGATGACTGTCGTAAGAGAGCTCGCAGTTTGGGGGTATCACAGTCCTCCCAAGCATGGGCTCTCCGATTCAAGACCTGGAAGCCCAGCGGCCCCAAACGGTCCAGGTCTCCCCATCAGTCAGACTACTGGAAGCATAAGGCTCCCCTGGCTAAACAGCCGTACCACCATAAACCCAGAGCTCCCTCCTTCAAGAAGACAGCACCTCCTGCAAAACAATCTCTTTGACTCCCCCCTACAGAGCCCTTCTCATCCTCCATTGTTTACCTTGGGGAACCAAGCTATGCCCTTTCGTCAACACCTGGGAATCCATCACCACAGACACCTGGGTCCTTACCATCGTTCCCCTAGGATATGTCATCGAGTTTCTTTCGACCCCACAGGTCCCTCATTTACTGGCGATTCCTCCCTCCAGCTTCCTCCAAGAGGAAGTACAAACGCTCCTGGCCAAAGGAGGCATAGAACGCGTTCCACAATCTCAATATCACAAGGGATTCTACTCCCGATATTTAATTGTTCCCAAGCGGGATGGAGGCAAACGTCCCATTATGGACCTGCGATAACTCAACCACTACATCCCACACAAAAAGGTTTGGATGATTACTCTTTAGTCTATCCTCCCCCTGATCCCCACGGGTGCCTGGCTAGCATCCCTCGACTTACAAGATGCCTATTTTCACATCACCATTCGCCCTCAACACCACCGTTTCCTGAGATTCACAGTGGGATCACACACCACTAGCAATACCGAGTGCTCCCCTTCGGACTCTCAACAGCACCGAGAGTTTTCACAAAATGCATGGTGGTGGTCCTTCCTAAGGCTCCAGGGAATTTCGGTGTATCCCTACATCGACGATTGGCTGATAGTCTCCCATTCCCAGCATCAGCTTCATCGAGATGTAGTCACCACGCTCCAGCTCCTGGCATCCTTGGGTCTCTGTATGAGCCTCTCCAAGTCTCACTTGGCCCCCATCCAGGATCTACAGTTTATAGGGGCACAGCTCTGCATTCTCCTTCAACATGCCTTCCTCCCACAGGACAGAGCCTCCACCCTGCACTCTTTGGTGCTGACATACTTTCCTCACCCACGCAAACAGCTCTGGTCTTGTATCGTATGAAGGAATGTTTGTCAAAAATTTACATCCTGGAAATCTTGTCGGTGCTCTTGGACTCAGATCTAGCTTTTCTACAGCAGACCGACACAGCCACCCTCTGAAACGGCCTCATCTCCAGGTCCTGATTAATTAGATTGACCAATTTCTTTTATTCCCCTCCCCCCCGATCCTTCTAAATGCTGGTCCTAAACCCTGTAAAGTTGGAAGCTCTGATTTACTGAAGAAATGCTAGGTTCACGTCTTTATATATATAAAGAGAATATATATATATTCTCCCTTCCTCAATTTTATCTCTGTAACAACAATCCTATGAGGTAGGTTAGGCTGAGAGAGAGTGACCAGCCCAAGCTTCCTTGGCAGAGTGAATTAGGGTTGCCAGGTCTTAGCAGGCTGCTGGCGGGGGGGCTCCAGCCCGGGCTTCTGAATCTTCTGGAAGTGACATCATCCCATGTCACCCAGAGGTGATGTCATCACGCCGAGCACGTCATGCAGGTGACGCTCTAGCATTTGGCCAAAACCTCTATAGAGTTTTTAGCCAAATGCTAGAGCGTCCTCCGAGCAATGTGCCTAGCATGTCAGGTGTGATGGGACTCTTTGAGGGTGGGGCTACCCCGCTGGCCAGCTGGCCGGCGGCAGATTGGGGCCCCCGGAAGTGAGGGGAAACCAGCCCCCATCGGGGGGATGGCAACCCTAGAGTGGATATTCAAATGTGAGTCTCCAGATCCACTATACCAAAGTGGCTGACTAAATACAAAACTGTGGAAATGTCTTTGAAAGGGGGTCTGTTATTGTTCAAGACACAGATCTTGATACACTTCTGTTTTGAATTCTAATGTCACCCTCCCCCGCAAAATATTGTATGCATTTTCCCTCCCGCTGGAGGAGAAAAATGACACAGGCTGCAATACGAAGGAATTAAGGGGGAGACCTCAGATGAACGTTCCGACCATGAAACCTCTCAGAGTCTGAAAGAGGCAGCCATCTTGTTTGGCTGATGTCATAATCCCCAGGAACTATTTTGGGTCACAGAAACAGTTGCCTTGTTTGTTCTAGCAAATGCTGCCAAGCCAAAAGAGGATTATTGATGATATGACTCACCCGAGCAAAGGTTATGAAACGAACACAAACATTTTGTGACTAAGAGTCTTTATCAGTGTTGCCAACTCTAGCTTGAGAAAATCCTGGAGATCAGGATCAGTACCTGAGCAAGGCAGAATTTGGGGGTGGTGAGGGAGCTTAGTAGGGACGTGATGCCGCTGTAGAACTTCCCTTTCTCCTAGACTCATTGGTATACCATGAAATCCACCCTCCAAAGCTGCCCTTTCCTCCAGGGAACTAAGGTTGCCAACCTCCAGGTGGTGCATGAAGATCTCACACTATTACAACAGTTCACCTGGAGGAAACGGCTGCTTTTGAATGTGGACTCAATGGCATCATACCACACTGAAGTCCCTCCCCTCCCCAAGCCCTGCTCAGGTTCCACCCTAGGGTTGCCAGCCTCCAGGTGGGGCCTGGAGATCTCCGCTTTTACAACTGACCTCCAGCTGACAGAGATCAGTTCCCCTGGCAAGAATGGCTGCTTTGAAGGGTAGACTCTATGGCATTGTACCATGCTGAGGCCGCTCCCCTCCCCAAACCCTGTCCTTTCCCAGATCCACCCCCAAAGTCTGCAGGTATTTTCCCACCCAGACCTGGCAACCCTACTCCACCCCAAAAATCTCTAGGTATTTCCCAACTGGCAGCTGGCAACCCTAAGGAAAACTGATCTCTGGGGGAACTCAATTCCCCACTTGGAGATTGGTATCCCTGGCCCTTAGGCTTCAATGATTGATGGAACTGGAGGATTTATTAACTAATACTGTAGATGGATTGTGCGTAGGGGGCTCCTCCTACCTTATCCTTGAACGATCGCTGATATTGCATAATGGGCTGTGTTAGGAGGTCACTGATTGAAATTTCCTCTTGGCCACAAGAACCTCATTCGCTGGGTTTAGGCCTCAAAAGCCTGAGTTCCTCAAGGTGGGGGTCCTAATCAATGTTCCCTCTAAGCCGTGGAGTCCTGTGAGCAAAAATTTTACTTTGTGAGCTACTGGCATTAAAATGGTGAGCGAGCGATTTGGCTACGGCATAAATTACTTTGCTCTGGAGCCATCCTTCCTGAGCTAAGACAAAGATGTGGGAGCCGGAGGCTAAAAAACTGTGAGCTCGCTCACACTAACTCAGCTTAGAGGGAACACTGGTTCTAATACTGGTTTACTTTTCAGGGATTATGCTAATACCTCTACCTTGAATACTGAAAGGGTACAAATGTTTACTGTTACTATGGTGGACTAGGAACTTGAAACTGATACCAAATCCTTCTCGGACAATTTGGAGTTGCCAACTCTAACTTGGGAAATTCCTGGAGACTTGGGGGTGGACCCTGGGCAGTGTTTTGGGAGGGGGGAAGACCTTGGTGGGGGTACAATGCCATTGGCCCACCCGCCAAAGCAGCCGTTTTCTCCAGGAGAACTGATCTCTGTCAGCCAGAAATCAGTTGCAATTCTGGGAGATCTCCAGGTCCCACTTAGAGGACGGCAACCCTATGACAATGGATAATTCGTTTATGAGGTTCACAACTCCAAAAGGCAGGGATGGCCACTAACTCAGATGTCTTTAAAGGACAATTAGAAATCAGTGGAGGTGATTATGGCCACCCATGGCTATTAACTATGAGAATCTAACGGAATCACCAGTGAAGGCTGTTGTGTCCTGTTTTATGGTTTTGGGTAACTTTGGTCCAAGAGAATGAAGGTCTTAGCCATTACCTGTGCATATTTTAATATGTGTGCACATGTGTGTGCACCTGGAAGTCATGGTGACCTCTGGTGACTGACCCCTACTGGGGGCCTGGAAGATATTCAGAGAGGTGGCTGAATAAAGCCTGCCCCCGCCTCCCGGCTGCTGGTATTCCAAGGAGATCTCCCATCCAAGTACTTGCCAGAGTCGACCCTGCTTAGCTTCTGCGATCTGACGAGATGGGGCTTCCCTGGGCTATCCAGGTCAGGGCATCTGTGCATATTTTGAACTCCATGACTGCAGCATGCGTGGTGCATACTTGGGATTCTAAATTCTGCACTCAATCACAAGTGCATACAATTAAAATGGCTAAGCCCCTCTTTTCTTGGCACTCCAGTAACCTGCATTCACGGCCATGATCAGTCGAATTCTGCAATTTGAAAACATGTATGCCAATGTGCTGGACCATTATATAGCATGTGTCTGTGTGTTTTAAACAAAGAAATAAAGTTTCTAGCCTCTGCATCAGGATGTCTGGGTCTCTGTATAGAAGAAAACCACTGCTCTGGAATCAAAGTAAGTTACAAAAAGCTAGAAAACGGATATTCCATGCCTTTGTGGCGTGGGGGGGGGGGGGAGCCTCTGAATTTTCAGAAAGGTCAGGATTTAAATTGTAAAAATGCCCTTAGGTACTTTTGTCCACATTATCTGCAAGGTTCTCTGAATACCATCACAAAAGCTGGTCTGTTTCACCAGTACAGAGATACAGAACAAGCCAAAAAAAGGTTCCTTTTCAAATTTTACACCTCTTCCAATTTATTGTTCTTGTTTTCTAGAAGCTGTCCATAGTAGATCACTCTCTCATCCTCTTTAGGGTTATCAGGTCTGGATTGGGAAATACATGGTAATTTGGGGGAGTGGAGCAGTGTTCTCTCTAAGCTAATGTGAGCTCCTCCACTTGCACCTGGCTGGATGACCTTGGGCAAGCCGTAGTTCTGATAAGAGCTGTTCTTGAAAAAGAGCAGTTTCTGTCAGAGCTCTCTCAGCCCCACCTACCTCACAGGGTGTCTGTTGTGGGGCGGGGAAGGGAAAGGAGTTTGTAAGACGCTCTGAGACACCTTTGGGTAGTGAAGGGCGGGGTATAAGTCCAATCTCTTCTTCTCTTCTTCTTCTCTTGGCCATTGCTTGCCTTCTGTGTTTCATCTTACATAAGACTTCTCTTCTTCTCTCTTACATGGGCTTGGAGCAGTAGCAAGTTGACCTTTTTGAAGTTAATCTGTTCACAATAATTTAAATGTACCTACATGCATATGTCATGTAAGATGTGCTTCTATTTTTGTACGTAAAATTTCTTTCTCTTGTTTCCATTGAAGTCAGATCATCTTTGTAATTTGTTTGAACAGCATTTTCCCTTAACCAGGAAACGTGGAGGATCGAGGATACTGCGTAAAGCTTCTATGCTTCCAAGGCAATTGATTTTTTTAACATTGAACCCAATAGTTAAATCATGACAATATGCCTGCTGCTTGCTTAACTTCATAAAAATAAGGCCATGGATAAAGGAGGGAATCAGTACATAAGGAGCACAGATTTTTATTTTTTGTAAGGAGGAGCATTCAGCCGTGAGATTTTCCACCTGACATTTAAAGTGGTCTAGTCCCTACACATTTTTTTCATTTGAGTAAAAACCAGACCTAGAATAAGGGATACCCCTTGTTGGCAGGCCTGTAGCCACAGTGGGGCAATTGGTGGCAGAGCCCCACCACCCATGAGTCCTGCCCCACCATCTGATGATGCCAGACACCAGTGTTCCCTCTAAGCTGAGTTAGAGTGAGCTAGCTCACAGATTTTTATCCTCCAGCTCACACATTTTTGTCTCAGCTCAGGAAGGATGGCTCCAGAGCAAACTAATTAATGCAGGAGCCAAATGGCTGGCTCACAACTTTAATGCCAGTAGCTCACAAAGTAGAATTTTTGCTCACGAGACTCCACAGCTTAGAGGGAACATTGCCAGACCCCCCCACCCCAGTGTGCTTAGCCCTGCAGCCACTGGGGAAACAAAGGGAAACTGCCCTGCAGCTTCTGGTCAGTTTCACTCCCCCCCCCATCAGCTGTTAGGTTTACAAACTGATGGAGGGGAATGAAACTGACCAGAAGCAGCAGGGCTGCTTTCCTTTCCTTCCCCAGCCTCCTGGCTGCTGGGGTTGCCAATCTCCATGTGGTAGCTGGAGATCCCCTGGCATTATGCCTGATATCCAGGCGGACTCTATGGCACTATGTCCCATTGAAGTCCCTTCCCTCCCCAAATCCTGTCCTCCTCAGGCTCCACTCCCAAAGTCTCCAGTTATTTATTATTTTTAAGCATAAGCATAATAGGTGCCCCACAAGAAAAAAAAATTGCCCCGCAAAACAAAAAAATCCTGGCTACGGCCCTGCTTGTTGGAAAAATTTCATGACCCCCCCTCCCAAAAAAAAAATTCCTTTCAACCCAGCAATTAAAATAAGATTTGATGCACTGTCACCTGTCAGTACCTGAGGAGGCAGCCATTGGTAGACCCCAAAGCTGAGGGTGCCTTAGCAGTTTCTGCCCCTCTCATTTCTCAGACAGAGGCAAAGCAACAGTGCCCCATGTGGTTAGAAGCTATAAGGGGCATTTGCTGGTGCCATGTGATTCGTGTTAAACTCGCTTTCAAACACACGAAATAACGCTCTTTCAATCCACTTTCAATGCACTTTGCAACGGGATTTTACTTGTGTGGAATGGCAAAATCGCCTCGCAAACGGTCGCTGGATTGAAACGGTATCGCTTGCTGTCTGAATTTGCCTCTTTAAATCAGTTTTCGAACTAGGATATTAAAGGGGCCCTTGACAGGACAGCAAAAGGCTCATACACTCCAGCAACCTCTCGATCTTCGGATATTACCAAAATGTTCCATACATCTTTTACAGTTCCGCAGGGCCTGCAAGACGGAGCTCTTCCGCCAGGCGTTCAGCTAGGGATTCGCCACCACTATAGAGCCCTGGCCCTTGGTTCTGGTTTTGACACCTAGCCTGTGCAGCAGGAAGATCATGAGCAGAATGACTCCTAGATCTTTGACGTATATTGTGAGAGTCAGCCATCTTGAACAACTAAATAACCATCATCAGCAGTTTATTCATTTATATTCGCTATAACGGAATTGTACTAGCTATAATCGACTTGGTTTTTAGATAATTTTATGTTGTTTTAACTGTATTTATGCATTGACTGTGAGCCGCCCTGAGCCTGCATTGCGGGGAAGGCGGGGTACAAATGAGAATAATAAATAAATATGTTGATTTCCCTTCCGAATGTCTAACTTCATCTCTGTCTCCTCAACTGAATTAAACTGAATTGTGGTCGTCCCAGTGTCAGATTACGACTAGGGAGATCAAGATTCAAATCCCCACTGGAGTTCACTTGTTGACCTTGGGTCAGGTCTCATAATACAAGAACTCGTGGACACTCCATGAAATTGCTGAGTGGTCGGGTTAGAACGGATAAAAGGAAGTACTTCTTCACCCAAAGAGTAATTCACACATGGAATTCACTGCCACAGGAGGTGGCGGCGGCTTCAAGCATGGACGGTTTCAAAAGGGAATTAGATAGGCATATGGAGCAGAGGTCCATCAGTGGCTATTAGCCACAAGGTATAGATAGGGGCTCTGGGGCAAGTGATGCTCTGTCTTCTTGGTTCTTGGGGGGGGGGGTCAACAGGGGGAGGGCTTCTAATGTCCTGGCCTCACTGGTGGACCTCCTGATGGCACCTGGTATTTCTGGCCACTGTGTGACACAGAGTGTTGGTCTGGATGGGCCTTTGGCCTGATCCAACATTGGCATCTCTTATGTTCTTATGTCAGGTCCTATTTCTAAGCTGGAATTACCTCACAGGGTTGTTGCCTGGATAAAATTGGCGGAGACCCTGTACGGGATCCTGTGCTCCTTGGAAGAAGAACAGGATAACAATTGGATAGGTAAATTATAATTGTGGGTGTTTTTTGTTGTTGTTTTTCCTCAGAGCTCCCTTCATCCGAACACCTGAGTGTGGCAGATGCCACCTGGCTGGCGCTCAACGTGGTGTCCGGCGGGGGCAGCTTTTCCAGCTCCCAGCCCATTGGAGTGACCAAGATTGCCAAGTCAGTCATAGCCCCCCTAGCGGATCAGAACATCTCAGTATTCATGCTCTCCACCTACCAGACGGACTTCATCCTGGTAAGGAAACATGACCCCAGCAAGGGCTGAGGCATGAGAGGGTTACCCTTCAAGTAACGGTAGCTTTTGAGACGCAGCACCTTCGTCAAAGGTTGTGTTTTGAGGTGTACACTTGAAATGCTTGAAGTTGAGATGCTGGCTGGCAGAGTTCCTTTGGCTCGAACGACCAGCTTCAGCGGATCATAATGCCCACGTCCAATGTGACGTGAGCATTACCTTTCCTGCATTCATCTCTGGCTCAGATAAATACATCCAGGACACATTCCCGCTCCTCCAACAGGCCTGCTGCTGCATAGTAATCCAGTTTACAAGCTTGATGGGGGGGGGGGGAATTCTCTCCTCCCACCTCAATTTGTCAGGTATTCTTCAAACTACCTTTACCAGAGTGTGCTCGAAAGCATGGGTTGGGAACAGGAGAGCCATCAAGCTGGCTGCAAATACATGATAAATCAGTTCCGGAGTAGGAGTCAGTGGGACTCCGGGAGTTCTACAAAGACTGCAAGCTCTGGAAGACCTTATCCTGAGCAGTCGGGTTAGAACGGGTAAAAGGAAGTACTTCTTCACCCAAGAGTGATTAACACATGGAATTCACTGCCACAGGAGGTGGTGGCGGCTACAAGCATGGACGGCTTCAAGAGGGAATTAGATAAGCATATGGAGCAGAGGTCCATCAGTGACTATTAGCCACAAGGTATAGATAGGAACTCTCGGTCTGGGGCAAGTGATGCTCTGTATTCTTGGTGCTTGGGGGGGAGGCAGTGGGAGGGCTTCTAGTGTCCTGGCCCCACTGCTGGACCTCCTGATGGCACCTGGTCTTTTTGGCCCACTGTGACAGAGTGTTGGACTGGACGGGCCATTGGCCTGATCCAACATTGGCTTCTCTTATGTTCTTATGTTCTAAGCTAGTTGGAAGGATCAGATCCCAAACAGAGGATCAGATCCCAAACAGAATGGAGCCAGAGAATCCAGTCATCCCTACTTTATTTCGAGTTGATCTAACTCGTTCTTTGTAGAGTGGATGGGGTGTGTGAGAGAGAATGATATCAGGA
This sequence comes from Gekko japonicus, assembly GCF_001447785.1. Taxonomy (NCBI): domain Eukaryota; kingdom Metazoa; phylum Chordata; class Lepidosauria; order Squamata; family Gekkonidae; genus Gekko; species Gekko japonicus. Next base: position 1,931,321 of record NW_015170889.1, read on the forward strand.
GACTGACCACAGCAGGGGCGCGTTGCATGAGTGTTCAGTTCCCCTCCCCTGTGCACCGCTTCTGACAGGCACACGCCCCACTTTATAAATGTTTTTAAATAAAACAGGCTGATGGAGGTGGATGCAGCTGTCCTCCAGGTAGCCTTACTCCAGCCTAAGGGGCTTCCTTCTGACATTTTCCTCCAGCAAAAAGAGCCACTTAAGTTGGAGGAAGCCAGTTTGGTGTTGTGGTTAAGTGCGCGGACTCTAACCTGGAGAACCGGGCTTGATTTCCCACTCCTCCACTTGCACCTGCTGGATGACCTTGGGCCAGTCACAGTTCTCTCAGAGCTGTTCTTGAAAAAGAGCAGTTTCTGTCAGAGCTCTCTCGGTCCCACTTACCTCACAAGGTGTCTGTTGTGGGGAGAGGAAGGGAAAGGTGATCGTAAGCCACTCTGAGACCCCTTCGGGTAGTGAAGGGCGGGGTATAAATCCAGCCTCTTCTTCTTCAGTCAGCAAAAGACGTCAGACTAGAGCCAAAAGGGAAGGTGGGGGTTGGGGTGTAAATATTTTAATAAATATATAGATTTTGCTCAGCAGGAGGATAGGGTGGGGTAGGACCCACACCAGTGTTTGTGATTCAGAAGTCTCGCTGGCTCCCATGTGGGGTCTCACCAAGAAAAGACTCAGCCACTGTTAAGATATGATGCTGTTGGTTGTTCACAAGTCAACGTCTCTTCCGGACAGGTGCGCGAGCGGGACTTGCCCTTTGTGATGCACACGCTGGCCGCGGAGTTCACCATCCTCAGAGTCGTGAATGGGGAGACGGTGGCGGCCGACAGCCTCGGGATAACGAACGGATTTATGAAGCCAAAACTGGGTACGATCCTCTCTACCCGGGCGCCTTCGCTACAGAGTAGCCGTAGACCGGCCACTGCTAGGGATGCCAGCCTCCCAGTGGAGATCTGGGGATTCTCGCAGAATCACATCTCAGCTCCAAACTACAGGGATCGGTTCTCCTAGAGGAAATAGCTGCTTTGGACGGTGGACTCTGTGGCATTGTGCCCCACGGAGTCCCTGTCCTCCCCAGGCTCCACCCCCAAATCTCCAGGAGTTTCCCAGCCTGGATCTGGCAACCCTACTCTCCCCCATCCCCCACTGGTGGCCGGCACCACAAGCCACAGTTACGACAGAGCCAACTGAGGTTAAACCCATCCAAGACAGAGGTCCTGTATCTGAGTCACGGGGGGCTGGGACAGGAAATCAGGCTCCCGACCTTCGATGGGGCTCCATTGGTCCCGACGTCGAGGGTGAAGAGTCCGGGGGTGTTCCTGGATCACCGTCACTGCCAGGTCTGCCTTTTTACATCTGAGACAGATCAGGCAGTTGGCCCCTTATCTCACACACACCCCCGGCGACCTGGCTACACTGACCCATGCAATGGTCACTTCCAGACTGGATTATTGTCACTCTCTCTATGTGGGGCTACCCTTGATTCAGCTCCGGAAGTTGCCGCTAGTGCAGAACTTGGCAGCCATGGGTATTGACGGCGACGCCTGTGCGGGCTCGCATCCACCCAGTGCTGTGCGAGGTGCACTGGCTGCCTATCGAATACCGGATCCATTTCAAGGTGCTGGTGCTTACCTTTAAAGCCCTATACGGCCAGGGGCCAGCATACCTTTGCGACCACCTCTCCCCATATGAGCCCTGTAGAGCACTGAGGTCTACCAACCAACATGTTTCGGTAGTCCCCGTCCCCAGGGATGTCCGACTTGCCTAAACTAGGGCCAGGGCCTTTTTGGCCCTGGCCTCTACCTGGTGGAATGAGCTCCCGTATGAGATCAGGGCCCTGTGGGATTTATTACAGTTCAGCAAAAACAGCAGGGCCTGCAAGACGGAGCTCTTCCACCAGCCTTTTGACTGAGGCAGCAGACGTCCCATCCCATCCCCCCCACCACCAACAACCCATGGCCTGGATCTGAATAGCTATACAAGAATCACCGACTTGTGATCTGGTTAAATTATACAGGACACTTTATGAGTATGTCGTTTTATATTGTTGTTTTAAACTGTTTTTAATTGTATTGTGTATTGTATTCAGAGGGATGGGACCCACCCTGAGCCTGCTTGCAGGGAGGGGAGGATACAAGACCAATTAAGTACATAGCTGTTGAGAGAGGCACGATCTAGCATGTGGTTAAGCAGACTTACACTCGGTATTAAGCCTACTTGAAACCAGTTGGGGTTAGCCAAGATCCAATGGGATGTGGCAACTTCTCTTTGTGCTATGGCGTGTCTTAAAGCTAGTCCTTTTGCGTGGAGGGACGTGATAATCCCGTGTCTCAGCTCGACCAGTCCAGACTGCAGTGAGGAGAATGTGACCAAACAGTCCCCCGCGCACAATTCCCCGCATGTAGAAAACTAGGGGAGACTAACCATGTCTTTTGAAAAAACTGTTTCTGCATGTAGAAAACTAGCATTTTAGGGAGAAGAGTTCTATCTGGACTTTTTCCTGACCAGCTTGTTTATATGAGCAATGAGTTGTCTTTTGTGGGGGGAGCAAGTTCCATGAGCCCCCCCCCCCCCAAATGGTATAGGCCAGGGGTGGCCAAACTGTGGCCCGGGAGCCACATGCGGCTCTTTCACACATATTGTGTGGCTCCCGGCAGGGCGGCTGGGGAAGCGAAGGGGAGGCGTGCCTCCCTGATCGGTCTTCCCTTCCCCAGCCAGCGTTCCCCTCCCTGGGTAGGCTTGAAGCAGAGGGGAGCAGAGAAAGAAAGCAACTTTAACTCTAAGCGCATTCTCAAAGCACTCCCCCAGCCTATCAATACCATTGGACAAATAAACATCATTATCAATATCTATTTTACCCCTTTTGTTTTTATTTTTGGCAGTCCCCTTTAGCAAATTTGCATAATTTTCCAATAAAAATGTGTGTAATATTTGTTCGTATCTTGCGGCTCTCAGACATCTGACGTTTATTCTGTGTGGCTCTTATGTCAAGCAAGTTTGGCCGCCCCTGGTATAGACCGAAAAAAAGGAAGGAAGAAACTGTGAAGTAATTGCGCTAGAAAATATTTAAATAACAATCACAACATTCTTATACAAAAATGTGTACAAAAATCTGCATGTGTAAATGCACAAAGGCAGCTAAAATTGGTGAAATTGACGATGATCTACCGTTTCAATACTATTCTTCTTCCGAATGTGGATAAAAGCAGCGACTCTTGTTCTTTGCCCTAGGAACGTTCTTTCAGAGAGTCTCTTGCAACCATGTTATGATACATCGGTGAAAATTCATGAAATTGTTGATACGTACCTGTTGAAATAACAGACCAAGAGTCGCTGCTTTTATCCACATTCGGAAGAAGAATAGTATTGAAACGGTAGATCATCGTCAATTTCACCAATTTTAGCTGCCTTTGTGCATTTACACATGCAGATTTTTGTACACATTTTTGTATAAGAATGTTGTGATTGTTATTTAAATATTTTCTAGCGCAATTACCTCACGGTTTCTTCCTTCCTTTTTTCGGTCTGTTCTGTGACTGTGACCATCATTTTTGAGCCACACCCCTGGTATAGGCCAAATATGCCGCCTCAAGATGGACAAGGGCTTAGTTTCTCTCTCTCTCTCTCCCTTCCAGTTCAGAGGCCCGTGATTCATCCCCTTTCCAGTCCAAGTAACATGTTTTGTGTCACCAGCTTGGATCCTGACACCCTTCCCTCTGTCGCTACACTCCTTATGGATGTCATGTTTTACTCCAATGGGTATGTTCAGATCAGGGGAACTGAAACTCTGGCTTTATAGTCTGCTGTAAAACTTTAATGGCCGTGGAGTGAGGTCATTGCTCAGTCCGTCTTCAGGGCCCTGCAGGTGGCTTCATTGCTGTTTGCTGTTCCAAAGAAAGATGTCATTTTTAAAAATATCTTCCCGAAACTTCTCAGAGCAGTGCAAAAACAATATAAATGCATCATGCCCAGGACTGGATGTAGGGTTTTATGAGTCCTTCAGCAAAGGATGTGTGTGAGTTCCCCCCGTTTGGTGTAGTGGTTAGGAGCACGGACTCTAATCTGGGAGAACTGGGTTTGATTCCCCACTCCTCCACATGCAGCTGCTGGGTGACCTTTCAGCTAAGATAGCATCCTCTTCCTGCTTAGGGTCCTTTGTAGTGGGGTCTTCTCCCAAACGTTATCAGCTTCTCAGTCATCACAGGTTCCCTGCACATAAAGGCTCTTGCATTTCAGTTTGGTGAAGTGTGGACTCTAATCTGGGAGAACTGGGTTTGATTCCCGACTCCTCCACATGCAGCTGCTGGTGTGACCTTGGGTCAGTTACAAGTTCTCTCAGAGCTGTTCTCTCAAGAGCAGTGCTCGAAAGAGCTCTCTCAGCCCCACTTGCCTCGCAGGGTGTCTGTTGTGAGGAGGGGAAGAGAAAGGAGATTGTAAGCCACTCTGAGACTCCAAGTGAAGGGCAAGGTATAAATCCAATCTCTTCTTCTTCTTCTTCCATGCTAGCCACACATTCCCAATCCCTGAATTGTGATTTTTCTCCCTTTTCGGTCAGGGCTGGCTGTCCCTGCTGGGGGGAACAAGGTGTGACTTGTTTCACGCTTGTTTGAGACCCATTGGCACTTGTGGGGCTAAAAGTTTACTTGATTTGATTCCTATCCCGCTGCATTTCCTGCAAGCAGGGACTCAGGGTGGCGTACAACATATAACGTACATAAGATAATAAAATACATAATATTGAAATACATGTAGTCCAATTAAAGTTAGATGGCATCATATGTCTGTCCCACCAATAGCTGAGGTGGCTGGCATAGAATCCATATTCCACTCATGAGGGTCAGTTCAGTTCTTTATTGTTACGGTCATTTGACCAAACACATGAGGGTCTTAAACAGGAGAGAACAGAAAAACAGGGGGAGGGGAGACCCCAGAAGGCCACTGATCTCTCTAACCATTGCTGTCCTCAGCCATATGCCCGGCAGAACATCTTGGTCTTACAAGCCCTGTGGAAGTGAGCCAAGTCCTGCAGAGACCAGATCTTACTGGGGAGAGAATTCCACTAGGCTGAGGCCAGGGCCAAAAAGCCCCTGGCTGTGGTCGAGGACAGCCAGACTGTTTGGGGACCAAGGACTACCAGGAAGTTGGTACAAGCTGAGCATAATGCTCTCTGAGGGGCATATAGGCATCAAGACAGCATCCCTGTGATGTAGCAGGGTCCTCTGGGCTGACTAGAGAGTGCAAGATTCTATGGCAGGGGTGTCAAACATGTGGCCCGGGGGCCAGATCAGGCCCTTGGAGGGCTTCTATCAGGCCCGCAGTGGAACTGGCAGTCTTCTGCTTCTTCCAGTTCTGCTGCTGCCACGTCATCGTAGGTTTGCAGCTTACAGATACACGCCTGAACAGCACACTCAAGATTGCAACAGCACAGACATTTCGATGCAATAATTCAGAGCAAGGGGTGTCCATTATCAGACATTGTTAAATAAATGAAATATTGCGAGTGCTAATGTTTAAACATGTTTTTATTTTAAGTTAAGAAAAACCCTTTGTGTTTGAGTCCTTTATAAAGTTTATATCTCCACTGCCTGGCATTCCATTTTATGACACTCATGGCCCGGCCCAACAAGGTCTCATTTATGTCAGTTCCGGCCCTCATATCAAATGAGTTCGACACCCCTGTTCTATGGCATTCTGCTTCCTGAGCTGCCTCCAGGTATTTTCCCCATCTAATAAATGGGGAGAGCAACTCAGCATCTCTAGTGGAAGGTGGCCTGCTGCCAGGTTGTGGGCCTTGGCAGGTGCCCAACCACACCAACTTCTTTCACCCACCCTGGGCATCTCTTTGTGTATTTGCCTTAAAAGAGCTTGATCGGCCACATCTCTCTTAAAAATGCTCCAGGTGGCTGCTAATGTTAGAAACAGAGTACCAAAAACCGAAACCTGAAAGAGCATTAATGATGATCAAAGCAGCAGTTCAAAGAGAAACAGAGAGAGAGAGATAGCAGAGTCACAAGGTTGTGAAGGGCAGAAATAGCCAAATGCCCAGACAAATGGAAACATTTTCATCAGGTGACTGACATACACAGCAGGTCCTCAGCGACTGCTCTTAGCAGACACGGGCTCAGATGGGAGAAAGCAGATTGCCTTCCATTACTTTGGTCCCACTACTGTGCAATAATCAAACCTATTACCCATCCACACCCCTGATTAGTTACAACAGGGCCGTGTAACAGCCAGTGCTCCCTCTAAGCTGTGGAGTCTTGTGAGCAAAAATTCTACTCTGTGAGCTACTAGCATTAAAGTTGTGAGCGAGCGATTTGGCTACTGCATAAATTAGTTTGCTCTGGAGCCATCCTTCCTGAGCTAAGACAAAAATGTGTGAGCCGGAGGCTAAAAACTGCGAGCTAGCACACACTAACTCAGCTTAGAGGGAACACTGGTAACAGCCCTCCATATCATGATAATAAATCATGTACACATATTCAAACTCCTCTTGGTTTGGATTCTAACCACTGCTATTTGATGACTGAGGGAGGGGGATCGGATAATAGAAAAAATAACTTTTTTATAACTATAGAGTAAATGTTAAGTTGGCAATTTTACTTGTATTTGTAGTAGAGAAAAGTGAAAGCCACTTCTTTATATATCTTTGTCTTTTCCTTTTTTTCCTTTGTATCTTTCCTCCCCTTTTTTTAATTCAGCTTTGTATGTCCCTTTCCTTTTTCAATATTTTTGTTAGCTTTTATCTTTTGGTTTTAAAAAATTATCAATAAACATTATTTTTAAAAAAAGATTCTAACCACTGCTCTGTCTTTCCGCCAGAGTAAAAGATTCTGTGGCGGGCAATGAAGATTCTGGGCACATTCGCTTTTTCTCGTTTTCTCTTATCGAGGGTTACATTTCTCTGGTGATGGATATACAGACGCAGAAAAGGTGAGCTGTCTTCATACTCCTCTTTACAGAGCCTTTTACCAGCCGGCAGGAGACTTTGCACCTGGCCCGTAGCTAACATGGGGCCCACGGGGCCCGGTCCCCTAGTGTTTCTTCTGGGCCCCCTCTCTCCTGGGCTGCCCCCAAAGTGTTCTAACCTACCACCTGCACTGTACTTCAATTTAATTAGCTGGTGGGCCCCCTGTGGCCCCCTCCCAAAGAATTCCCTAGCTACAGGGCTGCAAGTTTGTACATGTGTCCATGTCATGAGCTGAAAGAAGTAATTCAGAGGTGAGTGGGAACTAAAAGAGCCCCAGAATAATTAGGGGTAAAATATGGCTAAGGCCTTCCGGGAAACAATAAATGATTAAGGGCAACAGATTATTCCCCATTCAGAATTTACCGTATCCCGGAGGTGGAGCTTTACTTTATTAATACTGTTTTTCAGGGCTCTTTTTGTAGAAAAAGCCCAGCAGGAACTTATTAGCATAATAGGCCACACCCAACAGCAGGAACTCATTAGCATATTGGGCCACACCCCTGACAGCACAGCTCATTAGCACATTAGGCCGCACCCACGTTACCAGAAGTGTGGTTATCCAGCCACACCCACCTTTTGCTTCTTATTCTGTTTACCTTGTTTGTTGTCAAAACCCAGGGCCTTTTTTTGTAGCAGGAACTCCTTTGCATGTTAGGCCACACACCCCCTAATGTAGCCAATCCTAATGAGTTTCTGCTGTTGGGTGTGGCCTATTATGCTAATGAGTTCCTGCTGGGCGTGGCCAACTTGGGAGTCAGCCGGAACTCCGTTCCTGTGCGTTCCTGCCCAAAAATAGCCCTGCTGTTTTTACAGCCAGTTCGGCTCTGAACAGTGTCACGCTAAGATCCCCAGAATGGGGTCCTCTGAGATGCCTTTGAGAATGAGAGCCGGTGTGATGTACAGGTTAGAGTGAGACTAGGATCTGGGAGACCCAAGTCCAAATCCCCACTCTGCCGTGGAAGTTCAATGGGTGGCCTGGGTCCAGTCACACACTCTTAGCCTAACCTCCCTTACAAGGTTGTTGTGAGGATAAAATGGAGGAGAGAAAAATGATGTTGCAAGCTGCTTAGAGACTGCAGGGGAGAAAAGCAAGGTATCCATTTTTGAAAAGAATATACAGCCGTGTAAGCCCTAACCTGGATAGCCCAGGCTAGCTCGATCTCGTCAGATCTTGGAATCTAAGTAGGGTTGGCCCCAGCGTTCCCTCTAAGCTGAGTTAGTGTGAGCCAGCTCACAGTTTTTTAGCCTCCGGCTCACACATTTTTGCCTTAGCTCAGGAAAGAGGGCTCCAGAGCAAACTAATTTAGGCAGTAGCCCAATCACTCGCTCACAACTGTAATGCACGTTGCTCACAAAGTAGAATTTTTGCTCACAGAACTCCACAGCTTAGAGAGCGCATCGGTTGGCCCTGGCTAGTGTGTGGATGGGAGGCCTCCAAGGAAGACCAGAGTCGTGATCAGTGTTCCCTCTAAGCTGAGTTAGTGTGAGCTAGTTCACAGTTTTTTAGCCTCTGGCTCACACATTTTTGTCTTCGCACAGGAAGGATGGCTCCAGAGCAAGCAAATTGATGCAGTAGCCAAATCGCTGGCTCACAACTTTAATGCCAGTAGCTCACAAAGTAGAATTTTTGCTCACAGGACTCCATAGCTTAGAGGGAACATTGGTCGTGATGCAGAGGCAGGCAATGGTGAAACCACCTCTGAATGTCTCTTGCCTTGAAGACCCCACCAGGGGTCGCTATACGTCAGCTGTGACTTGACAGCAAGAAACGGGCAACAATCGAATCGGCAGTGTCATGGAAGGTTGGCTGACCAGAGAGTCACCCTCAATGGTAGGATCCAGCTAAGCTGTTCTGGGTCTCTCTGGAAATGATAAATGATTCCGGGCGACAAAGACTTCTGGAACAACCACAGAGACCTGTTGCACCATGTTTGAACACCGTCTGTATCGGTTCCATTTCTTCCCCCCTTCCCAGGTTTCCCAACAACTTGCTGTTTACGAGCGCATCAGGAGAACTCTGGAAGATGGTTCGGATCGGAGGGCAGCCCCTCGGCTTCGGTAGGTTGTATCCTTGGGTGGGTCACTGGCATCCTCCAGCTCAGACCTCGCCCTCAGAGTTCTCCCCAGGTGGCTTGCCAACCAAAACTGGAGCTCCTCTCCCATTTTGCTACCCATCGTTGTCGTAACATTGCAGCTAACTTCAGGTCAAAGCCTCCCCGACGTCACAGGCCACCAGCTTGGACGTACAGTGCCTCTGAACATGGAGGTTCCATGAAGTCATCAAGGCAAATAGCCATTATCAGACTGCTCCTCCATGAATTTGTCTTAACCCCCTTTTAAAGCTAGCTAACGGAGCTGCGGTGGCTCAAGTGGTTAAGATGCTGAACTGCAGGCTGTGGAAGGTCAGTAGTTCAGCAGTTCGAGACCCGGGTGCCGCATGATGGAGTGAGCTCCCATCTCTAGTTCCAGCTCCTGCCAACCTAGCAGTTCGAAAGCAAGAAATTGCAAGTAGATAAACAGGTACCACTTCGGTGGGACGGTAACAGCGTTCCGTGCGCCTTGGTGTTTAGTCATGCCGGCCACATGACCACGGAAACGTCTTCGGACAGCGCTGGCTCTTCGGCTTTGAAACGGAGATGAGCACCGCAACCCTAGAGTCGGATTCGACTGGCTTTTGAGCAGGGGAACCTTTACCTTTACCTTTAAATAGGTATTACTTTGGTGGGAAGGTAACAGCGTTCTTTTGGACCAGGGGATGGGGGACGGGGGCTCTGCAACTTACCTGGCTGCTTCTTGCTCTAACTGAGCCCAACTGAGGGCTGCTGGGAGCAGGGGGTGGGGCTTGTTCATGTGACTGCCCCCTGGGCTCTATACTGCCGGAGCTCCGCTCCTGTGCGCTCCTGCAGGAAATGACCCCTGCATACGCTCAGGAAGCTGGATCGAAAGATACCCTCAGTGAGATGTGTGGAATGTGCATCATGTCAACTCGGTTCAGGTCAGATAGATGTTGTTTTGCTAATGCGGGTTTTCTGCTGAGCTGTATTTCTTCCTCCTCCTCCTAGATGAATGTGGAATCGTTGCTCAGATTTCTGAGCCCCTGGCTGCTGCCGACATCCCTGCCTACTACATCAGTACTTTCAAGTTTGATCATGCACTGGTAAGTCCATGAAATGACATAAGGGCATAACACTGTCTTCGAAGGAAGGTCCATCAAGCGAAACATCCCGCAAGCAGGGCACGGAGGCCAATATCTGCCCCTGTTGTCGCCCTGCCCAGCCACTGATCTTCAGAGGTACACTGCCTCTGTACGTGGGGGTTCGCTTTGATGGATGTGTCCCCCATGGATTTAAGCTTTTTTCTCTTAAAGCCATTTCAAGCTGCCGGCCATCTCTTCCACTTTGAAGGGAGCACTCGGCCTGGAGGGGTTGCATGGTTACACCAACCTTTTCAAACACCCTTAGCCCATTCCCACAGTCCACAGTGTGGAATGACATCCCCAGGAGGTACACACGGGCCTTCTTTGAGTACTTGAAGGGCTATCATATAGAGGATGGTGCGGAGTAGTTTTCTGTTGCCCCAGAAGGTCGGACCAAAACCAACGGGTTGAAATTAAATCAAAAGCGTTTCCGGCTAAACGTTGGGAAGAACTTCCTGACCGTTAGAGCGGTCCCTCCGTGGAACAGGCTTCCTTGGGAGGTGGTGGGCTCTCCTTCTTTGGAGGTTAGATGGCCATCTGACAGCATTGCTGATTCTGTGAACTTAGGCAGATCGTGAGAAGGGAGGGCAGGAAGGGTTGGCCTCAGTGCTTAGTTCTTGTGGTCCTTTCTTACACGCCCAGGGAAATGCTGATCGCCATTTTGGGGTCAGGAAGCAATTTTTCTCCCGGCCTGTTTGGCCAGGAATCCTGGAGTTTTTTTTATCATTATAGGGTGTAGACTTTCCAATTTCCCGGGGGGGGGGTGTGTGTGTGCTGGGGCTGGGCCAGAGGCATTGCTGTGCTAGGAGCAAGGGTGGCTCCCGGGGGAGGCTGAGCACTTTCCTGAAAATTTCGGCGGGGGCTGAAGCCCCAGCGCCCCCACGAAGATTACGCCTGAATTTCCTGCCTTGTGCAGGGGGTTGGACTAGATGACCCTGGAGGTCCCTTCCAACTCTATGATTCTAAGATTCTTTGATGCATGTCTTGCAAGTGATGCAAAGCTCTCGGGCTTCTGTGATCCTTTCCTTGCTGTTCCATGCACGGGGTTTTAGTGAGAATATTCTGCTGTGCAGGAAGAAAATCCAGACTGACAGGGGCTGTGATTCATTGGCAGAACATCTGCCTTGCGCGCAGAAGGTCCCAGGTTCAATTCCCAGCACCTCCAGTTAAAAGGACCAAGCAGTAGGTAATGGGAAAGACCAGGGGTGGTAATTTTCAATGCTTGTCTCATCCCGTCAACATCACCAGCTAAGCTAGTACAGGGTACCACTTTACAGGGTCACGTGCTGTGTGCTTTGCCCCCCTGCACGCATCACCCAAGATGGGGTCCATTACCTATCCGAATGCATCACCCCTCTTTCAACCTTTTAACTTATAAAACACTCAGGCAACAAACCTGTTCTCCCCCCTTTTTCCATTCCCATTCCTCGCGCCCACCCTCTTCCCAGCGTGTCTGTGTCTGTGTACACAGCAAAAAGTCAACATTATCTCAGATAGCAAAGGTCAAACGGTTATATCCATTGGGTTTACTTTCTTGAACATTAACCACACCGATAAGATAAACTTGTAAAAAAACACCCCTATTTTATAAACTAACACACTGGTCTAATTCTTGCAAAGATTGTAAACATTACCGTTTCAGACTGCAGGAGGCAGCCTACGTGACCAAATGCATCTCTGTATGCAAAGCCTGACACGTATGACAAAGAGCGTGGCTAGTATAGAACCCGTCTTCCATACGTACTACTTCTTTACGTACAGCAGGGCCATAGCCAGTGGTGGGGCTTTAGGGGCTGAGCCCCCTATTGGATCTTCCGAGGCCCACACACACACACACAATCCTAGCCGCGTGCCTCACTGGAAGGAGGCCCAAGGTGATTCCCAAACCTCATTCTAACTCCGCCACAAATTTTGTTAGTCTTTCAGGTGCTACTGGACTCTTGCTGTTTTCTACTGCTACAGACAGATTGGCATGGCTACCCATCTCGATCTTCCTCTGTTAGTGTCAACCAAAAGTCCTTTTGGTGATTTGACTCCTAATAGAAGTATAATAAAGTTGATGTTGTTAGAGGATAACTTTAGTAGGAGTCTACTAAAGTTGACATTGTTAGAGGATAACTTGGTTGACTTGGGAAAGGTTATCCAACGTGGTCTTTGGTGCCTCGGGAGATCTGTGCTTTTCTCCCACAAAGTACCCGGTGGAAAATTAAGGCAGCAGCATTTAGTCTATTAACTGAGATCATTAAAAGGATTGTTTCTGATTTAAAAGATATCCCTAACTGAACATACATGAACAGACAAAGCTGCCTTATGCTGAATCAGACCCTTGGTCCATCAGGGTCAGTATTGTCTACTCAGACTAGCAGCAGCTCTCCAGGGGCTCAGGTGGCGATCTCTCCCATCACCTCTTGCCTGGTCCTTTCAACTGGAGATGCCAGGAACTGAACCTGGGATTTCTGCATGCCAAGCAGATGCTCTACCACTGAGCCACAACCTAATTAATTGTGCAGATTTAAAAAAAAAAAATCTCATACAAGCACAAAAACCATGCACGGTAGGCACCATCTTAGAAGAGGCATTACACCTTCTGTCGCACATAGAAGAGAATGTCTCTTCTATAAAATAACCAGCTGTAAAACCTTTTTCAGAAACTTTTTCAAGTAGAAATGTGTTTTTTATTATTCATATGAAAGGTTAATGGATTAAAATTAATACAGTTAAGGAGCTAAATTTTCTTTAACTGGGTGATAGCTCAGTGAGAAATCGGGTTAGCAGTCTCACACATACATTTTTTCCAGTTGCTCAATACTTGCGTGATCTCTAATGGGGTGTATATTGCACTTAGTCACCCTATGAACACTCTGTCTGTGGAAGTTTTAATTTTTATCAGCGTTTAGCAACCTAATTTTTCATTTTTGTTTTCACAGGTACCAGAAGAAAATATAAATGGTGTTATCAACGCACTCCAAGTTAGTCAAGCTGAAAAACATTAGGGCCCCTTCCAAATGGGACCCAGGTGCATTTTACATCAATAATAATAATAATTCTTCTCAGTATTTTCGGGGAGGGGGGGGAGATAGGTTCGTTTTTGTTTTTTAAACTCCAAAAGCGTGTGGGAGACGGGATGCGGTGCCACACAGAAAACCACCACCGAGAAGACTGCAAAGAATTCCTCACCAATAGCTTTTTAAAAGAAATAATTTTTAATAAAATAATTCTTCGGGTGGGAGGGAAGTGGGGGGGAGAATTGTTGGGATAAAGGAACTGTGAAGGTTTTTGGAACTTCAACTCCAAAGCAAAAACTGTGCTTTCCGTGTGCGTGTGTGTGTGTGAGAGCGTGTGTGTGACAGAAATACATGCTGAGGTTCGAAACTATATCAACCACAGTAGAATGCAATGGCGAGAGAAAATAAATCTGTGAAGGAAAAGAGCCATTTCCATTTTGGGGGAGCGTGGATTGCGTCAACAGAAGAGTCTAGAACCTGACAGAGGTGGGGCCTAGGTCACTGCCTTTGCCAACTGACTCGATCGTTCAAAGGGTGTTCACCATCAAGTGTTACGCTCGGTTGAATTCCTCAAGGGGGTCCGTGCCATATTGCTTTCCTTACCAGAACTGACCTCTGTAGAATGTCAATGGAAGAGCAAGGCCGAGCGATCTGTTTTTAACAAGGCAATGTCACTGCCGAGGCAACATTATCCCGACTGATGAAATTATGACATAACTAAGGGAAATGTGCCTGTTCAGAACTTAACAGTAAACTCCTCTATCGTACCTTAGTTTCTTGGGGGAGGGGGGCACGGCACAGCCTTGATGACAAAAATGGTACCTACCGGTGACATATTCCCTGTGAAAACCCAGTTTGCCCATGAGGGAAATCTCTTGCACACACTTCTGTGGAACAGACTGGAAATGGTGGAGTGGCAAAGCTCTTGCACAGCTCCAGTTTGGTGTAGTGGTTAGGAGCGCAGACTCTAATCTGGGAGAACCGGGTTTGATTCCCTACTTCTCCACGTGCAGCTGCTGGCGTGACCTTGGGTAAGTCACAAGCTCTCTCAGAGCTGTTTTCTCATGAGCAGTTCTCGAGAGAGCTCTCTCAGCCCCACCTACATCACAGGGTGTCTGTTGTGGGGAGGGGAAAGAAGATTGTAAGCTGTTCTGAAACTCCTTTGGTTAGTGATGGGCGAGGTATAAATCCAATCTCTTCTTCTTCTTCCTGTCTGTGCCTCTGGAGTGTATACGGGAGAACTTCCATGACAGGTTGTACGCCAGTATATAACTTGCCCTGTGTCTGGCTCTCTCACGGCCAGGTTGTACTACTGTGACATATCATCCCTCTTACAGTCCGTTCCAAGATTGTGAGGGAACCAGAGAGTAGGGTGGTCACAAGGGCATTTTGGAACCGAAGGTGGCGATTTTTACTTCTGAACCATTGCACCCTTGTTCTTTCTCTGTTTCTGCGATCTTCTGCCTCTACGAGAGCCCCGCTACAGTCGCCCAATACATCTTCGCGGCAACGTTTTTCCAGCCTAAGCCAGTTTGCCTCCGAATTTTTTCTTTCTCTCTGTTCTGCTGCCTCAGTTTCCTCTGTCTGTTTAGACACTTCCGCACAGCCCGAAGCAAGACAAGGTGTTATACTTTGAAACTGTTTGCAATTAAAAAAACACTGCCGATTGTAAACCCCCCGTCTCTCAAAGGATAAAGTGAATTATCTGCCGGAATAAGATGACAATGACACGTTCCTAGTAGTGGGTAATTCCTCCAGGGCATTATGACGCTGTGAAAATATGGCACATGCTCAGGGCTTTGCGTCTAGGGAAGCGGTGGGCGCAGAACAGAGCTTGCTGAGAACTGGTCCTCTTTTAACTTTCCGGTAAGTTCCATACTGCAGGTGCATTTCCCTAGAAGATAGAACAACTGGGGGAGGGTGGTTCTGAGCACCCGCTGTTCTCTTTCTCCTCCCATTTCAATCTTAAAGCTGTCCGCAGCAGCATAACATAGAAAAGCCCTTTGGTTAGGGTTGCCAGCTCTGCCGTGAGAAATCCCTGGAGGCTTTGGGGGTGGAGTCTGAGGAAGGCGGGGTTTGGGGAGGGGAGGGACTTCAGTGGGGAATGATGCCCTAGAGTCCACCTCCTGAAGTAGCCATTTTCTCCAGGGGAACTGGCCTCTCTCATCAGTTGTAATAGCAGGGGATCTCCAGCCACCACCTGAAAGTTGGCGGCACTACCCTGTGGCCAAGTTGGCCCTTTTTTTGAAGAATGCGAAGCAGGGATACCGCAATCTTGTAATGATGAATCATGTACACTGATTCCGCGGTGTACAATTTTGTTTTTCCGATTACTTTAACTGGATGGGGACGACTGACTGTCTGAAAACGAAGGACATTTTTAAAAGTTTCTTGCATGTAAGCAATGACTACGCCAGGGCAAGGCCTTGCCTGATCCCCTGCAGAACACTTACCACTACCAATGCTTCCTCTAAGCTGTGGAGTCTTGTGAGCAAAAATTCTACTTTGTGAGCAACTGGCATTAAAGTTGTGAGCGAGCGATTTGGCTACTGCATCAATTAGTTTGCTCCGGAGCCATCCGTCCTGAGCTAAGACAAAAATGTGTGAGCCGGAGGCTAAAAAACTGTGAGCTAGCTCACACTAGCTCAGCTTAGAGGGAACCCTGACCACCACCACCACCACCAAATTCTGGAAGGAGGGAAGATGGAGGAGGACAGGGGAAACGTTTTCTGCGTGCACCAACACAGAGCAAGTGCCCGAGGAAATAGTGAAGACGAGAATGTTTCCTTTTATCTTGTCACACCCACACCCAGAACAGTGAAGCACTGAAGTTTTCCCAGCATGGATGTGCATTGGGTAGACGGTGGAGTTGGCCTGACAAGGGGTTGCTGTAGCTTTTCAATGGACTGAACAGACTGGCGCCAGACTAAATTTCCCTCTAATGGAAATGGTGGGGTATAGTGGATAAGAGCGCTGACGCTAATCTGGGAGAACTGGGTTTGATTTCCCACTCCTCCACTTGCCCCTGGCTAGATGACCTTGGGTCAGTTGCGAAGTTCTCTCACAGCTGTTCTCTCAAGGACGGTTCTGGAAAGAGCTCTCTCTGCCCCACCTACCTCACAGGGTGTCTGTTGTGGGGAGGGGAAGGGAGAGGAGATTGTAAGCCCCTCTGAGACGCCTTCGGGCAGTGAAGGGCGGGGTATAAACCCCATCTCTTCTCCTCTCTCTCTTCTCTGGCTGCAGACCCCCCCCATTCTGCCTTTTGTGCTACTCCCATCCCCGGAAGCAGCATTTTGGGGGGGATCAGCAGGCTACAGTGGGAGCAGTCCAGGCAGGAAAATTCTTTCCCGCTGGGGGAAGCACTCTGCGTGAGCACAACATGTCATCAGAACCCAACCAACCAACCCCCCCCCCCCAATCCCATGAGAAGCTATAGCCAGTTAGGAGCCACCCTTAGGAAAGAAGTGTGTGTGCTCAGTCATCTAACACAACTTAAACCCAGCTGGTAGGGAGGTGAATCCCTCTAAGCCGCGCAGTCTTGTGAGCAAAAAATCTACTTTGTGAGCTGCTGGCATTAAAGGTGTGAGCAAGCGATTTGGCTACTGCATAAATCAGTTTGCTCTGGAGCCGTCTTTCCTGAGCGAAGACAAAAATGTGTGAGCTGGAGGCTAAAAAACTGTGAGCTAGCTCACACTAACTCAGCTTAGAGGGAACACTGGAGGTGATGTGTATGTCCAGGGCTATTTTTGGGCAGGAACGGAGTTCCGGCTGGCTCCTGAGTTGGCCACGCCCAGCAGGAACTCATTAGCATAATAGGCCACACCTAACTGCAGAAACTCATTAGGATTGGCTTCATTAGGGTATGTGTGGCCTAACATGCTACAAAAAAAAGCCCAGGGTGTTGACAACAAAGTAAACAGAATAAGAAGCAAAAGGTGGGCGTGGCTGGACGACAACACTTCTGGTAACATGGGTGTGTGGCCTAATAGGCGAGACCAATAGGGTGTGTGGCCTAATAGGCGAGACCAATTTCAGCTGTTGGGTGTGGCCTATTATGCTAATGAGTCCCTGCTGGGCTTTTCCTATAAAAAAAGCCCTGCGCATGTCTATAGTGCCATCAAGTCACAGTCTGCCAACCCCGTAATTTTTTCAAGGCGAAAGACGAACAGAGGTGGCTGACCACCGCCTGCCTCTGTGGAGTGACCCGGTGGTCTCCTATTCAAGTACTGACTGTGGCCGGCCCTCCATCGCTTCCGGAATCAGACGAGATTGGGCTAGCCTGGGCCATCCAGGGCGGGGGGGGGGGGGAGGGGAGAAAACGCTGCTAGGGGGACCTGGAAAGTTTAACCAGTGAGGAAAATTGGTGTCTTCCACCTAGGCTGGTGGGATCAATTTTGCATTCCCCACCCCCCACCCCCTTTCCTCTTCGTCGAAAGCTGTTACTTGTACTTCGGGCCTAGGCGTACAGCGATCCGTACAGGCTCTAGCGGGAGGTGATGACGCAGGTACAAACACAACAACATTCGTTTCAAGTCCAGTGCTTTTACGAAACACCAAGGCAGAGCGACCCCCAAACAATGACCTATGGCCGGGGTTCTTTTTTTAAAGAGACAGCACAACATTCAATCATCTCCCGCCGGCATCTTCAGAACAGTACGACCTGTTCCCGTTTCGCGATTCAAGCACACCCCTTTGCGGAACAAGCGGGCACTGACTTGCCTCGTGGACAGTGGATTGTTCCAGAGCCTCCCGTGACCTTTCGCAAAGAAGAACAGAACCACAGCTCCTCCCGCAATGAGAGCGTTCGTTTTTAAAAGGTAACTGGCGGTGTCTCTGAAACGGCTTGCCAGCTAGAATTTCTTCATCTCCAGCGAATGTTCACATGAGACCCCCCGCCCCCCGAACATAGGCTCACAGATCCTCTGGGAGCCGCTGATGCGGTAAGCCTTTCAGGGACCTAAGTTCCAGGACTTCGGGAAGAAGCTAACGCCGGCACAAAAGGGATGGTGCGTTCCCATGTCGAACTTGGCCCACTAGGTCCGTTGGGCTGGGTAATTCGTGGCGGCGTCCAGGTACTGCTAGACGAAGGATTTGGCCAGAGTAACCATGTGGTCTACCCCGCAAGCCACATCGACCACCTCACCCGGCACCGTCACCTAGACAAGAGAAACAAGCAAACGGAGAAGAATTTCTAACCCGTTTTCTTTCTGGATAGTTGGGAGGAGAGCAATCTGCTGCACGCATTAATTCAAACCCAGACAAAAACCTGGTTCCCAAAGCAGCCAACAAAGATTAAAACCTTATAAATCTCAAGGGTGATGCAAAACGGCTCTCGGGAAGGGGAGTCTCGGCAGGGTTGCAGCCAGATACAGGGATGGCATAGCTCCCATCTCCCCACCTTCCGCTTTTTTACAAGGAGGTTAAGTAACGCCTGCCCTGACCTGGATGGCCCAGGCGAGACCAATTTCAGCAGATCTCGGAAGCTAAGCAGGGTCGTTCCTGGTTCGTGCTTGGATGGGAGACCACCCAGGAAGCCCAGGGTCACTAGGCAGAGGCAGGCAATGGCGAAACCACCTCCGTCTCTCATCTTGAAAAAGCCTTAAATCAGCTGCGACTCGGCCACCACTAAATAATAAATAAGGCCTAACTCTTGCCTTTCCGTCTACTGCTTCCATAACATTAGAACATGTCCCGCAAGAATAGTATTGGCTCATATCGTATTGCTGGGTCTTGTTGATCCCCCCCCCCCTTCAGTGGCAGCGGCCGGCCAGAAGTTAAGAAAGTAACAGCCAATGTCGGATCAGGCCAATGGCCCATCCAGTTCAACACTCCATCACACAGTAGCCAAAAATACCAGGTGCCATCAGTAAGTCTACTGGGGGGCAGAACTCCAGAAGCCCTCCCACTGTTGCCCCCCAAAAGCAACGAGAATACAGAGCATCACTGCCCCAGACAGAGTGTTCCATCTATACTTTGTGGCTAAGAGCCACTGACGGACCTCCGCTCCGTATGTTTCTCCAGTCCCCTCTTGAAGCTTGTCTATGCCCGTAGCTGCCACCACCTCTTGCAGCAGCGAATTCCACATGGTAATTACCCTTCGGGTAAAGAAGTCCTTTCTTTTATCTGTTCTAAGCTTGCTGTTCATTAATTTCATTGAGTGCCCACGAGTTCTTGTATTGTGAGAAAAAGGAGAAAAGTACTTCTTTCTCAACCTGCTCTATCCCATGCATAACCTTATAAACCTCAATCATATCACCCCTCAATCGTCGTTTCTCCAAGTTCAACAGCCAAGGCATGACAGAGCTTTTATCTGTTCTAAGCTTGCTGTTCATTAATTTCATTGAGTGCCCACGAGTTCTTGTATTGTGAGAAAAAGGAGAAAAGTACTTCTTTCTCAACCTGCTCTATCCCATGCATAACCTTATAAACCTCAATCATATCACCCCTCAATCGTCGTTTCTCCAAGTTCAACAGCCAAGGCATGACAGAGCTACCCCGTGGTTACGTCCAAGCATCAGGAGGTATCGACTGAAAACTGAAGTTGTGCTTTCTGTTATCATGCCCAGAAGCCAACACTGGACCAACCAGAAACTAAAACCACCCCTCCCAGAGTTCTACTAGGCTTCGGGGGGGGGGGGGCCACCACGGGTGGCAGCAGAAAAAATTGAACTGGTGACGTCAGATGTGTCACTGCAAAAGTGACGGAGGGTAGTTTTAGGAATCACTGGAAACTCTATGAAGTGACACAGAAAGGCAACCAATGTCATCCCTTCCCCGTGTCCCCACTCCTGCCCTCCCAGCAGTTGCCCACCATGGTTTTTTAAAGCCATTTTTGCTAGTTGTCATAGAATCATAGAGTTGGAAAGGGCTATACAGGCCACCTAGGGCAACCCCTGCTAAGTGCAGGATCAGCCTAGAGCATCCCTCACAAGTGTGTGTCCGGCCGTTGCTTGATGACTGCCAGTGAACGGACGCTCACCACATCCCTAGGCAGCCGATTCCACTGCTGAATTATTCTTACTGGAAACAAATTTTCCCCAATATCCAGCTGGTATTTTTCTGCCCATAATTTAAACCCATTATTGCAGGCAGTGTTCCCTCTAAGCTGGGCATGTGAGCGCCCGCTCATTAACCCAGGAAGCCCCACTCAGCAGCAATCTGGAGCCACACCCATTTTTAGATTACAGCGGTTCTGTTCCACTCACAGTGTGAACTGCGCCGGTCAGTGGGGGGGGGGGGATTAGAGGGAACATTGATTGTGAATGCTATCCTCTGCTGCAAATGGGACCGGCTCCCTGCCATCCTCTAAGTGACAACCTTTCAAATACTTAAAGCAAGAGCCATCCTGCCCCCTCCTTTTCTCCCAAGTCCCTCAGCCTTTCTTCATAGGGCTGGGTCTCCGGGCTCCTGATCTTCTCCGTCACTCTCTTCTGCATCCAGAGGCAATGAGTTCCACAGGACTTTCAGTGCCCGGTCTATCTAGGAATGCCCTGTTGATCCCGGCCCGCAACATTCTGAGATCACGGATGGGACCCAGGAGTAGTTTGGCGTTGCCTTTCAGCGACACACACAAACACATACTTTCGGTTTCCTTAAGTGCTGCTGCAGAGCGTTGCTTACCCTCCATGGGAAGTACTGGTCTTCCATCCTGCCAATCCCCAAGCAGCCGCGGGTGTTTTTCCCCCAGACAAAGAGCTCTCCTCGATCTGCAAACCAAAAGAACATGGCAGACAGAAATTGGGGGGGGACAGGGCTGCCAATCTCCAGAGATCAATTCCTGGGATCATTTATAACTGACCTCCAGACTACCAAGAGTGGTTCCCTTGGAGAAAACGGCTGCTTTGGGAGGTGGACTCTGGCATTATACCCCAATGAGATCCCTCCCCAAACCCTGCCCTCCCCAGTCTACACCCCAAAACCTCCAGGAATTTCCCATCTTGGAGTTGGCAACCCTCTCCTGTGTACTGCAGGGCAAGAGAACCAGTTCCCTCGCGCCCACTCCCTCTACAGCTATTTTAAAAAAGCAAAGGAGGTGCAATTTCTTCTCTGCTTTCTCCTTTACAAAAACATATTCTTATGCATGCACGCACTTGTGTGTGTGCATGTGTGTGTGTGTGGTTCGAGCACACACTTAAGTCTGGAAGCCTGTACAAGGAGAGAAAAGGGAACCGGTTTCCACAGGTTTTGATTATGCTGCCCCCTAGAGGGTGCACTTGCCATGACACAATTCCAAGACCACCAATCCGCTGCGACAACGGACACTAATCCATGAGGAAACCCGGACCTCTATTTTAGATTTAACCTGTGCCTTGAATCAGTGGGGCTGCAAGTGATCTCGGTTATCATGCATGTGCCCCTCCGTTTCCAGGCTAGAAGAAGCACAAGAGATTCAAACGAAGTCATTCAGTCCATTAGGCTTGCCAAGTCCCCCCGGGGGGCAGGGAAACCCCCTCCCGAGAGGCCCGTTACCCGACGACGACGGATCACGCCCAGGGGGGAACCCCACCCCGAAAGCACGCCACGTGCCCAGCGTCAGCACGTCACCCGGAAGTGACGCAGTCGCGTCAGGCGCGTTGGGGGCGGGACCGCGGTCATCTGAGGGAAAGTCCAGCGCTGGTCCAGGAGTGTGCGCGCACCGCAACCACATCACCCGGAAGTGATGCAGTCGTGTCGGGCACGGGGCCGCGGTCATCCGAGGGAAAACTCTATGGTTTTCCCTCGGAAGATTGTGGCCCCGCCCCCGGCGTGCCCGACGTGGCTGCATCACTTCCGGGTAATGTGGTTGCGGCGCGCGTGCACTCCCTGACCAGCACTGGACTCCCCCGGTATACAGGGGGTGTCGACTTGGCAACCCTACAGTCCATCTAGCTGAGAATTGTCTACTGTGATGTGCAACGTCTCTCTGCACTCTCAGCCCAAGAAGGGCCTTCTCCAAAACCTGGTACCAGAGATCAGTTAACTGGAGGCTCCCCTTAGACTTCTCAATATTCAGAATATTCTAGCCTAACCCTCTCGCTGCCCTGGGACCGGCGTAAGGAAGTTTATTTGCATGACTAAAAAGATACACAACGTATCGTTACCAATAACTGACACGTTGATTAGACATCCATACAGTTTCTGCAGCTGAAATACTGGTTATCGCGAGTCATTCATTAAGAAGTGGGCACACACGGGATCTCACAATAACTTCATAGGAGCACCCTGCACTATTGTCTTAGAGCATAGGCATGAATCTGTGCCCGATTTGCACGTGGACTGCTGTCAGACGTTCGCCTCTCTCCTTTCTCTTCCTGGGAAGTCTCTCGAAGAAGTCTCCTAAAATGCTTTGCCTGCTGTTCCCTTCATGTGCTAGTTAATTTAGCATCCCACCTACACCTACAGTGTACTTTCCCTTAAAGATTTTTTTTTAAGACCCATACTTGGTTCCATACTATTGGGCTCTAAAGTCGTAGGCTGCAGACCGCTGTCTTTTTCTGAGCCTTCAGTCTCCAACCAGGCCCAGAGCCAGAGGTCATTTCGTGGGGGATCGCAGTTCCCCCGGGTGAGGTACGGGGGCGGGGCACATGAGGAAGCCCCGCCCCCTGCTTCCGGCCGCCCCGCTTCCGGCCCTCATTCAGCCAGGAGGAGGCAGGAGAAGAGGGAGGGTAAGTTGCTTCCTCCCTGCCTCTCCCCACCCCTGCCTGCCTGGGGCCAGGGAGGGCCTTCGCGGGGCTTCCTTGCACTCCCGCCGGCTTTGCAGGTCCACCGCCGGGCCCCTCATGGGGCTCGGCAGTGGAGCTGCAAGGCCGGCGGTGGCGACCGGGACCGTGTGGCCTTATGACACACTTCCGGTGATGTCAGGGGGTGTAGCATATGCTAATGAGTTATGCTAATGAGTTCCCCTAGCTCTTTTTCTACGAAACGACCCCAGCCCAGAGCATTCTGGCTTCTACCAGCCCACCACTCCTTTCCTCAGACCACACACTCTTCTTATTATTATTAGACCCCATGTGCAGGGGTTTTTCTTGGTCTGGCTTTTCCCCTTCCTGCACGGGAGACATGATATTTCTCAAACATTCCCCACTGCTGACGCCTTCAGCAGGTAAGATATTGCTGAACATTCCGTGCCATCGAGGCAGCTTTGCCCAAGGAAGGCAACACCCCCTTTCCCCCAAGACTGCCCAAGCTACAAGGACATTTAAGAAACTTACTGGTGATAGCAGCAAACTGGTTGAGTCCGCAACGGATCCGAGCCACACGGATGTCCGGGGTGAGGTCTGAGAGGCCGAAGAGGGCGGGCGGGATCATTTCGGGGATTGCCGCCTCCATCAGTTTGGGGCCTTTCCCGAGGATTCCGTAGCCCCAGACAAAGACGTGACCATCCTCTGCATTGCATTCAGAACGGGTTCGGTGAGCAAATATACGTATCCCGCAACGCTACATTCACCAGACCCAGATGGGTCATTTAGTCATGGACATTTTAGCGAGCAATGCTGGGTGACTGTCAGCTCCCCTCCCTTCAATTCAATTCTGCCCCCAGATTGCTCTCCTACAGTAAAGGCATTCATCCAGAAAACAGAGGCAGGACTGGAGGTGGGAAAACCTGTAACTGACTGGTAGGAAACGGGCTACGGGTTGGATCCAGCCAGTCCCGTCACCCAATATTGTTCCCACCTAACCCCCCTTCCTGACCATGGCCTCTGCCCCACCTGTCTTTTGTCTGTGCTGGTTCCATGGTCCCTCTTCTTTTGTTATTGAAAGGGGGGGCTCGCCTTCTTCTTTCAACAGCAGAAAAACTGGTTGGATCCAACCCTATGTGATCCCTGATTGCCCGGACCCCTTCTCATGTGGCTGTTAAACCTGCTTCTGGGGCTCAAAGAACTGAATGCCTCTCTATTTTTGTAAAAAACAACAACAACCTGCGTATAGAAAACTAGACGCAATTTGCCTTCTCCTGACACATCGTATTTCTAGAGGCGGGACAGGTTTTCTTCAGAGAAGTGGCTCGATAGCCAGCCTCTGCCTCCCAACCCTGGTATTCTTTGGAGGTCTCCCGTCCAAATACTTGCCAGGGTCAGCCCCTGCTCAGCTTCCGAGATCTGACGAGATTGGGCTCGCAGGGGCTATCCAGGTCA
The DNA here is from genome assembly GCF_001447785.1 of Gekko japonicus. Taxonomy (NCBI): domain Eukaryota; kingdom Metazoa; phylum Chordata; class Lepidosauria; order Squamata; family Gekkonidae; genus Gekko; species Gekko japonicus. Next base: position 1,955,597 of record NW_015170889.1, read on the forward strand.
GGGCTCCTACTACCTGATCTTTTAATTAAACCTGGGATCTTCTACATTCCGGGTGCTCTACCACTGGGCCACAGCCCTTCTCCAGGAAGGGAAGTAACAGAAGTTGGGGAAAAGCCCTCCACAGCATGAGACCACGCTGCCACGAAGAGATGGCAAAAGCCGAGTGAGATGGACCTCCAGCTTGACTGGCTCTAAGGCAGCTTCCTTCTACACGGCTTTACATTTTCACGACAGGGAGCCCACAAAGAAAAGCCAGTCGCGTGAAACCGGGGGCGGGTATGGTCACATGGTAGGAGGGCACCCTGTTTGTTTACGAAGGGGGCACGCAGCCCCACCATGCGAATGGTGTAATGGTGTTGGACTAAGCTCTGGAAAGGTCAAAGTCAAGGTTTCCCTTGCTCAAAAGCCAGTCAAATCCGACTCTAGGGATGCGGAGCTCATCTCCGTTTCCAAGCCGAAGAGCCTGCGCTGTCCGAAGATGTTTCCGTGGTCATGTGGCCGGCATGACTAGATGCCGAGGCACATAGAACGCTGTCACCTTCCCACCAAAGCGGTACCTATTTATCTACTTGCAGTGTCTTGATTTTAAACTGCTAGGTTGGCAGGAGCTGGGGCCAGAGACAGGAGCTCACTCCGTCATGTGGCACACTCGGGTCTCGAACTGCTGAACTACTGACCTTCCACAGCCTGCAGTTCAACATCTTAACCACTTGAGCCACCGCAGCCCCTAAGCTCTGGGAAACCCGAGTTCAAATGCCCACTCATGCCAAGGGAATTTGCTTGGTAACCTTGGGCCAACCTAACAGGGTTGCCGTGAGGATAACATGGAGAAGAGAACAATGTAAGTTGCTTTGGGTCCCCACCGGGGAGAAAGGCAAGGGAGAAATGAATTAATAAACAACTAAGCACTTTGTCAGACTGCTTTGCTTGGCACACACCAGATGGGTTCTCCACCCAAGGGACCGAGGCTGGCCCCAGGGGAGATGAAAGCACCAGCGAGGCTCATAAGAACATAAGGGACGCCAATGTTGGATCAGGCCAAAGGCCCATCCAGTCCAGCACTCTGTATCACACAGTGGCCAGAAATACCAGTGCCATCAGGAGGTCCACCAGTGGGGCCAGGACATTAGAAGCCCTCCCACTGTTGACCCCCCCCCAAGCACCAAGATGACAGAGCATCACTTGCTCCAGAGTCCCTATCTATACCTTGTGGCTAATAGCCACCGATGGACCTCTGCTCCATATGCTTATCTAATTCCCTTTTGAAGGCGTCCATGCTTGTAGCCGCCACCACTTCCTGTGGCAGTGAATTCCAAGTGTTAATCACTCTTTGGGTGAAGAAGTACTTCCTCTTATCCGTTCTAACTCGACCGCTCAGCAATTTCATGGAGTGCCCACGAGTTCTTGTATTGTGAGAAAGGGAGAAAAGTACCTCTTTCTCTACCTGCTCTTTCCCATGCATAATCTTATAAACCTCGATCATGTCACCCCTCAGTCGTCGTTTCTCCAAGCTAAAGAGCCCTAAGCGCCTTAACATTTCCTCATAGGGAAAGTGTTCCAACCCCTTTATCATTCGAGTTGCCCTTTTCTGCACTTTTTCCAAAGCTATAATATCCTTTTTAAGGTGTGGTGACCAGAATTGCACACAGTATTCCAAATGAGGCCTAGCCCACTATGAAGCTTGTCTGCCCCCATGCCTTCCCTTTCGTTTGCCAGCTCACCAAAACCGACAGATGCTGTGCGGTTATTTTGCCGCTTCCACTAAGAAGGGATGCCTGCCAAGGCTCCCTCTAAGCTGTGGAGTCTCGTGAGCAAAAATCCTTCTTTGTGAGCAACTCACATTAAAGTTATGAGCAAGCGATTTGGCTACTGCATAAAACAGTTTACCCTGGAGTCATCCTTCCTGAGCTAAGACAAAAAGGTGTGAGCTGGAGGCTAAAAAAACGGTGGGCTGGCTCACACTAACTCAGCTTAGAGGGAACACTGATGCCTGCCCGTCGTTTGTCCCCATGCAGCCTGCAACTGAAGGAGGCCCCCAGACCCTGCAAGAGTTCCGCTCACGTCCGTTAGTGGCAGAAATACCGCCCATATAAGATCCGAGCCACCCCATAATCCTCGAAAAGCAAGCAGTCCTAAAAAAAAATCCCCCCAAAGAGACAAGCTCACCGTTTAAGACAGCGCTGATGGACCCCCCACAGGCCGCCTCCTTCACCTTCCCGACATTGAAGGGCAGGTGTCTCGGCACGTTGACCTGTTCAGGATGCAAGTTTGGAAGGTCACCCCAATGGAATGTTTTTTCCCCAACAATTTCTTAAGAAGGGATCACGTTGCCATTTGATAAAGGAGCAAAAGGGATCAAAAAGGGGAAGGCAACTCAAAGCTTATCTAAATTAAAACCAGTCTCCGCCTCCCCACAAAACACCGGCCTCTATTTGAAGGGCTGTGATGAATCTGTGAATGTACTGGGTGCACAATTTAGTCATCGACAGCCTGATAAATCTCTGCCCATTTCACTCTCTTTTTCTTAAAAAAAAAAAAAAGGAGATGTTTCTAACCATTAAAAGTGGAATCACAAAATCACAGAGTTGGAAGGGACCTACAGGGTCATCTAGTCCAACCCCCTGCACAAGGCAGGAAATTCACAAATACCTCCCCCCACACACACCTGCAATGACCCCTGTTCCATGCCCAGAAGATGGCAAAAAACCCCTCCAGGATCCCTGACCAAACTGGCCTGGAGAAAAATTGCTTCCTGACCCCAAAGTGATGATCAGCATTTCCCTGGGTGTGCAGGAAAGGGCCACGAGAACTAAGCACCGAGGCGACCCTTCGTGCCCTCCTTCTCATGATCTGCCTAAGTTCACAGCAATGCTGTCAGATGGCCATCGAGCCCAGGGTTGCTTAACTCAATTGTTATGAGGGCCGGATCTGACATAAATGAGATTTTGTTGGGCCAGGTCATGTGTTATAACAGGGGTGTTGTAATAGAGAATGTGGCGAAACGGGGACCCGCTGTCAGCCCTGGGAGACTGAGCAGCCAATCTGTGGCTCGCAAGCCCCTGTTTTGGCCTTCCCACCCTGCCTGGTGGGGCTATTTCCCTTCGTTACACGCTGCCACCACTCACTGAATTGACACCACCTTCCTAGTGGGACAGTGAGACCCCTCTGGCTGATTCACCAACCCTTGGGAAGTTGGTACCACTATCTTTGGGCACCCCCTGGAGACTTGGCAACCCCTCCGATTTGGGCCCATTTGTGTTCCCTAGCCTCCCTTTGACCCTGGTAACGTGCTGAGCGAGGAGGACTAGGTGGTCAAGGCACACCAGGTCTTATTTAACTCAAAAAAAAGTTTATTTTAACTATGTACAAGTTAAGCACAGAAAATAAACATGCCCACAACCTGGGCAGAAAATAAACACAATTTAAAACGCCGTTCCTCTGTCCCCCTACACACCCTCACTATCTCTGGAGGTTGTGGAGAAACCCCCAGCCCTTCACCGGACTGGTCACTGGTACTGTTTCCCTCCTGGCTGCCCACCACGGTTTATAGTGGCCTGGATGCCCTGGAGTAGAGATGTGAAGGCCCGGAAAAATTCAGAAAAAAAACATTTTCCCCCCGTTTTATTTTCCTGAAGCCTTTTTTGTTTTTTTCTGAAAAATTGGAAAAATTGAAAAAAGAAAAAGAAAAAAATTGATTATGGAACATTTTATTTTAACATGATGAATAAAATATTTTAAGACAAGGTGTTCAAATATTTTCCAAACCATTTCTAAAAAATATGTATGGTACCAGATTGATCTAATTTCTGTGCACTGAGGACAAGCAAGTCCTAGGTTACAAACTGAACTCTCCAATGCAAGAACAAGATGCATTTCTTCCTTTAGGAGGTGCTATTGTCACAAGAAAAGAAAAAGGTTTCAGTTGGGGGGGGTTTTTGCATGTGGGTGGGTATTCTGTTTGCAATAATTGTTTGGATACGCTATATGTTTAATATGCTAGTTGTGATAATTTCATGCCAAGTAAAAATGCCCATAGTCATATTTTATGTTCCTAAAGTAACAGAATGACTTTCAATCTGGAAAAGAAAAAAAGAAGTGCTAATGTAGCATTTTTTTCATTTTTTCCGAAAATTTCCGGTTTTTTTCCGAAAAAACCTGGGGGGAAAATGGGGTTTTTTCCGAGCTTCAAAATTTCCAGAAATTTTACATCTCTACCCTGGAGTTTGAGACAACAGGAGCCCCCACCTGTCTACTCCCTGTGAATACAAATTCACAGCAGTCAGGCTATTTGGTTTTAGCTATAATAGCGCTTCAATTGCACATGGCATTTTATCATGTGGGGAAGGCTTCCCCTTACAGTGGCTTCCCAAACTGCAATCAGGCAATGCCCAAGCATCAAGGAAGGTCGCAATGCTTGTAAAGATACAGCAAGCAAGCCTGGACTTCATGGGCCCATTATAACAAGGGCTGCTTCCTAACACTCCAGCAACCAACCAGAGAATCATATAATGCAGTCTGACTACAATTATTAAAAAAAATCATTATTGTATTCAAACTTTTTTTTTTGTTTGCTCTCACTAACTTACAGATGCCAGCCTCCTGGTGGGGCCTGGGGGATCCCCTGGAGTTATAGCTCATCTCCAAAGGACAGAAATCAGTTCCCCTGGAGAAAATGGATGCCTGGAAGGGGGGACTCCATGACATTACAGTGCGCTGAGGTCCCACCCCCTCCAAGGTCCATCCCCAGATCCCCAGGAGTTGCCCAACCTGAAGCTGGCAACCCTACAGAACTGAGAGAATCATAAATACAGCTTTGACTTGTCAAAAAGCAACTCACCCCAGCCACAGACGATTGCAACTGATCAGATTCAGGAGGGAAAGAACCGCGGATCGCACTGAACCTCTTTCAAGTGTTTGTAAAAAAAACAGGGCAGGCTCCAGAGGGCAGAGATGATTGCAACCATTGCAACTGAGTTAGCATGAGCTAGTTCAGGTTTTTAGCCTCCGGCTCACCCATTTTTATCTCAAGACTCCACCGCTTAGAGGGAGCATTGATTGCAACTGATCAGATTCCGGGGGGGGGGCAGGGGGACTGCAGATCGCACTGAACCTCTTTCAAGTGTTTGTAAAAAAACAAGGCAGAGGGCAGAGATGATTGCAACTGATCAGATTTGGAGGGGGGGGGGAGAACTGCGGATCACACGGAACCTCTCTCAAGTGTTTGTAAACATATGAGGCAGTCTCCAGAAGGTTAGAGAGGAAACAGCTGACTGGAGCCAGTGGGAAAAGCCCAGCAGGGTCAGGGGGAGCTGCCAATCGAGTTTTTGTAAAAAGAAGCACATGAGGCAGCCCCCCTACGGGGGGGGGGGGACAGAGCA
>NW_015170889.1:1961016-1962336 GCF_001447785.1 Gekko japonicus
GCCAAGCCCAAAAGAGAGAATGATTTTATTGGCGGTTGGGGGGGGGGGGATGCAGGGGCGGTGTTCGACTCGCGGCCAGATTGAAGTCATGGGCGGGCCTGTTCCGGCCTGCAGGCCGTATGTTTGACACCCCTGATCTAGTTTCTGTTTGAAAACCTCCAAAGAAGGAGAGCCCACCACCTCCTGAGGAAGCTTGTTCCACAGAGGAACTGCTCTCACTGCCAGGAAGTTTTTCCTAATATTTAGCCGAAAACTCTTCTGATTCAATTTCAACCCGTTGGTTCTGGTCCAACCTTATGGGGCAACATTACTAACAGGGGACGGTGAAATGAATTAGAGCTTTGATGGCAATTAGATCAGCCAGGAAAGCTGGCATAAAAAGGTAAAGGTTCCCTTGCTCGAAAGCCAGTCGAATCCGACTCTAGGGTTGCGGTGCTCATCTCTGTTTCAAAGCCGAAGAGCCAGCGCTGTCCAAAGACATTTCCGTGATCATGTGGCCGGCATGACTAAACACCAAGGCGCGTGGAACACTGTTACCTTCCCACCGAAGTGGTACCTATTTATCTACTTGCAATTTCTTGCTTTCGAACTGCTAGGTTGGCAGGAGCTGGAACTAGAGACAGGAGCTCACTCCATCATGCGGCACCTGGGTCTCGAACTGCTGAACTACTGACCTTCCACAGCCTGCAGTTCAGCATCTTAACCACTTGAGCCACCACTGGCATTTTCCCCCCCCCCCCCCAAAAAAATTGTCAACATTCAAGCAAAGTCCCACAGAATGAAAATCACAAGGGGAGAAGGACATATGCGCCCCCCACATTCCAGGACAGCAAGTTACAGAAAGGCGAATTCCTTCAGATTTTTTCTAACCTGTGTCAGATCGGTAATGGAAGCCAGCTGCAGGTATTCCGAGTTCCCCCAGCCGAAAATCTCTCCATCTGCCGACACAGCAAGGCAGCAGTCTCCATAAGTAGTGACCTGGACAATGGGGACCCCGGCAATATCACCACCCAGTTTTGTCGGAGTGCTGACGCTGTCGTAATGGCCAAGACCTGGTTTACAGAGGAGGAGAGAGACAAACAGTAGTCAAGACACCAGGCAGCACTAGTAGGGAGCAGCAAATAAAAAACAGGAGCGGCCCCTTGAAGACTAACACGATTGATTCCAGCATAAATTCTCCGTGATTCTGAGCTCACTTCCTCAGATGCGATGGACTTCAATCCGTCTGACGAAGTGTGCTTGGATTCATGAAAAGCTTATCCTGGGATCAACTGCATTTGTCTGCAAGGGACCACTAGATCTCCTGTTTTGTTGTTGGTT
>NW_015170889.1:1962362-1973967 GCF_001447785.1 Gekko japonicus
GGCTGTATTGATTTTCTTTTCTGCAAATCTGCAGTGGCACGAGGTTCCACAGGGCACACACCTTGCATGCCAGCTGCCTAGAGCTTGTTTGCCATGGAGAGGTGGGGGAGCATACAAACTGGAATGTATGGTTTCATTTCTGGCCACTATCTATCCAAGTTTCAGGATCCTGGGCTGGGAAAGACCTTCAAGCACAGCAATGAGCCAGAGATGGTCCCAAAGTCCAGAGCAGCAGAAGACAGATTTAAAACTAGAGGGGCTGCTTGCCGCTCAGAAGGTCCCCAGTTCCCTCTCCAGCTAAAGGGTCTAAGGAAGTCGAGCTGGAAAGGCCCACCCACCAGACCTGTGGCATCTCAGCACCAGGACAGAGGAGGCACCCTTGGCTCAGCGGAAGATCAACTGTTTGGCAAGCAGAAGGTCCCAGGTTCAATCCCCAACATCTCCATTGAAAGGACCAGATACTGCGTAGATGGTATCTATATCAAGCAAGGTTAGCTAAATATTTTACAGCAATATCGAATATATGCTGGAAATGTAAACAGAATGTGGGCACGTATTTCCACATGTGGTGGACATGTGGTAAGGCAAAGAGTTTTTGGCGGATGATACAAAAAATACTACAAGATATCATTCAATCTCCAATACCATTAAAACCAGAACTGTTTCTTCTTAACATGATACCAGAAATATATGGGAAAGCTGATAAAATAATTTTGATTCATAGTGTAACGGCAGCCAGAATTTTGTACGCTAGAATACTGGAAAGTAGATAAAGTTCCGGATAGAGCAGAGTTTATATATCAGTTACTAAATGTGGCTGAAATGGATAAACTAACAACAATGCTAAAAGGGAAAGAAGAGAAACTCTTTGAAGACACCTGGTCTAAATTCTATAAATGGATAAAAGATAAAGGCTGAAGGTTTAAGCAAATGTATATATTTTTTTTCGGTTATAAGAAGCAATGCTGTTGGGAGTCTCTCATAATATGAATATATATATATTAGTTTGTATTATATATAAGTGTTGAAAAGTAATTAAAATATTTTTTAAAAAAAGAAAAGAAAAGAAAGGCCCAGATAGTAGGTGATGGGGAAGACCTCCACCTGAGACCCTGGAGAGCCACAGCCAGTCTGAGAAGACGATACTGACTCTGAGAGAGTCCAGTGGTCTGATTCAGAAAAGGGCAGCTTCCTGTGTTCATGTGACAGACAGAGGAGCAGCCTGTCGGGGCACCAGTAGATGCTCAGACAGACCGAGGCAGAGAACGACAACCGCCAAGCAATGTTCCCTCTAAGCTGTGGAGTCTTGTGAGCAAAAATCCTACTTTGTGAGCTGCTGGCATTAAAGTTGTGAGCGGGTGATGTGGCTACTGCATAAATTAGTTTGCTCTGGAGCCCTCCTTCCTGAGCAAAGACAAAAATCTGTGAACTGGAGGCTACAAAACTGTGAGCTGGCTCACACTAACTCCGCTTAGAGGGAACACTGCCGCCAAGTGTAAATATCAAAACCAGGGCTGGTTAAATGTCTATGGGCAGGTAAGAGCTTCCGGCGAGTGGGGGGTGGCAGTGTTCCCTCTAAGCTGAGTGAGTGTGAGCTAGCTCACAGTTTTTTCGCCTCCGGCTTGCACATTTTTGTCTTTGTTCAGGACAAAGGTCTTTGTTCAGGTCTTTGTCCTTCCTGAATAAACTAATTTATTCAGTAGCCAAATCGCTCGCTCTCAACTTGAATGCCAGGAGCTCACACAGTAGAATTTTTGCTCACAAGATTCCACAGCTTAGAGGGAACACTGGTAGGTGGGATTCCAGTGTCAGTCAGTCAGTCAGTTTACTATTATGGTCTTTGACCAGTACGTAACAATTTAAAAGACAAATAGAAAAATTCCCAATACTATCGTAGCTGGTTATGAGCCAGTAAAAACCTTAGTAACATAAAACACTTATAAGTGATACGAAATATAAAGGAAAAAGGAAAACTACAGTTCAAACCTTTTAAACCATTCGAAAAGTCAGTTTAAAACAATTTTGGATAAAACTAGAGATATGGCCTATTGGCCTCGCTTTTCGCGTTCCTTATATACCTGGCCGCAGAACCTAGCCACCCTTCTTGAAGGACTCCAGGGCCTTTTGCGTCCCTCGCCCCTCGGCCAGAAGCAGAGAAATGATACAGCGGGACAAGAAAATTTCCTCAGCTGGCAAAATTTCCTCAGGGAACAACTTTCCTTTGACTCCACCCCCCACCCCCACCCCGGATATTTAATCTCTGATAAGTAGTCCATGTGCCCTGGCCTGGATGTCCCAGACTAGCCCGACCCTGTCAGATCTCGGAAACTAAGCAGGGCCAGCCGTGCCCAGTATTTGGATGGGAGACCTCCAAGGAAGTCCAGGGTCACTACGCAAAGGCAATGGCAATTGGCAAACCACCTCTGAACATCTTTTGCCTTGAAAACATCAGGGGGCCACCAGGAGTCAGTTGTGATTTGATAGCCCCTTCCGCCACCAAGCAGGAGATGAAGAGAAGAAGAGGAGATTGGGTTTATACTCTGCCCTTCACGACCTGAAGGAGTCTCAGAATGGCTTACTATCTCCTTTCCCTGCCCCTCCCCAGAACAGGCACCCTGCGAGGTCTTTCGAGGACTGCTCATGAGAGAACAGCTCTGAGGGAACTTGTGACTGACCCAAGGTCACGCCAGCAGTTGCATGTGGAAGAGCGCGGAATCAAACCCGGTTCTCCCAGATTACAGCCCGCGCGCCTAACCACGACATCAAACTGGCTCTTGAAGCCTTACAAAGTTACTTAGGTCAAAAACAAACAGGCCTCTGACTCTCGGGGACTTCCAATCTAAGGCAATGAGCGAAAAACAACAGAAAGAAAGGGCACGTTCAGACAGGCCATTTGAGCTGGTATACATACCGGTTAGAAACGGACTACTTACACACGATCACACAGCCAACATCTGCCTCCCATCCCTAGCTGTTGCCAACCAGCTCAAACACCCTTTAAACCAGAGTATTCTGCTACCAGGTCCCCAAGTGGTGTTTTCCTGGTGCTCCGGTTCTAGCTGCATTTTTCTGCTGTGTGATCGCGCCTCCGCCGGTGTAGAGCCACTTCCGCTTGGAAGCCCGAGGCTTCTGCTTTTCGTCCACCATTATTATTATTATTTTTGGCATCGGCGATATGCACTTGGGCAAAGCTTTGCCCCGCCGTTAATAAAACGAATAAAAAAACAGTGCCTAGTTTTAGGCTTTAGATGAGTCCGGGACCTCACGGAGGCCAGTTTCGCTATAAAGGTTTCAAGGGAAGTCTTCACTTCAGGCCATTCTTTTTGGGATAATTTGTTCTGTGCATGTGCAAACTGTGAAAAAAATTTTTTTTAAAAACCCGCCGACACACGCTGCTGTGTGGACGCCCAGGAGCGATGTGCTGCGCTGCGAGAGAGGGTAATGTGACCGCAGTTGTCCCGGATCAAATACAATCCGACTGGAACCGGAGTAGTTTAAATCGCTCCGGCACGCCGTCTGACCGCACCCAAAGAGAAAATGGAGGGGGAGATACATGGCTCTGAGTCTTCCAAAATCCAAAGGGTGGTTCTCGCTTGACCCATTTCCACGGCCTCTTCCGCTCCCTGCTCCTGGCTCAGTCATCCCTCTGGCTTGGGGGGCAGAACGAGAGGTGCCATCCGGCTCTCGTGTTTCTGCGGCCCCCGGCCACTGAGGCCCCAAGACCCGGCTCACCTCTGTCCTCCTACCTGTTTGGCCGTCGGCTCCCCAGCCACAGGAGTAGACATCTCCCCTCTCGGTCCGAAAGAGACTGTGGTCCTGCCCGCAGGCAACCTGTCGACAACAAACCAAAGGGGGGCAGGGTGGAGAAGCAAAAGCGAAGAAGAATCCTGAATACGATCTCATTCGAAAAATATTTTTAAGATGTCTGTACGACAGCACCCCACAGAGACCAACAATACCTAACAAAACCAGCACTTTTACAGCTTTTTTTCAGTGTTTTAACACACTTCACGCAAGGTTGCCTTGCTGAAAGCCTCACAACAGCCCTGGAAGAAGAAGAGAATGGATTTATACCCCGCCCTTCACTTGGAGTCTCAGAGCAGGAAGAAGGAGGAGGAGGAGGAAGAGGGGGAAGGGGAGGAGGAGGAGGAGATTGGATTTATACTTCACTACCCAAGGGAGTCTCAGAGCAGCTTACAAACTCCTTTCCCTTCCCCTCCCCACAAGAGACACCCTGTGAGGTAGGTGGGGCTGAGAGAGCTCTGACAGAAACTGCTCTTTTTCAAGAACGGCTCATTATTAGAACCACGGCTTGCCCAAGGTCATCCAGCCAGGTGCAAGTGGAGGAGTGGGGAATCAAACCCGGTTCTCCCAGATCAGAGTCCGCACACTTAACCACTACACCAAACCGTCTCTCACTACACCAAACGGGACTTGAATCCAGCTGTTGTACTGCAGGCCAACACAGCCACCCTCTGAAAGCATCTACATTTACACAATATAAGAAGAGCCTGGCTGGATTAGACAAGTGGGTCCATCTAGTCCACTTTCCTGTTACAACCAGCCACCATGATAGGCCAACAACAGGGTTGCCAGTTCCCCCACCCACCCACCCTCCGCATGCCGGGGATCAACCTGGTTTCCAGTGTTTCCCCATGGCACTGGCAAACTGGCCGGCGGGGGAGTGTTACCACCCCAAACGTAATGTTCCAACGTCACCCGGAAGTGCCGTAGGCGTGTCGGTGATATCAGGGGCGACGCTCTGGGTTTGGGGGAAAACTCTATGGTGGAATTAGTTTAAACCTCCAAAGGAAGTTTAGAAAACTTATCGAGGGCCAAAGGTTAAAAACATAAGTAAGTGTACAAAAGAGTGTTTATTACAAAGACATATAAAAACCTAGTAGGGGCCCAAATAAAGCCTCATAAAATGTTCAGAGTTACAAATACACACGCACAAAAGGACAGTATATGACCTGACGCGTTTCGGCTCACAAGAGCCTTCTTCAGAAGTCAAATAGTGCAAAACACAACAAGCGACAGAGTCCCTGTAACACATGTAAGGCAATTAACAATAAATAAAACAGGAACAACATTGGAATGCTGTAGAGAAAGACAAAAAAAATGTTTTAGATTAATATCTAATAATTCAATGGAAAATTCCATACAAAAATATAATGGAAGTAAATATATTTGGGTACAGTAAAATATTTTGGCCCTCAATAAGTTTTCTAAACTTCCTTTGGAGGTTTGTGCTTTGTTGGTTTAGATTCCCCCCCCTCTTTTTTGGGGGGGGGAATAGCTTCAAACCATTGAGTTTTGCCCAAAAAACAGAGTGTCGCCCCCCAGCGTCATTGACGTACCTACATCACTTCCAGGAGATGACTCAGGCACAGCGTGCTTCTTCTCTCCCCCCTCCAGGAGTGTCCGGGTAAGTCCCCCATCAGCTTCTCTTTTGGACCTGGCAGCCCTAGCCAACAGGCTACACAACAGCCCTACAAGGCAGTCCGTTTTCCGGTGGTTAATAAACCAATTTAGATGTGGTTAATACAAGCCTCCTTCAGATCCTACCTTCGTGGATTACGGTTGGCTAAATTAAACTGAATTTGGCATTCGGTCTGAACCCAACCTTAAGTGTCTACAAATTCAACTCAAGGGTTTTGGGTGAACGCAGTCAGAAATCATCCTCAGCGACCAGGGTGGCATGCCCGGGACTGAGAGCTTCCTTTGAAAAACACCAGCAATGGATTTCTTACCTGAACGACTCGATCCTCAAATCCCCGCAGTCGATGAATCTGCTGGCTTTCGCTGTATAAGAGAACAAGGCAGTGAAGGGATTTAAAGTATGTGTTTATTTGTGCGTTTAAAAGAACACAACAGTAACAAGATTTACACACGACCAAGAACTATAGTCTTGACCTGCTATGTGGGCTGTTACAGATATCCATTCTGCGTCACTCTAGACCGGGGGGGGGGGGGCCTCCCTCTGACACGTTGCCTGGCACCCGCCAAGGGTTTTCAGAAAGGGGGCAGGGCCAGGGGAGGTTTTTGCCCAGCGAGGCTTCTGACTGGCTGTGCAGGTTTTTAACAACGTTGGCTCAACAGCAGGGGCCACCACAGCCCGACTCCTCACTGCACGGCAGAAGGTTTGGTGGCTGGCTCCGCCTCCTGTGACATCCATTTTGTGACTGTGCCCACCATGCTATGTCAAGAACTGCAAAGGTGCCCACAGTCTCAAAAAGGGTGGGGGATCCCTGCTTTAGGCAATGGCAGGTACCAAAAATTAAGCAGTTATCATGTTGAGCCAGAAAGATTTCTATTGGGGGGGGGGTTTCCCCTCAGGATGCGGAGAGCACTGTGAAGTGGTTAGAATACCAAATAAGGATTTGGCAGTCCTGGGTGAGCCAATCTGGTGTAGTGGTTAGGAGCGCGGACTCTAAACTGGGAGAACCCCGTTTGATTCCCCACTCCTCCACTTACAGCTGCTGGTGTGATCTTGGGTCAGACTCATAAGTTCTTTCAGAGCTGTTCTCTCAAGGGCAGTTCTCGGGAGAGCTCTCTCAGTCCCACCTACCTCACAGGGTGTCTGTTGTGGGGAGGGGACGCGACTGTAAACCGCTCTGAGACTCCTTCGGGTAGTGAAGGGTGGGGTACACATCCAATCTCTCTCTCTTCTCTGCATTCAAATTCCCACACTGCCCTGAAGCTCACTGGGTGAGCTCTGCCGCCCAGACATGATGACCCCTCCCGGACTGGAAGAGATCTCACCTGTAAATTTCCCCATCGACCACCTTTCGGCCACACTGTCCGTAAGCATTGTTGCCCATGCTGAAGACTGAAACAGAGCCAGGTGATGTGGTCAAACAAACCTCACAAAGCACCAAACATCCTTTCAGAGGGACACAGACGAGCAGTAGCTTTTCCCACGCTCATCTGAAGCTGCCCTTCTAGCAAGGTAGGCCTCTCGAGCTCTCCAGCTCGGCACTGTCGATTCCAACAGGCCATGGGCTCTCCAGGGTCTCAGGTGGAGAAAGGTCTTTCCTAGCATCTACTCCAGGAGATCCTTCATTGGTGAGACGGACCCAGGAGCTTCTACACAGCAGACAGTTGCTCTACCACTGAGCCACCATCACTCTGTCTGTGTAGCCTCACTCCCTCGGCTTGGAAAATCTGGGAGAGCCCTTGGGGGGGCGGGAATCCCTCCTAGGAAATATTTTCTCTTTCTGAGTGGGGGGAAAAAAAACCTTGCCTTACAAAGCATTTTGGTCGTTCCAAAGGAGAAACTGAGAAAGTTTGAGGATCACCATAAAATAGCTCTCATACTGTAGACATAAACAACATTTTCAAGGATTCTAAATAATTCTGACTACAATATGCTATACTATGTTTTATGATAATACATTATTAGAGAGTTCGGTGTTTTCAGTTTTATAAAATCTAATTTAATATACAAATATGCTGGCAGTCCTACTTTCTGTGACTCTATGAAAGAATTTCTGTCCAAATAATACTCTCTCTCTCTCTCTCTACTCCTCTGACCTATAGGTCTTAAGTAGTATTTGTCAAATATAACTGGGAATATGAGGAAGAAGGAAAGAATTCAGGCCAGAGAGGGTTAATGCTAAAATGAGTTAATTTTCTACTCTTGAATCTGCTAATAACTTAGGGACAAAAATTAGGCTTGCCAAATCCCCCCGGGGGGCGGGGAAAACCCCCGCCCCAGAGACCCGATCCCCACCGGCGGGGGATCGGGCCCCGGGGGGGACCCCACCCCCACGTGCACATCACCAGGAAGTGACGTGACGCCACCGGGCACGCTGGGGGCGGGGCCACGACCATCCGAAGGAACACTTCCCTCAGACAGTCGTGGCCCTGCCCCCAGCATGCCCGGCGGCGTCATGTCACTTCCTGGTGACGTGCATGCGGCACGCACGCGCTCAAGCCGCAAGCCGGGAGTCCCCCGCTGCGGCGATTTTTTCACTTGGCAACCCTAACAAAAATATAAACTGAAGGCTCTGGCCACTGTAGTATCAGAGGTTTAATTCATTTCTGTCTCTCGTTGTTGTACCAGGGGCATTCAAATAAAACATGGCTTACAGATTCGGTAACACCCAAACCACAGCCATAATATCCAGAGGTCATTTTGGGGGGGATCGCGGGGGATCGCAGTTCCCTCGGGTGAGGTACAGGGGGCGGGGCACATGGTGAAGCCCCGCCCCCTGCTTCCGGCCGCCCCGCTTCCGGCCCTCATTCAGCCAGGAGGAGGCAGGAGAAGAGGGAGGGTAAGTTGCTTCCTCCCTGCCTCTCCCCACCCCTGCCTGCCTGGGGCCAGGGAGAGCCTTCGCGGGGCTTCCTTGCACTCCCGCCGGCCCTGCAGGTCCACCACCGGGCCCCTCATGGGGCTCGGCAGTGGAGCTGCAAGGCCACCAGCGGCGGCTGGGACCGTTGGGGGCGGGGGTGTAGCCTTATGACACACTTCCAGCGATGTCAGGGGGTGTGGCCTTATGACACACTTCCGGTGATGTCAGGGGGTGTGGCATATGCTAATGAGTTATGCTAATGAGTTCCCCTAGCTCGTTTTCTACTAAACGACCCCTGATAATATCTATTTGAGAAAGTATGCCCAACACGCGACCGAGGGTAGTGCATTTAGTCTCGCGGGTTAATTGCTCGTCTATACTTTTGGGACTGTTAAGCTGAACAAATACATACACTTTTTTGCTGACTACTCATTTTTTTTCTGCCTTCAGCTTTTATTTTTTCTGCCTCTGAAATGGCAGATAAATAAATATACATGTGCTATGGGAGCATACGGACCAGCAATTTTCAACTCTTTCTCAAGTACTGGTGTATTCACAATTTATGCTACAGAAAACAAAGACATTTATACTTTTTAATCCAATAAATGTGACCAATAGCAAGATGTGATATACTCTCTAAGTTACAAATGATGCATTATATACTGTTAAAGCACAATGCTATATACTCACTAAGTTATAAACGATTCATTGTATATTGTTAAATCAGAAAAATAGTTTTGTTTTGAGAGGAACATGAGTAGTGCATAAATGTCAATCTCCCCCCCCCCCCAAATTTCCAATTCCCCCACCCCCATGGCTTCAAAATTTCCAGGAATTTTACATCTCTACCCTTACCCAAACATTGGTAATTTTCATTTTTTGAAAAATTACTCTAACAGCCTGAGAAGCCAGCATTCCAGCCAATATCAAAACTTGAATTAAGGGGACGCTGGATCCAGGCAGCCAAAGAAATACTGGCGTAGACCTGTGAGGTTCTGCACTTTTTCGGGATATGCAATGCTATCAGCTTACCTCCTTCGGTACTTGTTAGCACCAAGGAGTGTGCTCTGCCACATGACACCTGCACAACTCGGGTCTCTTGGGGCTTGTCCAGGGGCAACGGAACGGGGCTTGGCTCCAGGACGTATTCATAACCACGTGCTGAAGGGGGGAGGAGAAAAGATGACTCAAGAATATGCCTGTGAGCACCTTCAACCAGTTTGACTCAAAAACAAAAACGTCCAAAGAATGTAAGAAGACCATGCTGGATCAGGCCAAAGGTCAATGTACCCTAGTATCCCATTTCCAACAATGGCTGACCAGAACAGTGTACTGGTTATAGCATCTGACTTAGGATCTAGGAGAACCAGGTTGAACCACGGGAGCATGCTGGGTGGCCTTGTGTCAGTCACACACTTTCAGCCTACTCTACTCCATGGGGTTGTTGTGAAGAGAAAAGAGAGGGAAGGAGAACAATCTAAGCCACCAAGACAGGGGTGTCAAACATAAGGCCCGGGGGCTGGAACTGGCCCGTTCAGGGCTCTTAGGCAACCCACGAGCATCTAGTGCAAGGGAAGGGACAGAAGACTGCTGGGGGGCAGAGTGGGCAGAGCCACTCCGATTGTGGCTTCAGAATGGCGGAACAGCCTCATCTGCAGCAGTCAAACAGCGTGGGAGCATCTGCCCAGTGCTGCACTGCTGGCTCCCCAGTCCACCCATGTGGGTTTTCCTTTGCACCTCCCACCCAGCCCATGGGGCCTTGCACTGAGGACACACCGACTCAGAACTTACCCACTGCTGTCCTTTATACAGTTTATATCTCTGGTACCTGGCATTACGTTCTATAGCACACATAAGCCAGCCCAACAAAGTGACATTTATGTAAGATCCAGCCCTCGTAACAAATGAGTTCGATACCTCTGCACTAAGGGGTCCCACTGGAGAAAAATTGGGGATATAAATATCCGTGTGTGTGTGTGTGTGTGTGTGTGTGTGTGTGTGAGAGAGAGAGAGAGAGAGAGAGAGAGAGAGAGAGAGAGAGAGAGAGAGACAGAGAGACAGAGACAGAGAGACAGAGACAGAGAGACAGAAGTGCTGTCTAGTTGCTTCCAACTTATGGCAACCCTGTGCATTAAGGACCTCCAAAACATTCTACTGTTAATAGCAAACTTCTACATCATGGGTGTTAAACATAAGGCCCGAGGGCAGGAACTGGCCCGTCTAGGTCTATTATGCAGCCCGCAAACAACTGATGCAAGGGAGGGAGTGCTGGGGGAGGGAGTGGGCGGAGCCACTCCATTGTGGCTTCAGCACAGCAGAGCAACCTTGCTTGCAGCAGTCAAGCATTGCAGGAGAGTCTGCCCAGAGGTTCGGCACTCTACCCAGTACAACACATTGGTTCTCAATTTACCATGGCAAAATGTTTAACCTGGAAGTGAAAAACCAAAGTTTATACTCTAGAAGTGTGAGGCCTTCGCCACAAACCAAAGGACACTGCCAAAGGCCTCTTAGCCCATGAGCTGCTGCCTGAGGCGGGCAGTAGGCAGACCAAGATCAGACCAGATTCATTTGGATTTAAGAACATAAGAAGAGCCCTGCTGGATCAGACCAGAGGTCCATCTAGTCCAGCATCCTGTCTCACACAGCGACCAAGCAGTTCCTCTGGAGGTCCAACAACACGGCATAGAGCCTCAGGCCTTCCCCTGATGTTGCCTACTGTCTCTGGGATTCAGAGGTTTAGTGCCTCTGAATGTGGAGGTTCCCGTCAGTCACTATGGCTAGTAGCCATTGATAGACCTATTCCCCAGAACTCTATCTAATCCCCTTTTAAAGCTGTTTATTCCTATGGCAATCACTACATCCTCTGGCAGTGAATTCCACATTTAATCACTGTGTAAATAAGTATTTCCTTTTGTCCATCCCGAATCTACTGCCCATCAGCTTCACTGGATGCCCTCGGATTCTAGTATTTTGGGAGAGGGAGGAAAAAGTTATCTTTGTCCACTGTCTTCACCCTGTGCATAATTTCCATTGTCTTTGTCTGTTTAAATGACTTAGCTATTTGGAGTTCTCCGTAAACCGCTTTAGTTCTCTTCAGGGAGGAAAAGCAGCACAGAATTAGAACAATAATTGTGGGCATGAACAATGAAGCGAGTAAACACAGCCAAGGTACTTACAGCGATCCTTCCTGCTCTGATGAAATCCAATCTGAGAGTCCTTGTTGAGTCCCGTCCCCCAGACCTTGGTAATGTCTGTGGTGCTGGAGGAAAGCAGTGTGAATCCATAGCCACAGGCAGCAGAGTAGATCT
>NW_015170889.1:1974015-1974697 GCF_001447785.1 Gekko japonicus
AGGTGTGGCTGAGCTCAGACAGCGGAGGCTTGTCCACAGTGGCCATGAACACAGCTCGTTGTTATGCTTTCCTCCGTCTTCTCATGCACCAAGCATGACTAACAGGTTTCCCAGTTTGGGGAGTTTTAAATCAAACTCCAGTTTGCCACAATGCAGATGCCTAGGCAAACTGAAGTTTTTCTCCCCCCCAAAAAAACCAGGATTCTAAACCTCAGTTAAAGCCCAGTTTATAATCCTTGCTTGTGGGAAGGAATAAAACTCTTTGCACTGGCGTCTGTGTCTGGACATCATGGAGAACCAGAGCTAGATACAAGACTTCCCAAAGCAGGAAAAGCCTTCAGACGCATCCTACATTGGCAAACACAGCAAAAAGTCTGGTTCACACCCATTGGGGACAAATTTCTGCTCTGATACTCTGAACGGCATCTCTGGGTTCTTTTAAGAGAGTTCATAGTCCTGAGGGATTAATGGATTAGGCAAAGCTAATAAAAAGTAATACCGGAGCTTCTACAAAATATGTATTCCTGAATACAAGAACCTGAGGAAACAGATCAAATACCATGTGCATGGTTATAGATTGTGTTCTGCTGTTCAGCAATATATACGTTCATGAGAATCTTTGCTTTCTGTAGACAGGGAAAACTACTTTAGAATGATATGCCAGTAGTATTTATTTCCCTAC
>NW_015170889.1:1974723-1981634 GCF_001447785.1 Gekko japonicus
ACATCAGGTGAAAAGGCTGGTTTCTACCGTATGAGGGGTCTTTAATAGACTACATTAAAAAAATAACCGGAATTACAATGGCGGTATTTTCCAATAAAATTTTATTTTGATATAAGATCAGCTCCAAAAATCAGCAAATAGTAAAAGGAAAAGCACATGCAATGAGACAAGCACAAAACAATGAACACAAATTGGGGGGGGGGGGGGGGGAAGACAAAGAAAGTAATGCCCGCCTCAAAAAGAAAACAAAATTACTGGGACTTGATCAGCCATTTGCATACCCCACACGCCTGTAGGCAAAATTTGGCAACTTCCTAAATTATCTCCTGAAAGGAGTCAGCAAGGAGGAGGGAGACATTAAGTTGTTCAGATCTTCCCAGTATAGAGAGAACTGGAGCAATATACTGATGCGGATATCATTGTAGAATGGGCAATGCAGCAGAACATGTTCAACAGACTCTACTTTCCCTGTATGACATGGTATCTGCCTTCCAGAAGGGCTGAAGGTAGAGCATTAAAGAGAGCCAGGGTAAAAACTCTCTGATATTTGGAGATCTCAATGGACCTAAAATAATCTGCTGGTATTTAATCCTTCTTTGCCTGTTAGAGCTGATTTCTTCCTCTGAACTATGTTAAAACCGTCTATACACCACATCAGGATGTGGCATTAAACCTGTTAACCCCTGTGGTATAGTGTTTAGAGTAGTGGGCTAGGATCTGAGAGACCCAGATTTGAATTCCTGCTCTGCCACTGAAGTTCACTGGGCAACCTTGGGCCAGTCACACTCTCCATCAAACTTGGCTCATTTGGTTGTTCTTATGTAGATACGAGGGGCGAATAAAAGGGGAGAACCACGTTGTAAGCCACTGAAGGTCCACACTGGAGAGAAAAAATGGTAAACATGTCTAACAAATAAGTATTAACCATAGCAAGTGGTTATGGCAATGGAAGTACCATTGGAAGTCTCAATACGTTCCTGGGAAAAGAGAATGGTTGATAAGAGTATGGAATGCAATTAAAATGACGAAATTGGCATCAGTGAAATATTCTAAAGAGGATGATCACTGAAAATCCTGTTATGCCACACTGAGAATGAGATGAGATGATCAACAGCTTTGCATTAGTATATCGAATCTTGTATTTATGTATTTAATTGTCCTGTACTCAACCCGTGGCATTTCTTACTAAAGAATCTCAGGCCGCAGGTGTTAGGAAAGACATAAGAACATAAGAGATGCCAATGTTGGATCAGGCCAAAGGCCCATCCAGTCCAACACTGTATCACACAGTGGCCAGAAATACCAGTGCCATCAGGAGGTCCACCAGTGGGGCCAGGACATTAGAAGCCCTCCCACTGTTGACCCCCCCAAGCACCAAGATGACAGAGCATCACTTGCCCCAGAGTCCCTATCTATACCTTGTGGCTAATAGCCACTGATGGACCTCTGCTCCATATGCTTATCTAATTCCTTATCTAAGACCTTTCTCTGCCTCACCTCCTGAAGAGCCACTGCAAACCAAAGCAGACGCCAATGACTTAGATGGCCTTATACTCAGCATAAAAGCAGCTTTGCATATTTAACAATAACATTTGTTCTACTGATAACTGAAGCATTCCAAGAGAGCAGACTGTGTGCTCACTCTCTTTCTTTCCCCTCTTCCTTACCTTCTCCTCCATTTCCAGACGATATGGAGTGGGCTGGATCCGCCTCCTCTTCTTCCACCCTGCATCGGGCACGACAAAAGTAGGGATGCCCAAAGCTCCTGAGAAGGAGAAACCCCACACAAACACTCGCCTTTTCCTCTTGGCTTGTCCCCCCACATATTGGAAAATGGGGGCTGCATCATCCGCTTCTTTGAGGTCCCGGATGCTTTTCGGCCCAGCTGCTTTGGCCAGGCTTCTGGAGAGCCCTTCAGATGGGATCTTCTTCGGGAGGCTTAGGAACATCCCATTGGGATCGCCAAGGAAACCTCTCCGTGGGGTAAGAGAAACCCCCGAGAGAGATACCTGCAACCGTCTTGGGAAGCCTGGGAAGAGCCCCCTCTGGCACACTAAGGACATCCCCAAGGGAGACCCCGATACCTTCTTCAGGGAACCAAGCAGTAGCCGTTCCTTAGGTTCTGTGGATGTCACCCACTGGGTGCCCAATGTTTGGGGGACTCAGCAATAGGGGGCTATTGGGCGCCAAAGGCGACCTCAAAAGAAAGCCCCGGAGACAACTCCCAAACCTCTCTTTGAAGCATTAGCGGTTGCCGCACCGAGGGTAGAGGGCAAAAATTCACTTCTAAGGTCCTAACAGAACGACCACATGAAGCCTCCTAAATACTACCCTGACTGGGAAGGCTACGCTTGCTTCTCTCCCCCCCTGCCGCTTCTAAAACCGTCACATCTAAGTCTAGCACAAGCACAGCAAACCCCGCAGCATGGACAGCGCCATCTTGGCCACCTTTCCCCTTTCAGCGTCGTTTGACCTCTCTGCGCAGGCGCAGCTCGACCACGTAGGCGCCGCCATGACAGAAGAGGCAAGAGGCTGCGGGGGCCCCTCCTCCCTCGCCTCTCGCATTCGCTGCAAGATCTATTATCGTGTAGGTTCGGTTGTCGAAGTAGCAGCTTCCGCGCGGCGGCCATGACACTAGAGGCATGGGGGGGGGGAGTGTCTTCTTGCAGTTAATACATTTATTGGAGATGTACAGAAAAACTTTTGCAATCAATGATAATGAAATATTCTTCCGTACCTGTCATTCGCTCAGAGAGGAACGCGCTCCTTGTCTACTCTCTGTACGCAGGCGCAGAGCCCATTCGCCAATGGCGGCCATGACACGAGAGGCAAAAGGCTTTCCCCTCCCCGGTGTTAGAACGCGGAGTATCGGTGTTCCCTAGCAACAGGGAAAGCAACGCAGCGGGGATGACGATAGAGGCGTTACCTGGCCGGGCGTGTTATCTGTTGTAAGTGAAGTATGTGCTTATTAGGCGTACATTATATATATGTTATGCATAACTGCAGATTAATTTTAATGGAGCTTTACAGTAACAAATTCAAAGAAGCACTTTGCAAAGGCTTAGTTATAACTTTAAATAAATGTTTTAGAAATAAAGTTTTTCAGAATTGTATTAATTATATACATAGTAATAGATCAGCAAGAAAGTAATTTTTTTAAAGCAGTGCATAAAAACGGGTCTTAGCAACAACCAGCATTCTGGGCCCTTTCAAGTCTCCAATGCCTTTATTTGCTTATAATATTTTTATTAGGCAAATAAGTGGGTTCTAGATCAAATCAAGCCTGAACTCTCTCAAATGACTAAACTGAGGCTATTGTATGAGAAGTGGGGTTGCCAGGTCTGGATTGGAAAATGCCTGGAGACTTTGGGGGTGGATCCAGGAGAGGTCGAGGTTTAGGGAGGGGAAGGGCCATGGTACAGTGCCATAGAGACCACCCTTCAAAGCAGTCATTTTCGCCAGGGGAGCTGATCTCTGTCAGCTGGAGATCAGTTGTAAAAGCAGGATATCTCCAGGCCCCACCTGGAGGCTGGCAACCATAATGAGAAGATGTGACTCACTGGAAAAAACAAAGGAAAGGGGGAAAGAACTCAACCCAAAAGATACTGATAGTGCTACAAGGGTCAAGCTACAACAGATAAAATAATATCAAAATAAATATTTATTATATGGTGTAAAAGGTAAAGGTTCCCTTGCTCGAAAGCCAGTCGAATCCGACTCTAGGGTTGCAGTGCTCATCTCCGTTTCAAAGCCGAAGAGCCAGCGCTGTCCGAAGACGTTTCCGTGGTCATGTGGCCGGCATGACTAAACATTATATGGTGTACACAATTGTAAAATTAAAAACATAGGGCCTGGATATCAGGCTGCATTAAGGATCAGAACAAGCTTTACATAAACTGCAGTAATTCCCCATACAAAGTTGCAGAACACGTCAAATGTCCAACACAAGACCATTTCAGCCTCAGTATCATCAACGTGTGTGTCATCAATCATCATCAGTCATTTGACTTCAATTGCTGGTTGATGACACACACACATAGAAATATTGGAAACCTGATACCAGATTATTGCATCAGTGAAGATATATGTGTGAGTGCAGCTACCGTGTGAAGGGACCCATGGCGTGCCTTATAAGTTTACATCATACCGCACAATATATGAGATAAAAACACCTGGTCAGGATTGATGTATAGTAGTTCCTAGATGTGTGTGTTTTTTTAAAAAGTATGTATTATTGACCACAGAGGAAGGCCCTTGAGGCCGAAACGCATGCGGTCTTGTGTTGGTCATTTCACATGTCCGTCAACTTTGTATGGGAAATTATTACAGCTTGTGTAATACAGCCTGTTATTCATGCCCTGTGTTTTATATTTTGGTGTCGTGGTTAGGAGCGTGGACTCTAATTCGGGAGAACCGGGTTTGATTCCCCACTCCTCCACATGCAACTGCTGGTGTGACCTTGGGTCAGTCACAAGTTCTTTCAGAGCTGTTCTCTCAGGGGCAGTTCTCTCGGAGCTCTCTCAGCCCCACCTACCTCACAAGGTGTCTATTGTGGGGAGAGGAAGGGAAGGAGATTGTATAAACCCAATCTCCTCTTCTTCTCTTCTCTCTATTTTACTATTGTGTACAAAATTTTATCTTAATATTCTTTTATCTGCTGTAGCTTGACCCTTGTAGCGTTCTCATCCTGGGAAAAGACAACCGTGCCGAGAAAAGTTGGAGGCAGCAGGAAAAGAGGAAGACCCAGCATGAGATGGATTGATACCATACAGGAAGCAAGGCCCTCAGTTTGTAAGGCCTCAGCAAGGCTGTTAAATGATATGATGTTTTTTGGAGGTCATTAATTTATAGGGCTGCCATAATTTGGAAGCAACTTGACAGCACAACACATGCGCACCCACATTTTTATTACACCCTTCTCCCAAAGAGCTCAGGGTGGCACACGTTGGTCCTGTCCCCCCCACCCCACCCCGCATTGTATCCTCATAGCAGGCAAGATTCTGCAGAGGCCTCTGCAAAGAACCTGACTCTGTTCCGCATATCCTTTTAAACTGCCCGCTGTTTACTCAGCTACGTTCACACCGGATTATTCCCCTCCTTCAGCTCTCAAAGGCTGCGACCAATAGAGGTACTGAATTCTTGCCAGCGGACAAAAGCCACAAAGTTACTGAGCAGGTGGCAGAGTTCCTGGCAAATGTACTCAGGGGCCAAGAAAAAGAGGAAAGAAAGGCGGGAAGAGGAAAGGAGATAGAGAGTGAGCGAGAGAGATAAGGTGTGTCCATCCTCTTCGGATAGTTAAGCTTCTTATTGTAGCTGTTTTAATTACTGCAATATTCGAGATTACTGTTCCAAATTTTTATCTTTGCTATATACAGTGTTACAAACTGCTGTAATCCGATTGTTTCCCTTTGTTGACATATGGGTTAATTTGTACTGCTATTCTTTTTATACAGTTATTGTTATGCCAATAAAGGTGATTGGAATTGGAATTGGTATTCTACGGAGTACCAATCTGGATTGGAGCCTTAAATAGGGACTTTGAAAGAATTCAGTCCAGATTCTTGCGGAAAATTCTCGGACTTCCCTCTTGTGTTCCTTATGCAGCTTTATGCTTAGAAACCAATCAAAGGCTTCTATCGACCAGAGCATGGCTAAGAACAACTCAGTTCTGGCTTAAACTTCATTTCCATGCTAAAGCTAAAAATATTATTACTCACATGTTAACTGAGTCCCATCTCTCTCCATGGCTTAGATATGTCGAGGAGAAACTCTCTACAATGGGAATATCCCCGTATTATTTAGCCCCCTTTTCAGATAAACAAGCCTATGCTATTATAAAACAAAAGATTTCTCGACATCCAAAGGCAAGAACTTAGGGAACGCGCAGCCAGCAGATGTTCCCCAAACAGATTGGGGACTTTTGACACGGGGTCTACTGCGAAGTATGGGTATCTGTCAAGTTTAACAGCCCCACATCATCGCAGAGCATACCTGCTTGCACGCTTTAATGTTCTGCCATCAGAGGTGCTTTTAGGGAGGTACCGCCAGATACCCTATGCAGACAGACTTTGCCCTTGCTCTCTAAAAGATATAGAATCCACTACACACACCATACTTCATTACCCCCTCTATAGGGATATCCAATCTCGTTTTATTACTCCATTTCTAGAGGGTAAGAGCTGGCACTCTGGTGACTCAGTTGTTCACTTTCTTCTGTTTAATTCTAAATGCGAAATAATGGAGGCTGTTGCAAAGATATTTATATTATGCCATCAGAAGACGAGGCTTGAATAGCCAAGTGTAAGTGACTGATGCATCTTAGTATTTTCCCGTATTTCCATGATGTTTTGTGCCTTCGTGCCAATAAAGGTTTTGTGTGTGTGAATTGGAATTGGTATCCTCACAGCAACGATCAGGCTGAGATAGTGACTAGCCCAAGGTCAAGCTTCTGTGGCAGAGTGCAGGTTCAAACCCGGATCCCTCAGATCCTACACCACTCTGGCTTCAGTATCCATTGGCAGCCCGGAGAGCTGTAGCGAGAGCCTCTCTTTCCAGAAGGGGGCGTAGCAGACACACCATCTTCAACAAGACACTTACGTAAGTCTATTCAATGGGGCGTGCTCCTAGGAAAGTGAAGCAAAATAAGTATCTAAAGAAGTGTGCGTGCAAGATAATGAAAATTGGCAAGAGCAGGTTAGTGAACTTAGGCAGACCACGAGAGGGAGGGCAGGAAGGGTTGCCTCAGTGCTTAGTTCTCGTGGCCCTCTCTTACATAAGAACGTAAGACCATAAGAGACGCCAATGTTGGATCAGGCCAAAGGCCCATCCAGTCCAACACTCTGTGTCACACAGTGGCCAGAAATACCAGTGCCACCAGGAGGTCCACCAGTGGGGCCAGGACATTAGAAGCC
>NW_015170889.1:1981654-1983067 GCF_001447785.1 Gekko japonicus
CCCCAAGCACAAGAAGACAGTATGGCTTACACGTCCAGGGAAATGCTGATCGCCACTTTGGGGCCAGGAAGCAATTTTTCTCCAGGCTGGTTTGGCTGGAGATCCTGGAGGCTTTTTGTCATCTTCTGGGCATGGAGCAGGGGTCACTGTGGGTGCAGGGGGGGAGGTATTTGTGAATTTCTGGCATTGTGCAGGGGGGGTGGACTAGATGACCCTGGAGGTCCCTTCCACCCCTATGATTTTATGAAAGCAGACCTGCTCCAACTTGGAAAGTTGACCACAATGAAAAGGGGAGGGGCCCCACAAATAACAGCCCAACGAGAACTGAACGGACAGCCTGCTGAGATCCCCTCCCCGAATCCGACCCTGTCCAGGCTCCACCCCCAATTTCCATCACTTCCTGATTGTTTGAAGTAGAGATGACAAGGATTGAACCTGGGACCTTCTGCGTGCCCAGCAGGTGCTCCCTGCCCCTCCTCAAAGAAGTCGACCAGCACTTCTGAAACTGTGGCCAGATCCAAAAGTGGGTTGCCGACCGTGTTCCCTCTAAGCTGAGTTAGTGTGAGCTAGCTCACAGTTTTTCAGCCTCCGGCTCACACGTTTCTATCTCAACTCAGGAAGGAGGGCTCCAGAGCAAACTAATTTATGCAGCAGCCAAATTGCTCGCTCACAACTTTAGTGCCAGCAGCTCACAAAGTAGAATTTTTGCTCACAAGAATCCACAGCTAAGAGGGAACCCGCTCTCTTGTAAGTAGCTCCAGGAGTTTTCCAGCAACCTGGATGTGGCAAACCTACCCTCCCCTTGCTGGCCGGGGGGGGGGGGTGGCACCCCTAGATGGGTTTTTGCAAATGGTCATAAGCACGGCTGATTTTGAAAAGGTGATCAGGCAGATCCATGGAGGAGAAGACGGTCAATGGCTCCTACCCATGGTGGCTTAGAACATAACATAGGAACATAAGAGACGCCAATGTTGGATCAGGCCAAAGGCCCATCTAGACCAACACTCTGTCACACAGTGGCCAAAAATACCAGGTGACATCAGGAGGTCCACCAGTGGGGCCAGGACACTAGAAGCCCTCCCACTGTTGACCCCCCCCCCAAGCACCAAGAAGACAGAGCATCATTTGCCCCAGAGCCCCTATCTATACCTTGTGGCTAATAGCCACTGATGGACCTCTGCTCCATATCCTTATACTAATACCCAAGTTGCCCCCTCCGTGCGGATATCTATATCTGCACTTGGGGGGCAGGGGGAGGTTTGTGGACATGTGGGGTAGTCCCCACATGTGCACAAAAATTTAAAAAGTTTAAAAAAATTCGGGGGGATGTTTAAATCCCCCCGAAAGTGCAAGAGCGTCTCCTGCGCGTGCGCAGGAGACGCTCTGCGAACGCTGCCACCGCCGGGTGGGTGG
>NW_015170889.1:1984259-2034469 GCF_001447785.1 Gekko japonicus
CCGGCCTCGCTGCCGGGAGAATGATGGGGGGGGAGGAGACGGAGCTCTTCTCACCCCCCCGCGAATATCGCGGGTCCCCCTCTTGTGCGTATCTATTTAGGGGGAGGACAGGCCTCTCCGCCTCGGGGCCGGGGGGGGGGAACCGGCCTCGCTGCCGGGAGAATGATGGGGGGGGAGGAGACGGAGCTCTTCTCACCCCCCCGCGAATATCGTGGGTCCCCCTCTTGTGCCTATCTAATTAGGCTGGTGGGGGAAGGGGGTTGGTGGAGTGATCGTCTTATTGTCCTGGAATGTTAACTTGCACTTTCTCACTGCGCCTTATCTGGTAGCCTGACCTTGATGCTTCGCGCTCTCGCCTCCCTGGGAACTTGTAGTCGTTACTTTGAGCGCGCAAGGCTTGCACCTCTGACTGGCTTGCTCCCATCAGAGGGTCTGGCTTCAAAAGCAGAATATCTTCCTCCTTCCTACCTGTGGGGTTAGCCTTTACACAGAAACCGTATGCAAAGATGTGAGCATTGCACTTCACAGGGAGATGTGACAAAGCTCTTGGACCTCTCCCCAGCTGTGACTGAGTGGACTGAAAATCTAGATTCTGCATATTAGTATTTAGGGGGATTGCCCAATCGGTCTGCATACCCGTTGTATCCACGTGGTTATGTATTTTATATTATTAAGTACTTCCTGTGTGTAACTCTGCCATATGATAAATAACCACTTCGCTGAGCAAAGTGTATTCATTTTCAATCTCTCTATTAAAATATTTCTACCCCATATTTCCTTTTGGCTCAAGTTTGAAGCCCTCCTCCAATCTAAGGAGCCACCATCCAACTTAAGTGGAGGAAGAGATGCATAATTTGAGAAAAGGTGGTCTGGATCCAGCCCCGAATGAACATAGTGGGAGAGAAGCAAGATGGCCGTAGAAAGTTGTACCCTGACCTACATATGTTTATGTTAATCGCCTGTGTACATGCATAAGTGTGCATACAGCTCACTGTGTGGTCTGTGTACACATGCTATTTGGGTAACGGTGGGTCTGGTCGGTGAAAAGTACGCAGATGGAGAGTGATTTCAGCAAAGCGTACTTTATTCGATCAGGAACAAGACAACTTTGGCCGGCTCGCAGGCCAACTTCTATCCCCTGAGAAACCGCCACCCAAAACACACCCCTACTTCCCTATAGGTTATTTACAGTGGCCGAGAGTCCCATAGGCTCTCGGCCGGGAACCTAGCCCCCTGATTGGAGCGGGCTAGGATCCGCATAGTCCATTGTCTCTTGGAGCGAAGCTCGACGTTTGTCTCCGGACTTGTCTGGACTGGATACATTACAGTCGGCAACTGCGGGGTAATAAATTCCTGGAGATTTAGGGGTCGGAGCCTGGGGAGGGTGGGGCTTGGGGAAGGGAGGGGGCTCAGCAGAGTCTAATGCCATGCCGTCCACCCTCCAAAGCAGCCATTTCCTCCCGGGGAACTGATCTCTGTCGTCTGGAGAGCAGCTGGAATTCTGGGAGATCTCCAGGCCCTGCCTGTTGCTCGGCAACCTGTCCGGTCCCCCACAGCTATTAATCCAATACACGTTTAGGCAAAGTAGTATTTTATTAAAGCTATGATAGAGCAGGAACAAGTTCACTGTCCAGAATGCCTGGGCCAGGGTGGGCAAGGAATAATGTAAGACATTCAAACAGGGTAATAACCAATAATCTCCATTCCCGCCGAGTGGGCAGACTCCAGGTTACGTGCTCAAAAGCCTGAGAAGCAACGTTCCTTAAAACCTAAACAATTACAGCTTCACACGGTGCAGTTGATTATACATTTGGCAAAGCAGCTCCCCCACACACCTGTTAACCTTGCAGATAAGCGTTGCCTAGCGTTTACAGACAGGAATGCATGAGACAGGATCATACACAGGGAAGATAGGGCATGCACAGATGCCAGGGGAGGGGGGGGGGGGGGAACCAACTGCCTCCCAGTCTCCTCAACTCGAATACTTCTCCAACACGGATCAACATCTGATAGCCAGAACGGCCTTAACATAGCAGCTGTCCTGCTTTTAAACATTCCCGGCTAATATAGCCACGCCTATCATACACATAACAACCAATACGATTGAGCGCATAAGAGCCAATCACGATCGTTCCCGCTCGGGGACTTGCTTGAAGTGATTGGATACACTTTTCCTGGGCTAGCGATGTCATTGGCTGTATTTGGATCCTAGCCCAGGATGAAGCTTAACATTTCTTCCTTATGAGATGATTCACAACAGATCATGCATTCAAGGCAGCTTTGAATACATGACAAATTCCTCCCCTCTAAGGAAAAACAATCATGTACAATCATAATCACTTAGGTAGGTCGGTGCTCGGCGCATTCGCTGAGACCTACGAGGTGGAGTAGGTTCAGGGCACAGCGCTGCTAGGGGCACTCTGTTTGACTCTGGGACCACAGAGTCAGGAACACTTCCGTCCATTTCTATGGGTCCGCGAGTAGGGGTCTGCCCTGCCTCTTGGACAGTACTGTAGCCCTCGGGCTCAGCAGTACTCACCTCCGGAGGAGGTCGGGGAAGGTCCTCGGTTTCTATGGACTCAGCTGGCTGTGAGTTGGGACAGTCAGTTGCCCATCGCTGCCTCAGCTGGTCTATGTGGCGTCGCCACTTGTGACCATCAGCAAGTTGCACCACATACATTCTTGACCCAACTATTTTGGTAATAGTGGCTGGCAGCCACGAGTGACCTCCCGCATAATTTTGCGCAAATACCTTGTCTCCGTTTTCGTATGTTCGGACCTTGGGTAGTGCGCTCTGCTGTTGGGGCCTAAGATCGTTAAGGTCCGGATGTAGCCTGTCAAACAATGTCGTGAGACGGCACCCCATAAGCATTTCGGCCGGGTTGCGGCCGGTGGAAAAGCACGGGGTAACATGCTGGCGTAGCAAGAACGATGCCAGCTTCA
Source organism: Gekko japonicus (assembly GCF_001447785.1). NCBI lineage: Eukaryota > Metazoa > Chordata > Lepidosauria > Squamata > Gekkonidae > Gekko > Gekko japonicus. The sequence continues at coordinate 1,987,203 of NW_015170889.1, forward strand.
ACCCCCAGTCCCCTTGTGTCAGCTTAGCAAGGGCCTCCTTGGTCGTCCGGACCATTCTTTCCACCTGGTCGTTAGAGGCCGTGTGGAATGGAGCTGCTGTCAGTTGCCTGATGCCGTTGTCAGACAGGAACTGACAGAACTCTTGAGAGACAAATTGTGTGCCGTTGTCGCTCACCAACACGTCCGGCAGTCCGTGGGTGGCAAACAATCGACGCAGTACGTTGATAACAGCAACCGAAGTGGTGGAGTGCATGTGTGCAACTTCCAACCACTTCGTATACGCATAGACAATAATAAAGAACATTTGTCCCTGCACTGGCCCGGCAAAATCCAGGTGAAGCCTGGACCAAGGCTTCCCTGCAGACTCCCATTTTTGCGGAGTGGCGGTTGGCGGTTCTGGTTTGGCCTGCTGGCAAGGCATGCAGACCCTCACCCACTCCTCGATGTCGGCGTCTAACCCGGGCCACCAAACATACCCCCAGGCTAGCGCCTTCATGTGGACCATGCCTGGATGGCCCTCATGTAGTGATTTCAGCACTCTTTCTCTTAGTTTGTGGGGCACCACCACCCGGTTCCCCCACAACAAGCACCCCTTAGAAACTGACAACTCATTTTGGCACGCCTTAAAGGATTTAAATTCCGGCCCCACAGTCCCCACCGGCCGCCCCCTCCACACCCAATTCAAAACTCGGGCGAGTACATTGTCTTTAGCTGTCACAGCAGCAATGTCCGTGGAGGAGATCGGAGCCTGGGGCAGTTTGTCAATTGCTAACACTGTGCTAGCTGGAGCAGGGTCCAAGTCCTGGCCGGGTAGAGGGCAGCGACTGAGTGCGTCTGCATGTCCGATGGCCTTGCCCGGCCTGTGTTCGAGGTCATACTCGTATGCGGATAGAAAGAGAGCCCACCGCAACATTCGTGGTGACATAATGTTGGGAAGTTGCCGGTCTGGGGCAAAGATTCCCAACAGAGGCTTGTGATCTGTCACAAGAAGAAACTTCCTCCCAAACAAAAAGTCATGGAACTTCTTGACTGCAGAAACAAGTTTATCAATTTGAGCATAGTTTTTTTCTGCGGCAGAGAGCGACCTCGAATAAAACTTGACGGGGGCTTCCCGGCCATCTGGCATTAAATGGCTGAGGACCACCACCACCCCAAATGGAGACGCATCGGCGGCCAATACCAACAATTTCTGTTCATCAGAGTGTGTGAGTACAGCGTTTTATGACAATAAGGCTTTGACTCCCTCGAAAGCTCACTCATGCTCTGAACCCCACCTCCATTTTGCGTCCTTGTGAAGGAGCGCATGTAATGGAGCCGCTACCGACGCTTTGTGAGGCAGAAAAGCATGGTAGAAATTGAGTAGTCCGAGAAAGGACTGTAGCTCCTTCTTGTTACGAGGCCGTGGGGCATTTTTGATTGCCGCAACCTTGTCATCTGTGGGGTGGACACCAGTTTCATCTACCCTGAACCCCAAGAACTCCACACTAGGAACACCAATGATGCATTTAGATTGTTTCACCTTAAGGCCAGCTCCCTTGAAGCGTTTCAACACTTCTCTGACCCGCTCCATGAGTTCTTGGTCGGACCCTCCAGCAATTAACACGTCATCAAAGTATGGTACCGTTCCTGGCACCCCCCTTAGTAACCCTTCCATTAATCCCTGGAAGATAACTGGGGCAACATTCACTCCGAATTGGAGTCTGTTCACTCTGAAAGCCCCTCTGTGGGTAACTATAGTTTGGGCTTCAGCTGCCTCCCTGGTCACTGGCAGCTGCTGATATGCTTGTGCTAAATCAAATTTTGCGAACACCTTGCCCCCCCCCCCAGGAACGCCAGAATGTGGCTGATAATGGGGACGGGGTACGAATGCTGCTGCAAAGCACGATTAATGGTGCACTTATAATCAGCGCAGATACGTACCGATCCGTCTGACTTCACTGGTGTGACGATGGGGGTCTCCCACTTGCTGAATGGGACAGGTTCCAACACCCCCTGTGTGATCAGCTTGTCCAGCTCAGCTTCGATCCTCGGCTTAAGCGGAATAGGCACCTTCCTATACTTCAAACGGATCGGGGTCACAGAGGGATCGAGTTCAAATGACACTGGGGGGCCCTTATACCTTCCCAGACCGCCCCCAAACACATCAGGAAATTCAGCATACAGTAATGCCCACTTATTTTCCAAAATGTTATTCACACCGGTAATTGCAATGCATAGAGGTTCAAACCAATCTAAACCGAGTAGGTTTACTCGGTCCCCCTCAGCCACCAGTAATGAAAGTGTCACACATTTCCCTTTAAATTCAATGTTAAAGGTATCCCTCCCTGCTAGAGGAATACGCTTCCCCTGGAAATCAGACACCTGGGTGTCTGCGGGTTTCAGCCGCCGCCGGCTCCAGGTTGGAAATAGCCGCTGCCACATCTGGGATGACAAGACTGTCACAGATGATCCTGAGTCGACCTCCATGCTGCATGGAACGCCGTCGAGGTGGATGGTCACGTGGATCTTTCCTGGTCTTCTGGTGCGAAGGACCGTAGATTTGAATGACAAGCTCGTTGTCATCTGGCAGCTGGCTTCTCTGTGTGCTGCTCGGGGTCGTTGATTCCTGGGCAGCGATGCTGGCGAGGAGTTCCTTGGTGCTCTGCAAGCACGAGCGATGTGGCCCCGCCTACCGCACATTCGGCAGTCGACGTCCTTGGTCCAGCAGCGCTTTCGAGGATGTTTCCCGCCACAACCGGTGCACGCTGGGCTGGTCGAAGCTTTCACTGGGGTCCGCTTGTTCGCTCTCCCTCTCACAACGCATACGTCATTTTCCGCATCTTCGCACTCGCTGTCGGGCCCCTGGTGGTGGACACGCAGCTCGGTAGTCGCCAATCGTTGACGTACCTCCCTGGTCGATTTGTTGGCTGCCTCTGCGGCAACGGCCTCTGAGTAGGCGACTGCCCGAGTCAGGGTTGTTTTAGCGAACAACCGCTGCTGCAGCCGTTCATCTTTCATGCCGCATACCAGCTGATCCCAGAGGGCCTCTTCAATGTTGGTAAAGTTGCAGGGTCTTGCAGCTTTACGCAGAGCTGCCACATACTCTGCCACCGATTCGTTGGCTGCCTGACCTCGTTTGTAAAAGGCATGCCGGCAGGCGATCTCTGATGGCTGCGGAGAGAAGTGTGCCTTCAGCTTCTCTGTCAGGTCTTTAAACGAAACCGTTTTGATGTCTGCGGGGGCAACCAGCGACCGGGCAATGTCGAAAACGCTCTTACCACAAGAGCTCAGGAGGGCTGCCCGCTTCTTCTCCTCCGTGGCGATGTCGTTCGCCTCGAGGTGGAACTCGAACCTCGTCAGGTAAGCATCCCAGTCCTCGGTGGTTGGTTCGAATGCCTCGAACTTCTGGCTATTGGTCATCCTGACAGGCGCTGCCACCGGATCAGGTGGTGCCTGTTGATCGGCCACGGTGCGATGCTCGCTGTTGTCTGTCGTGGGCTTAGCGGGGCTGCCTACCCACACTAGTAATCCCACCTTCGTCGCCAATTGTTAAGTCTTGGGCTTAACAAATAGTTGGAGAGTGATTTCAGCAAGAACACAACTTTATTCTTCAACTCGAATACTTCTCCAACACGGATCAACATCTGATAGCCAGAACGGCCTTAACATAGCAGCTGTCCTGCTTTTAAACATTCCCGGCTAATATAGCCACGCCTATCATACACATAACAACCAATACGATTGAGCGCATAAGAGCCAATCACGATCGTTCCCGTTCGGGGACTTGCTTGAAGTGATTGGATACACTTTTCCTGGGCTAGCGATGTCATTGGCTGTATTTGGATCCTAGCCCAGGATGAAGCTTAACATTTCTTCCTGATGAGATGATTCACAGCAGATCATGCATTCAAGGCAGCTTTGAATACATTACAGTTCCCAGTTCTGGGTTGGGAAATACTTGGACATTTTTGGGGGGTGGAGCCTGGACAGGGCAGGGTATGGAGAGGGGAGGGACCTCAGCAGGATATAATGCCACAGAGTCCACCTTCCAGAGCAACCATTTTCTCCAGGGGAATTGATCTTGGTCACCTGGAGATCAATTGTAATAGTGGGAGATCTCCAGATTCCACCTGCAAGTTGGCAATATTAATAATAATCTCTCCTTATATATAATTGCATAGTGGGTGCCAAAGTTCTAATTCTAAAATGCACTCCCAGTGTATGGCTGATGGCACTGCTCCTCAGCATATATCGCCACCAATCAGAAGGCAAAGCCCGGGTCCCGCCCACACCACAACTGCTGCGACAACCTGGTCTTTTGCATATGGAAGCTGATTGGACTTCACTCCATTCCACACCTCAAACTCCCCCCCCCCAAGGCAGTTGGAATGTCAGTTGCATATGGAACCTGCTGTATTCTGGTGGTGTGCAGGTCCCAGGTTCATGTTTTTATTATTATTATTATTACTACAACTACTACATTCTATTTATTAATTGCCTGTCTTCACAATTGTGGGGTTCTAGGTGATGTACAAAGTTCTAAAAACATAAAAAACATATCCAACATACAGTAATTAAAAACAAGTGGCAAAGTTTGGTGTAGTGGTTAAGTGCGTGGACTCTATTCTGGGAGAACCGGGTTTGATTCCCCCACTCCTCCACTTGCAGCTGCTGGTGTGACCTTGGGCCAGTCACAAGTTATTTCAGAGCTGTTCTCTCAAGAGCAGGTCAAGAAAGAGCTCTCTCAGCCCCACCTACCTCACAGGGTGTCTGTTGTGGGGAGGGGAAGGGAAAGGAGTTTGTAAACCGCTCAGACTCTGAGTGAAGGGCGGGGTATAAATCCAATCTCTTCTTCTTTTTCCAACTCCCTCCCATATCTGTTCTGTGAGTGCTTCAAATGTACGGGGTGGGGGGGGATGCTGCCAAGTCACAGCTGAGTTACGGCAACCCTGCAAGATTTCCAAGGCAAGAGACCACAGAGGTGGTTTGCCATTGCCTGCCTGTGTGCGGCGAGCGATCCTGGCCTTCCTTGGTGGTCTCCCACCCAAATCCCCTCCAGGGCCAGCCCTGCTTAGCTTCCCAGATCTGACAATCAGCCTCGCCACTGGATTAACACACAAAAATCTCCAAGTTCAGTTGCTTGAAAAGTCATCAGCGGAAGGGGCTCCACCCTAATGGGCTTTCTTGGGTTTCACAACAAGGGATGGTTTGTGTCCTTCCTGGGTAGATCCAGCCAGCTCTGATGACTTCGGTCCAAGTCAGGTGGCCCCGAAATTCCAACCCACTGAAGCTCAAAGTCACACGCTAGTTAGTGTTGGGATAAGCAGCATGGCATTTCATAACCCTTCCCAGTCAAAATCCCCTTTTCAACCGAAGAAGCGGTCGTTGCAGCCAGGCGAGCTTCCCCAAAGCCTGCCAATGTTCCCTCTAAGTTCACGGTTTTTTAGCCTCCAGCTCACACATTTTTGCCTTAGCTCAGGAAGGAGGGCTCCAGAGCAAACTAACTTATGCAGTAGCCAAATCACTCGCTCACAACTTTAATGCCAGTAGCTCACAAAGTAGAGTTTTTGCTAATAAGACTCCATATCTTAGAGGGAACATTGCTGGTGACACCAAGGATGTTTTCAGCCTCCTTTTCTTATATTTCTGATTTCTCAATAAAAAAGCAAAGGAGGCAGCCTCTGGCGCTACACAGTAAACAGGGTTTAAAAACAGAAACCAAGCTTAGACTCATAGAATGTCAGAGTTGGAAGGGACCTTGCAGGTCATCTAGTCCAACCCCCTGCACTCTGCAGGAGCATAGCCGAAAGACAGCCCTACAACATACCCGAAAGATGGTCGTCCAGCCTCCGCTTGAAAACGTCCAGTGAAGGAGCATCCACCACCTCCCGAGGCAGTCTGTGCCACTGCTTAACCACTCTTACAGTTAGGAAGTCTCTCCTGATATTTAGCCGGTATCGACTCCCTTGTCATTTCCACCCATTAGATCTAGTCTTGCAATCCGGAGCAAGAGAGAATAGATCTGCTCCATCTTCTCCATGAAAGCCCTTCAGATATTTGAAGACTGCAATCATGTCCCCTCTAAGCCTTCTCTTTCCAGGGCTAAACATACCCAACTCTTTCAGCCTTTCCTCATAAGACATGGATTCCAACCCTCTCACCATCCTGGTGGCCCTCTTCTGGCTTAGCTGACACAAAAAACAGGGGCATTCAAAAACTAGATGGAGAATATTTCAGGCTTTCAGGATCCTCAACTCCTGACATGAAATCTGTATTTTCTCAATTGCATTGTATATTGCTAATCCACACAATAAAGGAGTTTGGGGGGGGGGGTGGAAAAGAAGAAGAAGGAGAGGTGATCAACTAAAGCTATTCGGGAAGCTTGATTCCACTGGGGTCTCCAATGTGGTGCCCGTGGGCACCATGGCACCTGCCGAAACCTTCCTGGCACCCCGTCAAGTGTTTTTAGAAAGTGGGCGGGGTAGGTTGCCAGGTCTTTCCTGTGTACCAGGGAGGGGGCTCCAGCCTAGCTCCTGGGGTCTTCTGGTGCACATGTGAAGCACAATGACACCACCTGGAAATGACATCATCACAGTGGGCATGTTGTTCAGGGGATGTGCTAGCATTGGGGGGGGGGAACTCTATGGACACCATAGAGTTTTCACCCAAATGCCAGAGTGTCCCCCACACAACGTCCCCAGCACAATGACGTCACCTCTGGGGGACGTCATTGTGCCGGGCGCGTTGGGCACAACAGAGCTCTTTGGGGGCAGGGCTCCTTTGTCGGCCAGCTGGTCAGCGGCAGATTGGGGTCCCCAAAAGTGGGGGAAACCCATCCCCATTGTGGGGGGATGGCAATCCCAGAGTGGAACTAAGTGAACATTGCTTTGGCACTAGTTGCCACCACAGCACGAGGATCTTCACTGCGTGGCCAAAAGTAAGATGTAGCAGCCATTTTGTGGCTGACTCTGCCTCCTGTGACAGCCATTTTGTGCTGTGCCCACCACACTGTCTCAGAATTTCAAATGTGCCCACATGCTTTAAAAGGTTCGAGACCCCTGGTCTAGGCATTGAAAGCCACTTTAGATTTGGAGGGAGCAAAGTCAGTTGTCAATCAATACAAACACAGGGCTTCATTGAGCTTCGCAAAACTAGGGAGGTGATGCTGTTGCCTCTGGTTGTGAATGGTCACGATCTTGAGTTTTCGCACAAGTGTCCCGGCGGCTTACATTTTTTTCATGATAGCCATACCTGCATGTATTTGCCAAGTGAGAACGACACTTTGTGCATGTGACAAAGGAGGCTCTGAATAGGTAGGCCAGTGTTATTTATCCCTGTATCACGAAACGGAGACAGAACGGCTAACACATGCAGGCAGCAGCCCTTCTGCAGAGCTGTTTGTACATCCCTCGCAGTCCGCAGTCTTACGCAAGCGGCCTTTGCGGCCACCGCAGTGAGTCACAGGAGCCACCGCAGGCAGAGAGTTACCCCAAAGGATTTCCTTTCTGGTGCAACTGTTGCTAGTTACCGAAAGCAAGGCTTCCTTCCTTGAAAGAAGTTGGAAAAGGTTGCTTTCCCATCAGCCTGTTTATTTATAAAACATTTGCAGCCATATCATAAACTGCACACATACCAAGGTCCTGTTTATCCAATACATGCTGTACAAAAGAAGCAATGTTATACATTTTTTTTTAAGTATGTGGTGAGCATTATTATTTTTGCAAGTTGGATAGCTATGAGAAATTGAGGGGAGGGACTGGGAAGTCCCCCCCCACCCCGCCCCATGACAAAGCCGATTTCTCTGTTTCCTATTTCTCAAGGATGCTGTATTGCCCCTGGCATTCTTTGACTCCGATAAGCACATTCAGTGCCTATTAGGCCATTTGTGTCTGTTTAAAAAAATTTAAAGTTACATTTTCCTGTCTCTCCTCCCTCTCACCCCAATACATGCAGGAAGACTAACCTAGCCTGTGCGTGGTCCTCATTTCACAGCCTTGCTGACAGGAAAACATTGTTAATAGAGGGAATACTTCGTTACTCATATATATATTTTTAATGTAATAACTTTTATTAAATAAATATAAAACAATTGATACAGAGAAACCCAGACAATACAAACTATTTAATATTAACAATATTCTTGATATTCTAATCAGTATACCTATCTAAAACTTAACTATTTAAAACTCTTACCATGTTTTCTGATAATACAGTTGGGTTAGCAACCATCTTGTATAAATGTAAGGATCTGAGTTCAACTAGCTAGTATTTATTGATCAAAATTAAAACGTACTATAAATCTGGGGTTTATAGAACCACTTCTAACCCGCCATAATAATATGCATATTAAAAATTATATTTGATATAACTTTAAATACTTCAACATTATTTTTCTGTTTTCGGCAAAATTAGATTTTTGTGGGCCCTACATGTTCCATTTTCTTCCTGATGTGAGGGGGGAAAATTAAAACATTTTATTCGACCCTAAAAGTTCATTTTTCCCCCCTTCTGATTTTAAAAGAAATTAAGACATTTTTGTGGGCCCTAGGCACTGAGTCTGCTGTGCCTAATGGATAAGTCAGCCCTGTGTACGGTCAGGCAGCATCAGTTTCTGCACCGTTCTATGAAGATTCAAGACATTCATAAAACGAATTCAATGAAAACTCAAGACAAGGGAGGAAAACTCTGAAAGACATACTCAGTGAATCGCGCTGATTTATATTCATGTTACCAAGAGAGAAAACAGGTGATATATACTACTGAAAACCCAAAAGAATAGATGTGATGTTGTAGAACATACTGTCGCATGAGCCAAGAACATTACGGATTCCACTGTGGCCACTGAGTTCCTTCGAGATGTTGCCCAGGGCAAAAAACAACCACGCAGCCACTGCTCTCCTTATTTGATTTTGCTCTTGGTGCTCTCTGAGCAGCGGATCAGAATCAAGTCCTTGCTGGGTCTTGGAGGGATGGCGGGCTGTGCCTCTCGTTCATCCTCCGCTATAAAATAAAGATAGAGAAATCAGTCTCTGGGTTCCACAGCAAACATTTTCAACAGCTTTGCCTGGAGAAACAGCCAAATCTTCCATACAGAAAGGACAAACATAATCTGTACTTTGAGGCTAGACGACAACCTAGTCTTCAGTGAGAAATGGGCTGAAAAATACTTGAAGCGTTATATGTGATCTTTTGGCCTGAGGTACAGCTATGGCTGCCAGCTTTAGGTTGGCAAATACCTGGAGATTTTGGGGGTGAAGGCTGAGGAGGGCAGGGTTTGGGTAGGGGAGGGATTTCAGTGGGTTATAATGCCATAGAGTCCACCTTCCAAAGTCCACCTTCAGACCTTGGGTTCTGTTATTAGACAGTCAACATGGAATGTTTCCTTCAAGAGTCACTGGGCGATTTCTCACTAGAGCTGCCTAATTCTGTAGAAAATTCTCTTCTATTATAGCTCGCACGCGAACGAATGTTGCGCAATGTAAACAATTCGTTTCACAATATTTGCTTTATCTGAGCGTGTAGCAATCACAATTCTTATCAATTACTACTTATTGGGCGATTTCTCACTTGAGCTGCCTCGCAGCGCAGCGCCGTTTGCCCCAACACAAACGTGTCAATTTCACACCCGAAGCTCCGGGGCTGCATTTTGACTCGAGGCTTCGCCCGATTTCCTCCACAGTTTCGTGATCCTGGTTTTTGAGGACCATGAAACTGCGGAGGAAATTGGGCGAAGCTGCGGGTCAAATGCAGCCCCGCAGCCTCGGGTGTGAAATTGACATGTTTGTGTTGGGGCAAACGGCGCTGCGCTGAGAGGCAGTTCAAGTGAGAAATCGCCCAATAAGTAGTAATTGATAAGAATTGTGATTGCTACACGCTCAGATAAAGCAAATATTGTGAAACGAATTGTTTACATTGCGCAACATTCGTTCGCGTGCGAGCTATAATAGAAGAGAATTTTCTACAGAATTACTACAGTAAATGATTTTGCAACATATCTTTATTGACTCTTCGTTACTTTTGTCACAGATGTTGTTTTTAGATTCCCACCACCTGGAGGTTGGTAACCCTGGGTACAGCCCTTTCACGATGTTTGCAATCTGCTGCCTTTTTACACTTTTCAAAGGACACCTATTCAATTTATTTATTTATTACATTTCTACCCTGCCCTCCCGCCGAAGCGGCTCAGGGCAGCTTGCAAACAATGTAAAACCTACAAACAGTTTAAAACCAGACATGAACAAGGTTGGAACTGGTCCCCTGCTAGGTTGCCACAGTTTCAGGTGGAGAAATTCCTGGAGATTTGAGGAAGGGGGAGTTTTTGGGGAGAACGGGGGGGTGCCTGGGGAGAACAGGGTGCACCCTACAGTGCACCCTCCAAAACTGCCATTTCTTCCAGGAGAACTGATCTCTGTCGTCAGGAGAAGAGTTGCAATTCTGGGAGAATGCCAGGCCCCGCCTGGAAGTTGGCAACTCTACAGCCCCAGGCAGAACTTACCGATAGTGCCCCCTTTGTTCAGGAAGTTGTTCTTCAGTTTCCTTCTGCCCTGCATGTACTTGACGCTGTTTCTCCTGTAAGTTTCCTGGCTGATCTGCTTGCGGTTCTGGTTGTGAATGCTCTTGATGTTCCGGATGGTGGATCTACCGGGAGACAGAAAGAGAAGGTGCTTCAGAGGTTTGAATTCCCAATCAAAATACAGAAGAAAGATGGCCAACTGATATACATGACTGGGGTCATCGCCTTCTCTTCCATTTTAAAAGAGCTTCTCTGACCAGTTCTTCCCTTCAGGGTACAATGCATGGGGCAGTCCGTCACCTTGAAAGCTCCAGTCATTATGGGGTCAAGGCGCTTGAAGGACCATCTGATGGTGCCATATATATCTGCCTTTCTATTGCGTTCTTATGAAGAAGCCCTCGGGAAATTTGGTGGGTGGCTACCAAGGACAGGGGCATCTCAGTTATAGCACCTCCTCTCTGGAACTTCCTCCCTGCAGAGATTCGGCACCTAGCGGTCTTGCTCGAACCAAGCTTTTAAGAGGGTGGTATTGTTCATAGACCGCGGCATCCAGACCTTGAATACTAAGTGACCTGCAGTGTTCCCTCTAAGCTGAGTGTGAGCTAGCTCACAGTTTTTTAGCCTCCCTGCTCGCACATTTTTGTCTGAGCACAGGAAGGGTGGCTCCCGAGCAAACTAACTGATGTAGTAGCCAAATCGCTCGAACTTTAGTGCCAGTAGCTTACAGTGTTGAATTTTTGCTCCCAGGACTCCACAGCTTAGGGGGAGCATTGGAGACCTGCTGTCTGGATAGTTTGGTCGACCGAATTGATCCCATTTCGTGGCCCGCCTTTCCTTGAAGGCGTTTAGATTGGTACACGCAGGGCCAGCTTGAGGTTACACCCGTCACCTCTGCCTGAGCTACAGCCCAGCGGAGCCCTTACGGCGATGCTACAGTGATCTGGCTTGGAGGCAACTGACGACTTCATGACTGCAGGAGGCAACGCCCATGACTTCCCCCACAACCAAGAGCTGGAGCGAGTCAAGCCTCTGCAGTAAGTCAATGTCCTCCCGAATCATTGTTCCTCCTTGTTATCCTCACAAGAACTCTAAGAAGTAGATCCGGGCGATGAGAAAATGAGTGGGCCAAAGTCAGCTACTGAAAAATTTCTACGCTGCCATATGGTTTATGGACTGAGGGGGCCCCCGCCTGACCTGTGTACGACTGGGTGCCGCATTCCTTTCCCTGCTTGCCTCTCCTGTTACCTGTAACCTTGTACCACTGTCTAGTTGTAGTGTCTTCATATTAATCAACCGTGTGACTGGTTTCCTTTCCCAGCTCAGCTGCATCAGTTATTCCTTCCCGCCTGCGAATCAGGCCGATTGGCCAAGGGGGTGTGTGTGGGGGGGTCGTTTGAACTCTGTATATCTCCGTAAGCTTTCCCTCTTTACTCATTCCTAACAGTGCTTGTGTTCCTGACTGATAGTACTGACAATAAAGTATATGCGTCTTGGAAGACTGTGCTCCATTTGTTTGACTGTTGGACCTGACATGCGGTGGGGTACAGATTTGAACCTGGGCCTATTTCCACCAGGGGTCATTTCATAGAAAAAGAGGTGCAGGAACTCATTAGCATAACTCATTAGCATATGCCACACCCTTAGTGTCCATCCCCGTACCCACAACACAGCACGGACATTGCATCTCCCCTTTTCTCCACGCTACCTTCTGGGTGGCGCTTCCCTGTTCCTCAGCTGAGTCTTCTCTGGTGTGCTTTCTTCCCCCGATTTTTGCAGATACATGGAAGGGTAGTAGCCCGTGTTTTCATCTTTCCTGTGATTGAAGAAGCGGCAACATTAGAGACACACAAGACCAAGGAACAGAAACTGTTCGGGGTGAAACCCGTCACAGAAGGTAGTTTCAGGTGGGTAACCACATTGGTCTACAGTGAGAGAGAGGAAATGAGTCGGGTAGCACCTTAGAGTCCACCAACACTATCGGGGTATAAGCTTTAAAGAATCAAAGCTCCCTGGTGTCTGATGAAAGGATCTTTGACTCTCGAAAGATTGTACCCTGGGAATCTGGTTGGTCTTTAAGGTGCTACTGGATTAATCACAGTAGCATCCCCACTCTTCTGGGCACGTTAGGGTCAAGAAGCTTGGGATCCACACACCAAACAAAAGTCTCTAAGGGCCAGATGTACACCTGATGTTAGAAATCTGTGATTTCTACTTCAGATATGTGATTTGGCCCTCAAATGTAGCCACAGTGGGCTAGGGCTGCCAAGTGGGGGCGGGGGGCGGGTAAACCCCCGCTTTGGAGGCCCGATTTCCACCGCCGCGGAATCGGGGCCCGGGGGGAACCCCGCCCCCCGAAGCGCAGCGTGGCTGCATCACCGGAGGTGACGCAACCACGTAGAGCACGTTGGGGGCGTGGCCCCGATCGGCAGAGGGCAAACTCTAAGGTTTCCCCTCTGCCGATCGGGGCCACGCCCCCAACGTGCTCTACGTCGTGCGTCACTTCCTGTGATGTGCAGCCGGTGCGCACGCGCGCGCACAGGTCCTGTGGCAACTCACGGAGCCAACAGACAGTCCCCCGCCAGTGAGTACAAAGGACTTGGCAACCCTACAGTGGGCTCTGATGTAGATCAGGGCTGTCTGACCCTGGAAAAAGAGGACTTCTAACTCTTCCCGTATTGTTTCATAGACCAAAACTGGGCCCCCATCCTTCCCACACCTCCTGCAGCCTGCTTTTTAGTGCCAGAGGGGAGAAAAGACAGACACCAAAAGACGAGTACGAACATATATATGCTTTTCCTAGTTCTGTGGCCTGTAATGTACAAATGCCTGATTATTAACCAATGACGGGAGGTTCAGATGGATAAAAGGAAGTACTTTTTTTCTCACACAGTATTTTTAGTCCCCTTGGTGTTTTAATAATCCCTTGGTATTGGCAAAAGCAGCTTTGGGAAATGGCCTGACACACATATGGGTCTATCAGCAGACAAAAATGGACCCTCTGTATTCAGAAGCGGGACACCTCCAATTAGCAGATGATGGAGGGAAACCAGGGGAGATGGATGTCTTGATAAGGCTGCCCTTTTGCGAGAGTGGCCCCAGGGCATAGCTGGAGAGCACCAGGGGCAGCCGAGCCACTGAAGTTAAGGGGGGCAAGGTCTGGTCATTGCCAAGCTATGAGAGAAACTTGGGGATCCCATGTAAACTTAGGTTTGATCTTTTCAGGCCCCAGTCACACGGGCCAGATAACGAGGGGGGGGGAGGCGCGGCTATTTGGGCGGGCGCAGTTAGACCCGCCAGAACGCAATCAGACGCGTCGGCGGCACACCACGGTTCCGTCCCTCGGCGTCTGCGCTTCAACGAAGACGGCCGGAGGGAAAAGCCGCGCTGGCGCGATCACACGGAAGGAGTCCGTCGGTAGCCCGTGGCAAAACCATTCACCAATACTTTTGCGCAGGTACTTTTTAACCGCGCATTTTCAGTGGGACGCCACGGGTTGACCACAGGTGCGCTACGCCCGCCAGATGTTGCGGTGTGATCGCACCTGGAACATCTGCCCAACATTCGTGGCTCTCCCGCAGCAAATTCGGTGTGTGAACAGGGCCTCAGTGGTTTTTATGATCTAGTTCTACCCGATGAGGATCGTTTTAGGCTGTGTTGTTTGTTTCATCCTATTTTGATGCTCTGACTGGTTTGTGGTTTTTTTAAAAATGCTGTGTAAAAAATTGTGGGTTTTTTACTGCTGTGTAAAAAGTTTTTCCTGCTTTTTATGATTTTTATCATGTTACACTTTGGGAGCCACTTTGAGCAGGTCTCTGGAGAGGCAGCACATCAGTTTTCTCCATAAATACCCCTCAAGTTCCTTCCTGACAGAAAACTGGGCTCTAAATAAAATAAATACATGAGCTTTCTCAAGGCCTCACCTGACAACCCACCAGCCGTCGAGCAATTTATGGATCACTTCAATGGTTTCGCCTTCCTTCAGGGTGACCTCGTCTTCCTGGGCAGCTGTGTAGCCTTTGCAGACAACGTGGAGTTCACCTGAACAGAAAAGGAGGAAGAACCATGAAGACCTCAGAGGTCTTGGAGGAGCTCAACACAGCACTAAAAGGAGGAGGAGGAGGAGATTGGATTTATACCCCGCCCTTCACTCGGAGTCCCAGAGCGGCTTACAAACTCCTTTCCCTTCCCCTCCCCACAACAGACACCCTGTGAGGTGGGTGGGGCTGAGAGAGCTCTGACACAAACTGCTCTTTTTCAAGGACAGCTGTGCCAGAGCTTGTGACTGACCCAAGGTCACATCAGCAGGTGCAAGTGGAGGAGTGGGGAATCAAACCCGGTTCTCCCAGATTAGAGTCCGCCAACTTAACCGCTACACCAAAAGCACCCAAGAATTCTCCCACTGCAGTGTTTTGTCATTCATTTTACCCCTTAAAAATAGCAAAATGTTGGCCATGACCTGGATAGCCCAGGTGAGCTCGATCTTGTCAGATCTCGGAAGTTAAGCGGGGTCAACCCCGGCAAGTATTTGGATGGGAGACCTCCAGAGAGTACCAGGGATCGGAGTCAGAGGCAGGCCCTATCAGCCACTTCTCTCTGGACATCCTCTGTGCCCCAGTAGGAGTTGCCAGAGGTTGCCATGACTTCCAGGCAAATGCAAAAAAGAAAAGAAAAAAGCAGCGAACTGTTTTCCAGTTTCAATCACATTCACCTTGGTAGCAACCATGGAAAGAAGATCACAACCGTTCCTGTCTTACACACTGAACATGGAGACCGAAGCATGTGGTGTCAGATGTGACAACTGAGCCCAGATTCAAGTTCAAATGCATTGGGGGGGGGAGGGGAATCAAAGATCAAGCAACCCTTTCTGAAACCAATTCATTTGTGGGCACAAGGTTGCCAGCTCTGGGTTTGAGAAATTCCTGGAGATTTGGGGACACAGCCTGGGGGAGGCTTGGGGAGTGGAGGGGCCTCAGCAGGGTATAATGCCAATGGCGTCTGCCCTCCAAAGCAGCCTTTTTCTCCAGAGGGAACTGAGCACTGTAAGCCTGGAGATCCGTTGTAATTCTGGGAGACCCCCCAGGCACCCTCTCCCTTTCTTCCCTCCAAATGAAACAGATAGTACATTTGCACATTATGGAAATGGGCACATTGGTGCAGTGGGGGAGTGGGGAAAAGAAATAGAGAAGCTGAACGAAAGAAAAACAAGAGGGAAAACCACAGAAAGGAAAGGGTTGCTGCAATCATATTCAAGGCCGTGCAACGGGGACGAGCCCACTCTTTTGTTAGTCAACCAAGCGTGTCAGGAAATTACCTCAGATATCTTGAAAAAAAGTTTTTGTCTTTTGGAATTGGTTGTCCGTTCTAAAGCTGGAAGGCTCAAGAAAGGGGGTTCATGGGTTCCAAACAAACTAGTTTTGTTTGTGAGGAGTCTGAACCTGGTTTCTTCGCAGGCCTGAATTCCCTTTCCCCAAGACATGGTAATTGTAGTCATTCTTCCTCTCTGAGGAATCCAGCTCAGAAAGGAGTTACACACTGGCTCCAAATGGATTTGAAGGGTAACACCCTAAGTTAGACAGAAGAGTTTCTAAACCAGGAAACCATCCATGACAGCAGAAAGAGAGTAAACATGGCTAGAGGAGGGCCTACAGCCTAGGGGAGGGGCCATGGCTCAGTATTAGAGCATCTGCTCGGCAGGCACAAGGCCGCAGGTTCGATCCCCACCATCTCCAGTTAAGGACCAGGGAGCAGGTGATGTGAAAAACCTCTGCCCTGTGACCCTGGAGAGCAGCTGCCAGCCAGAGTAGGCAATGCTGACCTTGATGGACCAAGACTCTAACTCTGCATAAGGCAGCTTCATGAACTCCGACCTGCAAGCCCATCAACAAACAGGTTCACACCCATCAAGAAGAACCTCTGACTTGTTTTCAGCATCTGAATAGAGCCTAAATCTCTGACCCCTGTGCTCAGTTTTGAGGTTGGTCTTCCACTGCTGTAGAATATTTTGCGACCAGTGTGGCTCAGCGAATTATGTGAGTAGTCATTCCTATCTGATCCATATAGTAAGCAGATATCCCAAAAGGACATGCATGCTAGTGAAGACCATATTGCCTTACGCTTCTTAAAAGAGTCCTTCAAGGTCCAAAGCAAAATGTAGAATATTCGGAGGTATATTTGAATTCATTTCAAAGAATCAGTTTGTCCAAACACTTCCTTTCTTCTCCACCTAGTTATCCCAGAACTAAGCCAATAGATCTGCTCTATGCTGTACTTAATCTAAGACCATCCTCTCTGAAACTTTCATGGAGGTGTTAGAATCATAGAATCATAGAGTTGGAAGGGACCTCCAGGGACATCTAGTCCAACCCGCGGCCCAATGCAGGAAATTTACAAATACCTCTCCCCTCCCACACACACACACCCAGTGACCCCTGTTGCATGCCCAGAAGATGACAAAGAACCTCCAGGATCCCTGGCCAAACTGGCCTGGAGAAAAATTGCTTCCTGACCCCAAAGTGGCGATCGGCATTTCCCTGGGCGTGTAGGAAAGGACCACAAGAACTAAGCACTGATGCAACCCTTCCCGCCCGCCCCCTTTCATGATCTGCCTAAGTTCACAGAATCAGCATTGCTGTCAGATGGCCACCTACCTGCATAGTTGGGTTCCTGCTCTTCAGACTCATCTGGACCATCCGTAGGTTCTAGGTAGGCAGCCGGGACCCAGCCTCGCTTATTCTTCAGTTGACAGAACCACCAGCCTGGAACGACAAACAAACAATGACATGTATTTTAATGCTTGTGCCCCTGTGGGGTCAGTCTTAGTGGCACTCTGAGTGCTTTCCAGCCGCAGAAGCTGACAAATTAGACAGCAGTAAAAGTGCAATGAAATAAACTAGCCACTTAGATAAAAAGCCAGTAAAAGGCACATAAAGTTGCCTCAGTACTGTCAAATCAGCAAAGCAGGAAGCACAGTCCTTAAGAGAGCAAAGATATGCATTACGTGTTGATTTTTGTAACTTCTGCATTTTTTAATATGTCAGTGTCAACATTTGAGTATATAATAAATAAAAGAGGAGTCTAGTGGAACATAAAAGACTACCCACATGCGAATTTGTGATATACAGTTTGCTTTATCGGAAGGGTTGCCAACTTCCAGGCGGTACCTGGAGATCTCCTGCTATTATAGTTATCCCCAGACAACCAAGATCAGTTCCCCTGGAGAAAACGGATGCTTCGGAAGGTGGACTCTGTGGCAAGGCTCCCTCCAAGCTGTGGAGTCTTGTGAGCAAAAATCCTACTGTGTGAGCTCCTGGCATTAAAGTTGTGAGCAAGCGATTTGGCTACTGCATCAGTTAGTTTTCTCTGGAGCCATCCTGCCTGGGCCGGCTCCAGCTTATTTTGCACCCTAGGCGAGGATCCTTTCTCCTCCCCCCCCCCCCCCTGTGCCCCCCCACTTTACAAAAAAAATACATTTATTTTAGGAAGAATGAAAAACACAAATAATCAAGAAACTCCCAGAGTACGGGGCCAGGTGCAGTTTTGTGGCCCTAAGGGCCGTCCCGCTCTAGGCGATCGCCTAGTGAGTGAGCTGGCCCTGCACTAATTCACCTTAGAGGGAACACTGCTCTGTGGCATTATATCCTGAGGAGATGCCTTTCCTTCCTTAAACCTAGGGCTGCCAAGTCCCCCCAGGGGGCGGGGATTCCCCCCGCTAAAAGGGCCCCCAATCCGCTGGTCTGGGTCCAGCCGGCAGGGGGAATCCCACCCCCGAACTGGCCAGATCGGGCCAACGTGCCTGGCGTGATGACGTCGCCCGGAAGTGATGTCATCAAACTGGGCACATCACCAGGCAACGCTCTAGCAATCACCCTGAAAACTCTATGGTAGCATAGAGTTTTCAGGCCGGATGCTAGAGCGTTGCCCGGCAACGTGCCTAGCGTGATGACGTCGCTTCCAGGCGATGTCATTGCGCCGCCCACACACGAATGTCCCGGAATGGGACCAATCTCCGCTGCTTATTTTGATGAGTCACTTGGCAACCCTACTTAAACCCCACCCTCCCCAGGCTCCACCCCCAAAATTTCCAGGTGTTTCCCACCCAGAGCTGGCAACCCTAGTTGTGGCCAGCCTGCCTCTGTCTAAAAGAGTGGGCAGAGGAAGAGGAGGTAGGGTTGCCAAATGATTCTTACCTGGTGGCGGGAGGCTCCTGCCCGGCATCTGGAAGGTCCACGCGCGCGCACCGCCTGGATGTGACGTACAGACGCCAGGCACACTGGGGGCGGGGCCACAGCCATTTGAGGGGAAAACATAGAGCGTGCCTGGCGTCTGTACGTCACATCCGGGCGGCGCGCGTGCGGGGGTGGAGTTTCCCCCGGGCCCGATTCCGCAGGGGCGGAAATCGGGCCTCAAAAGCAGGGGGAAATCCGCCCCCTGGGGGGATTTGGGAACCCTAAGAGGAGGAGGTGTCTCCATGCATATTTATTGGGGGAGACAATAAAGGGAATATTGTCCAGCCCCACCCCGCCCCCCCAACAAGTAGCCAGCCTTACTAGAGGGCCTTGTATGCTACTTCCACAGCCGAAGTGCGGACTCCTCTGGTACAGCACTAAAACTGACCATGCTCCAAAGCAAGTGTAAAAAAGACAGAGTTTTTTTTTCCTTTACCGCTTTCACTTTTCTCCACCACGTCCACAGCATCGCCTGTCCTGACCCCCATCTCGGTGATAGAATTCTTCTCGTAATCGGCAACTGCTCGGTACGTCTGGAGGATGATGGGCCCCGTGATGTCTAGAGGGGGGGAAGCAGCAGGGCTTAGGGACACGCAGGACAGAAGTTGCAACACAGCGAGATTTGAAATCTAAAGGAGCTCTCAGTGCTACTTACAGTTAAAAATAAAAAAGGATGTTTCTGTCCTTGTGGTAATTTATCAAATGCCTGAAAATGGTAGTGGGTTTTTTTTTTTTGGTAAACAAAGTTTTATTATTTTTCCAGTCATAGGCATTCAACATTTATCCATTAAAACTTTTTTAAAAAGCATACATAAATATTTACTTACCCTATAACCCATACACCTTCCCCTCCTGTGGCTTCCCGCAATGCTTTCACCCCTAAAATGGTAGTGGGTTTTTGACATTCATAGCCACTATCATTTTGGGACACTTCTCATAAAGAGAAAACTAGAAACATGTGTCTCTTTTTAACCTGAAGTACCACTGGGGCACCCCGTTGGCACTCTTATCACCACTCTTTACCTTTCTCCATGGCTTCCAGTTTGGTGTAGTGGCTAAGAGCGCGGACTCTAATCTGGGGGAACCGGGTTTGATTCCCCACTCTTCCATGTGCAGCTACTGGTGTGACCTTGGGTCAGTCACAAATTCTCTCAGAGCTGTTCTCTCGAGCAGTTTCTGTCAGAGCTCTCTCAGCCCCACCTACCTCACAAGGTGTCTGTTGTGGGGAGGGGAAGGGGAAGGAGATTGTAGGCCGCTCTGAGACTCTGAGTGACTCTGGTTGCCTTGAAAGGAAATCAGTGGTGTTCACCACAGCCTGAATGCACATCTCTTACCTGCTGCACCTTTCTTGGAGTCCTTTGGCGTTAAAAAGGTTTCTGGCTTCTTGAATCTGGTGGGGAGAGAACAAAACAAAAGCCACTGAAATTCCAAGTCTTGCCTCTCAGCCACGTGCGCAGCTTGGCCTCAGGCAAACCATTCAGGGCCAAGCTAGACGTGACGGCGTCCCTGTGTTCACCACACAAGGATATTAAAATGCCACTGGGGCCCAATCCTGGTCAAGCCTGTGGTGCAGCAGACTGAGGTGATTCCCCTGTGCTCATCTTCTCAAGTTCCACAAAACCCTCCCTAAGACACACACTCATCTGTTTCAGTACTTGAAAAGATGGGAGGGAACAAGACTCCCTAGCCCACCATGACATATGCCCTAGGCTATTAGGACTGGGCCTTCACAGGATCTTTAAATTGCCTTAAAATGGCAGCCGCATCCCTGTGGCAGACCTAAGGCGTTCCTCCTGAAGCCCCTACCTTCCCCTCCCGACCACACTTCACCACCCATGAGGTCAGAGGAGAGGAGAGGTTACTTCATTCCCCTCTTCATTCCCCAGGCGCTTTAAAAGACAGTGAAGCAAGTTGTACGGGCCCGTCCAAATTTTTGTGAGCCATGTATGAGGAGAGGAGGAGCCTGAGGCGTTCTCCTCCTTGGTGGCTGTGAGGCACTGATGAGGGCTTGACACCTGGGCAGAACAGCCCCCCTGCCAATGCTTTGACCCCTAATAGGCTACCACAGGGCCCCCCAATCTCGTCAAGTATAAATGGGCAGTTCTCTCAGTGGAGGAGGGTAAGCAGTGGGGTACCGCAGGGATCAGTACTTGGTCCACTGCTTTTTAACTTGTTCATTAATGATTTGGTGTTGGGAGTAAGCAGTGAAGTGGCTAAATTTGCGGATGATACAAAGTTGTTCAGGGTGGTGAAAACTAGTGAGGATTGTGAGGCACTCCAAAGGGATCTGTCAAAGATGGGCGAGTGGGCATCAACATGGCAAATGGGGTTCAATGTGGCCAAGTGCAAGGTGATGCACATTGGAGCCAAAAATCCTAAATATAAATACACGTTGATGGGGTCTGAACTGGCAGAGACTGATCAAGAGAGAGATCTTGGAGTTGTAGTAGATAACTCACTGAAAATGTCGAGACAGTGTGTGACTGCAATAAAGAAGGCCAATGCTATGCTGGGGATTATTAGGAAGGGTATTGAAAACAGATCAGCAAATATCATAATGCCCCTATATAAATCAATGGTGCGACCTCATTTAGAATACTGTGTGCAATTCTGATCACCACACCTTAAAAAGGATATTATAGCTTTGGAAAAAGTGCAGAAAAGGGCAACTCGAATGATAAAGGGGTTGGAACACTTTCCCTATGAGGAAAGGTTAAGGCGCTTAGGTCTCTTTAGCTTGGAGAAATGACGACTGAGGGGTGACATGATCGAGGTTTATAAGATTATGCATGGGAAAGAGCAGGTAGAGAAAGAGGTACTTTTCTCCCTTTCTCACAATACAAGAACTCGTGGGCACTCCATGAAATTGCTGAGCGGTCGGGTTAGAATGGATAAGAGGAAGTACTTCTTCACCCAAAGAGTGATTAACACTTGGAATTCACTGCCACAGGAAGTGGTGGTGGCTACAAGCATGGACGGCTTCAAAAGGGAATTAGATAAGCATCTGGAACAGAGGTCCATCAGTGGCTATTAGCCACAAGGTATAGATAGGGACTCCGGGGCAAGTGATGCTCTATCATCTTGGTGCTTGGTGGGGGGGTCAACAGTGGGAGGGCTTCTAATGTCCTGGCCCCACTGGTGGACCTCCTGATGGCACCTGGTATTTCTGGCCACTGTGTGATACAGAGTGTTGGACTGGATGGGCCTTTGGCCTGATCCAACATTGGCATCTCTTATGTTCTTATGTTCTTATGTTCTTATCATTTGGGCACCGCTTCGCCAGCTGAGTGGCACTGGGGAGTGCCTGCTGCAGGTGGGGGATTCCCCATTGCCAGTGGGGGTCTGGCGACCCTAGATGGTGGGGAAAGCAGAGCCAGTCCCAAAATGGCTGGCTGGGTGAGCCAGAGCTAGTCACAAAAAGTCAGGAGGTTGCAAACCGAGCATCTTTTTACAGTGGAGGCAGATATTTCCTAGCAGGTGCTCCCTACACAAAGGAACAAAAGGGATACTTCCTGGATTCTTCTGCAGCTCCAGTGGGATAGAGAAAAGCCAGGGCTGTGTATTTGTTTGAGGGAAGAGATGCTTTGGGGGGGGGGGGGGACAAAGGCGCACCATAGGGTATCAGAGTCCCAGGAGAACCTTGCGCTCTACTGATAGCAATCTGATGGTGATCCTCAGCCCTAGGAATGTCCAGCTGTCCTTGACCAGGGCCAGGGACTTCTTGGGGCTGGCCCCAACCTGGTGAAACTCTTTGCCAAATGACATCAGGGCCCTACGGGATCTTATGCAATGCTGCAGGGCCTATAAGGCAGAGACGTTCCACCAGGCTTTTGGTTGAGGGCAGCAATGGTTTTTCCCTGGCTGGCACCCTCTCTTCCAGGAGTCATTTCGTAGAAAAAGAGGTGCAGGAGCTCATTAGCATAACTCATTTGCATATGCCACACACCCTGACATCACTGGAAGTGTGTCAGAAGGCAACACCCACCGCTCAGACTCCGCTGGACTGTTTTGGATTGCTAGCTATTGGGGGGGGGGGGAGTGCAGATCTGTCCTCACAGAGGAGGGAGAGCTTGTACCTGAATAAAACTTGGTCTTAAAGGTGCCACTGGACTGTTTTGGGCTGGGGGGCTGGGGGGGGGCTCTGCAACTTACCTGGCTGCTTCCTGCTCTGACTGAGGGCTGCTGGGAGCAGGGGGTGGGGCTTGTTGCATGTGCCCACCCCCTGGACTCTTTACTGCCGGAGCTCCGCTCCTGTGTGCTCCTGCAGGAAATGACCCCTGCTCTCTTCCCTCCCACCCCACCCCCACCCCGAATTGCTGCTGTTATGAGGAGTCCAGAGCTGAGGGAGAAATTTCCAAGCTGCCATTAGGGTTGCCAAGTCCATTTTTGCTGGCGGCGGGGGGCTCCCGGACGGCGTCTTGAGTGCGCGCGTGTGTGCCGCATGCATGTCAGCCGGATGTGACGTGATGACGCCGGGCACACCGGGGGCGGGGCCACAGCCATTTGAGGGGAAAACATAGAGCCCTAGCTGCCATCATCATGGACTCTATTGGAGTCTTTAGTTTTGTTAAATTGTTCTGTAGAATTGTAATGTTTTATATGTTTTTATGGCATCATGCCCTCATGTGCATCACCCAGAGCCCAGCGTAAGCTGTGATAACGCGATTAACAAATTTAAATCATCATCATC
This sequence comes from Gekko japonicus, assembly GCF_001447785.1. Classification (NCBI taxonomy): domain Eukaryota; kingdom Metazoa; phylum Chordata; class Lepidosauria; order Squamata; family Gekkonidae; genus Gekko; species Gekko japonicus. The sequence goes on from NW_015170889.1 coordinate 2,010,610, forward strand.
ACTGGGCTAATATGTTGTGATGTGTGAGAAGAAAAAATCCCAAGGGCAATAAAATAACAACAATTCGAACAGGCTGAACAGCTGACATTTTGCCACCAAGTTTACATTCTGCCAGTCTTCGCACCTCCTGCCCTAAATCTCAGACTGGTGTGGTGAAGCCTTCATTTCACATTCTATTCCCTCCTCCCCCACAACAACCCACAAGCCACAACACCAGCCTCCCTCCCAGCATCCTGCTGCTGCTACTCACTGGCTCGCCATAGGTGGGTTCAGATCGTCGTTTCTGACCTTGAAGAAGTTCAGGATGTGCGTGCAGCGGGAGATTTTGCGGGGCAAGGTGATCAGGGCAGAGCAGTATTCCGACAGCGTGCTTTGACGGTTTTGGGTTGATCGGTGGCTGTCGAACCACCTCGGGGCTGCAGAAAGAGGGGTTTTAATTTTTTTTTAAAACTCATCACTGAACCAAATCTACAGCCCCAAGGTGTCTTTTAGGGGATTTATATGCCGCCTTCTCCAGTGATCTTCTCGGGGCTGCTCACAATCAAAAAACAATTATAAATGTTAAACAAATTATCAATATTAAAGGATGTCTTCCCACTTGAACCTGCTCATTCACCCAGGGCCAAGGATTCACACAGGGAAGGATCCACAGGTATCCATCCCCTCTAATGAGAAGACAGGATGGTTTATAGTTAATGTACCCGTGATGATGTGGCTACAGGTACACAAGAACCCCCTTGTCCACTAGGAATCTATCCATACATCTCCATCATCTACAAAGGCCTCTGCACTGCGTTTCCCCCTCTGTAAGAGAGACAGAAGGTGGCTATACCAGAGGGTGACAATTGTGTTCTTCCAATCAATGCCTGCTATTGGTTCCAATCTGTACATGTTCAGACTTCGGCAGATCAGGCTAATAAGTCTTTTTCTCGGTCAGCACCCACACAGAATGACCTTCCTGAGGCTCTGAAGAAGACCACACACACCCCTGACAAATTTCCAAAGCCACCACAAGGCTGAATTATTTTAAAGGACTTTTAAAGTATAAGATAACCAATGTCAGTCTCAGGGTCAATATGTGTATTTTTAGTGGATTCTTAATTCTGGCTTATGTGTTTTAAATCTGTCATGTCTGTTGTAATAAACTTCATGTCCTTTGGGAGAGAGGTGGGAAGGAAGGAAGGAAGGAAGGAAGGAAGGAAGGAAGGAAGGAAGGAAGGAAGGAAGGAAGGATTCAGTGATGGCACCAAAATTGGCAAAATTCTCTCCTACAGATATCAGACACAAACTGTATCATTTCAGAGAGCTTTGGATGCTGATTGATTGACACTGATGGCTAAGATTTGAATTCATGAGGTAATTATTAAGTCTGAGAAAATTTGGTTTGTTGTTTAATGTGTTTGGGGCAGTGGTAGAATTCGGTAATTTTAGACCCTGGACTTAATGGTCTTATTGCCCCTCACACACATAAACACACTTCAAAAGGATAATATTGATAATATATATTTCAGATATGAAGCTACAGCCTGTTTTGGGGGTTGTTTTTGAATTGTGTTTGCTTTTTAAAACATTTACTTTATTTATGTCCTAACGGGGACCCAAAGCAACTTACATTGTTCTCCTCAACTCCATTTTATCCTCACAACAACTCTGTGAGGCAGGTTAGGCTCAGAGTGTGTGACTAGCCCAAGGTCACCCAGTAAGCTTCTGTGGCACGAGTGAGGTTTCGAACCTGGATTTCCCAGATCCTAATCTGACATTTTAACCACTACACCATGCTGGCTTTGTGGACCTGCATGGTTGAAATGTGGGCAAAACGTATTCCAAACAAAACAAATGAGTCTATAGAAGTCACACCAACACCCAGAGTCCCTCCCATTCTTTGACCATGATGTCAGGGATCCTGTTTGCCATAACAATGCATGATTCATTGGCTTGCTGGGTTGGCTTGGCCCCATGGGAACCAAGGTTTCACTTCCTTCAGCCCACACAATGCTTCAGTCTCGAGACACGCCAGTCTCAACAAACCAACCCTCTAAGTAGAATTTAGTTTACCACACGGGACATCCCCCTTTCAATGCTATTGCATAAAAACAGTAATAGATCACTCGTTTCCTACAGCTTAATTTGGACACTGCAGGGTTCAACAATACAATTTTTTAAAAGAAATTAAAAAATGTAAATAGGTCAGTAATGAAAGGGCAAAAAAGAATGGACAGAATCAGATCAAAAGATAATACTCTCAAAAAAGTATACAGGTCTGGTCAAGACAGAATGCTACAAAGAAGAGAGTTGGGGAAAAAAATGACTGTTCAAGCGATACGACAAATATGAAATCGAGTTTAAATGGTATTCCAAACAACCCCCACAATTAATATATAGACAGATAAGTCTGTCATTCATTCATTACCTGAACTTGAAAAAACAAAATCCTCAGTACATTATAGTCTAAAATAGAGTTGTTACTCATAAGATGCCCAAGGCATCTTTCCTTTGCGGAATTCTCTTGCTGTTCTTATACCACCCTTTTGAGTTGATATTTAAGTGCCAGGTAAAAACATTTTCATTCTGCCAGGCTTTTAGTGGTTAAGTTCATGCAGCACTGGCTTTCTTCCTCTTCCAACGATTGTTCTGAACACTTCGATCCTTTGGCCACTAAATCACATTCACGGCTGTTAGAGATTCCTTCCTCTTATGGTTTACGACCATTTCTCCACAGGTTATACGCCACCGGTTCAATGCTTTTGGCAAGTGTCTTCGCCTAGAGCAGGGGTGTTGAACTCACTGGAAATGTGTTATTTAAAGTTAAAAAAAATCTTTAATTGTGTCTGTCTGTGTTCTTTATAAAGTTTATATCTCCGCTACCTGGCATTACCTTTTATGACACACATGGCCTGGCCCAACATAAATGTCAGATCCAGCCCTCATAACAAATGAGTTCGACACCCTGGCCTAGAGAATCTCCAGTTCAACTGCGACTAAGTCACTTACCTGGCAAGTGAGGGATGATACGATTCTCTGTGTTGATATCCCCAGATTCAATTGGAAACATCTCTTTTAGAACTTTCTGGTGGAGGAAAGAGCAGCCACGGTCAAGTTTTGCTGTAAGTTTCATATTCTTCTTTAAGATGCTAACCGCAGCACAGGTTGGCCAGGTTTGATTAGAGAAACTGAGTGGGGCATGGGGGGGGGTTGAATCCTCCCCCTCCTCACACAGCTGCCCACAGATCTGGGCTTGTACAAAACTGCAATTTACCTTTTACAGAAAGACAGAGCTCCATGATCTTCTTTCTATCTCTTTTGGCCCGAAGGCCGGCTAGGGAGGTCATGGCAAGTCAAGGCCTGAATTGGGGGCTCACAGCATCATCTCTCGGCCACTCAAGACTAGCAGCTCTTATTTTGCACCATGTCCTTCTCCATTAAAAACTCCTCACCCACGGAAAACGAGCTCAGCAAGGTTGTTCTTTAATTTGGACCAGAGGTCGATTCGGGGGGGATCACAGTTCCCCCGGGTGAGGTGCAGGGGGCGGGGGACATGACGAAGCCCCGCCCCCTTCTTCCAGCCGCCCCTGCTTCCAGCCTCATTCTGTTGCAGAAGGAGGAAGAAGCAGGAGGGTAGGTTGGCGTCCTCCCCCTCTGCCTGGCCGAGGCCACTTCACATGGCCTCTGCAAGGACTCCCAGCCCCATCCAGGAGCTTCCCCGAGGTAGCTGTGTTAGTCTGCAAAATAGTCCAAGAGTTCAAATAGCACCTTTAAGACTAACAAATAGCACCTTTAAGACTAACCTTTAAGACTAAGACTAACTGAGTGGTGGGTGTGGCCTTATGACACACTTCCAGTGATGGCGGGGGGTGTGGCCTTATGACACACTTCCGGTGATGGCAGGGGGTGTGGCATATGCTAATGCATTATGCTAATGAGTTCCCCTAGCTCTTTTTCTATGAAACGACCCCTGATTTGGACGAACATTCTAAGCTGGGACGCATGTTCCCTCTAAGCTGAGTTAGTGTGAGCTAGCTCACAGTTTTTTAACCTCCGGCTCACACATTTTGTCTTAGCTCAGGAAGGAGGGCTCCAGAGCAAACTAATTTATGCAGTAGCCAAATCACCTGCTCACAACTTTAATGCCAGTCGCTCACAAAGTAGGATTTTTGCTCACAAGACTCCACAGCTTAAAGGGAGCATTGGCTGGGACCTATCTCCTTTGGAGCCCTTTGCTAGATGAACTGCGCTACCCACCGATGGTTCTTACACACACACACAGTAATAGCTGGATCAAGAATGAGCATGGCCAGTATCAGCAAGTGCTCCTGGATGGTCACAGCAGTGGTGCTCTCAGCCATGCACACCGCCCAGTGGTACCAGCAGGGGCAGGCTAGGCCGGTGGAGGTGTGAGTGGGGGTCCGAGTGGTGAGCGGAGGGTAGGAGGGGAGCCGCCAAGCACTTCTGCCCAGGGTCCTTCCAAAACTTGAACCAGCCCAGTTTGCCAGATTTGTTACCTGGCAGGGTTTCTTTGTTTTCGAAAAGCGGAGCGGGAAACAAACATTCGGCAGCTGAAGTTTCCTTCTGGGGAATTTTTCTGCCGCTAAAGCTCTTCCAGGCATGCAGCTGTTTAAAGGCACAAGGGCGCTACCGGGAATTGGGGGGGGTACTTTCCAGAGTGATATAGAAGGGGACTTCCATGAACTGCCTTTCCGCCGGCCTCCATGATATTGCTGCAGTGAAGGGAGAAATTACGCTGGGCCGAATTTCCCCTTCCACCCAACTCTTAAGGATTCGGAACCCGTCTAGGGGTCTAGGCCTGATAACCTCCGTTCAAATTGCTGGGATATGCAAAGTCTATGGTGCAGCCTCATGAGGAGGATCTGAGGATTGCCCTGCAGGAGCACAGCTGCAGGACTGGTTGTTTCGCATAGCTAGATTAGGGCCTGCCCACAATTTCAAATTATGTCTTTATACTGTCTCCTGATTGGCTCTTCTGGAGATTTCCTGCACCTGCAGAGCTTCCGTCTTTTTGTTCCTCTCACAGCAGTTAGGCTAGACCGTTAAGGGTCTCTCTCTTCTATGTTTGACAACAGTTTGTGCTTTAATAAATCTACTTTTTTCCCCTCTAAACAGTCAATGCTCCACTTCCTTTGCATATTTAAACTCTGCCAACCCAAAGTAGCAGCATGGTTTAACTTGAGCTCTGGATTTCATTTCCAGTGTTCGGATCCACTGCGCCTCCGACTATTTGTGGAATGCTTCTAACCTTTCCACTGAGAAACCACTGAGGCTTACTCCCAAGTAAAGCATGGCCAGGATTGCAGCCAGTGCCCAAAGCAGCACAGACCAAGGCCTTACTTACATGAAATTCATATATCTCAGTGAACTTCCGATACACGACTTTTTCGGTGAGATCTTGCCATTTCACCAAGAACATGTAAACCTGAAGATGAAAGGGAAGAAGTGCAATGCTTAAAAACAAACAAACAAACAAAAAAACTTCAGAAGTTCAAAATGGCTTCCTGAAGGCTCACCCCAGAATGCACTTGGGGCAGAGAGGAATCAGTGAGAAGGTGGAATAACAATCCTATAGGTAGAAACCACACAAATTTATTCTCCATATTGTTATAAAAATGAAAATTATTATATAAGAATCACTGAAGCTCATGAAAACTCGGGGGCTTATAGTAATCCTTTTAAAGGTATTTTATGCCAATAAAGGTCAACTGAACTGAACTGAAAACTCGGGGGGGGGGGTCTTTCGCCACTTGATCTGAAAGGGGGTGTTTGGAGTTACGGATCCTGTTCCTCCCAAACTCTAAAGTGGCAGCCCTGCTTTAAGAGGGTATTTTAAAGTGTTTCTGTGGGAAATTCCGCTATGGAACAGACGAAAAACTCTGGTGAAATCTTCAGCCCCAATTAAGTGACATTATTTTGTACCCTGGTAGACTAATTCTACCTCCTTTTAACCTTAGGGCAGTGTATGTGGTTCTCCCTTTCACAATAAGCATGTGGGGTAGGTTGGGCTAGGAGTGACCAGCCCAAGATCACTCAGCTGCAAAGTTGGAATCGAGGTCTCCCAGAACTTTGCCCAGCTACCCAAGTGTCTCATAGGTGTCTCAGGCAACAGATCCCAGGGTTTTTCAAAAGCACAGCAAACTCACGAGCTATCACATCACCTGTTATTAAAATCTGCACTGCATCTGTATAGACATTGAATGAAACATATGAACATTTATCTATTTACTTCATATACCCTACCTTTCTCCCCCATGAGGGCCCATGGCAGCTTATTTGGTCCTCTCCTCCATTTTATCCTCACAACAACCCTGTGAGGTAGGGTAGGCTGAGAGTGCATGACTGGCCCACAGTCACTCAGCAAGCTTCCGTGGTCGGAGTAGGGATTCAGACCAAGGGTCTTCCAGAACCTAGTCTGACACTCTAGCCATTATGCCACGCCGATCCCAGCCTGACACTGCAACCACTAGACCATGCTGCCTCTCCATACCGTTTGTGCATGTACAAAGCATTCCATATGGCCAGTTTCCAGGTGAATTTGGAGTTCCGACACTTTATCAGGCCTCCACTGGGCAACATTTTCTTTCCAAGCCCAGTCAAACCTCAAGCAGTCTTCCTTTCATGGAGACATTTGGATTGCACAGCCCCCCCACTCCCCCCACTCTTGACAGTATTGCTGACTGAACACCACTGTGCAACCACAAAAGGCCTTGTGAGACCAGTTATAGAAGACAGTCAATTACAGATGCAAATTGAAGCAGACAACTCCCTAACACTTTTTGGCTGCTGCATGAGATCACCGAATGTTTTATACACCCAAAGGGATACAGTTGAGGGTCCGGTTTAGACGGGAGCCATGAACGGATCTGCCCGGCATTTTTTTGAAATGTAAATTGCAGCCCAGGGAAGGGGCCAATTAAGACAAGAGGCCACGTGGGGAGAAGACGGGGTGACCACGTCCAGTCAGATGCTCTTTCGCTCCCTCACACACAGCCTTGCCGACCTCACAAGGTTATTGTGAGAATAAAATGGGAAAGAAGAACCCTTAAACCCGTACTTGACTTGGCTCATTCAAACTGAGCTCTCCCCCTCCCCGCATTTTGAAGAAGAAGAGGAGGAGGAGGAGGAGATTGGATTTATACCCCGCCCCTGACTACCTGAAGGAGTCTCAGAACGCTTACAATATCCTTTCCCTCCTCACAACAGACACCCTGTGAGGTACGTGGGGCTGAGAGAGCTCTTTTGAAGACTGCTTGTGAAAGAACAGCTCTGAAACGACTTGTAAATGACCCAAGGTCACACCAGCAGCTGCACGTGGAGGAGTGGGGAATCAAACCCGGTTTGCCCAGACTGCAGCCTGTCTTTCTAACCACTACACCAAACTGGCTCTTCGGGGGGGGGGAATCTTTATTATCTTCTAGGCCAGGGCGAATAATAGCATGAAGTCAGTTCTGACACATGAAACAAAAGATTAAACCTCCTCCTCCAATATGAATCTGGGCCACACACTGTTGTGGTTTAATTTTTAAATCGCTCTGGGGAGATCTGACCACAGATCACCCAGTTCCTCGTGTGGTTTTGACTGAGGGATCCCCCTGCTACACAATCACATCTCCACACAAAATAATAAGTCTCCATCTGATATTGTTGCTTCATTTTGGAAACCTCCAAGGGCCATTTTTTGAAAGAGTCAGGGTTGCTAGGTTCGGGTTGGGAAATACCTGAAGATTGGGGGGGCGGTTTTGAGCCTGAGGAAGGTGGGGGTTGGGGAGGGCAGGAATTTCCATGGGATATAATGCCACAGAGTCCACTTTCCAAAAGAGATATTTTCTCCAGATAACTGATCCCTGTCACCTGGACATCAATGGTAATCCCAGGAGAACTCCAGCCACCACCTGGAGGTTGGCAACCCTACAGAGAGGCAGTATTCAAATGGTTTTCAGTCAGGTACTCTGTCTTCTTGCTCCACCTTCCGACTGGATAGACATGTTTGTAAGATATTACTTGAAGGATTTTGTGACGTCAGTGTTTCTAGTGGACCCACTGGACCAATGGATCGTTGCACATACTTTCCTATAAAATAATCGCCTGCAGAAAATCGCCTAGATCTTTAAAAATGGAGCCAAATTGCTAGACAGATCCAAGATCTCAACACCAAAGCACCTGACCTCTGCTATTATTTGTCTAGCCTCTCCGGAGTCTATACATAGTTCATTCACAGCAAAAGCCAGCAATCTAATACAGTAGTCAAGCTGAATTTGTCAGAATCCATAAAACCACAAGCATATATGGAATATATAAAGTAAAAAAATATAAAATAGTGCATGCAAGTAAAACATGTTAAATCCTATAGCAAATTACATCTATTCTCCTTTCACTAGCAGGTTCCTAGTCCTTACAGCTAACCAGCCAAATTTGGCAAGTTTACCTGTAACCTCAGGACCCTACTTTCTAAGAGGTTCTTCAGTAATTGCATCTTTTGACTAGTTGAGGATAAAGTAGTTGTAGAGAGAGGGAGAATATCACAAAAGTAGCTATATGCCCTGCAGTCATATATAACGTCCATTAAAGTTTCAATCTCATCACTGAAACAGGGACATATATGATCAACAAGGGTTTGTTTTTTAAAAAATTAAACCTCCCCTCTGTAACAGCTGAAGGGAGCGCATCCCATCTCAGAAGAGTAAACGTTCTTCATAACTCATGATCTTCTAAATAAAAAAGGGCATAAAGTAAAGGTAAAGGTTCCCTTGCTCGAAAGCCAGTCGAATCCGACTCTAGGGTTGCGGTGCTCATCTCCGTTTCAAAGCCGAAGAGCCAGCGCTGTCTGAAGACGTTTCCGTGGTCATGTGGCCGGCATGACTAAACACCAAGGTGCACGGAACGCTGTTCCCTTCCCACTGAAGTGGTCCCTATTTATCTACTTGCAATTTCTTGCTTTCGAACTGCTAGGTTGGCAGGAGCTGGAACTAGAGACGGGAGCTCACTCCGTCATGCGGCGCCCGGGTCTCGAACTGCTGAACTACTGACCTTCCACAGCTTGCAGTTCAGCGTCTTAACTACCTGAGCCACCGCAGCATAGGCAAAGGGCATAGGCACAACCTTATGAAGTGGTTCTAAGAGGGCTTGCCATTTGCATGAGCTGGTAAGATCATCCTGTCTAGCTATGTCCTGGATTCTCTGTCTCACTCACTTTGTCCTATGCGAGAGAATTAAGAAATTGTTTTGAGAGGCCAAAGTGAGAACGGCCCTTAGCCAAGGAGAGACAAAGGTATCCTCAAAAAGTAGACTTGCCAACCCTCTGGGAAAAAAATTAAAGTTAAATTAAAGTTCCAGCCAATATGGAATAACCAACATCCAAAGCCTTGCTTCCACTGAGATCATGCCAGTTTCTTTTCTGATCTAGGCATCTGAAGTACCGGGGGAACTTGGAGAACTGTTCTCAGAAACTTAGATTGAATAGCCTCCAGTTTTTTAACATTTGAAGTGATATCAATGGGGGCACCAAAAGTAAGCTGGCTGAGAGATTTGGCCTTGAACAAATGGAGTCTATCCGTGCCACCTCTCAGGTTAACCTGCTCAAGACGGCTTTCAAAGTAAAGCACCATAAAAAGTAAAGAAATCATAAAAATCAACAATTAAAACCCCAGCATTAAAACAAACTTAGTATTTTAAAAAATCGCCAAGAGCATAAAACAGTTTTAAAAGATTCTCATAAAACTGGCTAGAAGTAGATTGTGAAACTAGGATTTCCAGCTCTGGGTTCAGAAATACCTGGTGATTTGAGGGTGGAGCTTGGAACGGTGGGCTTTAGGGAGGAGAGGACCTCAGTAGAGCCTACAAGACGGAGCTCTTCCACCAGGATTTTAGTTGAGACAGTGTCTCCCCCCCCCTCTGGTTGACCTCTCATCAGTGTCCTAGATTCGAACAGCCACCTGGAAACCCACACAACTGTTCTATCTTAATTGCTGGGACAGATCTGATTAGCTCTTGCATGGAATTTTATGACTTTTGTATTGCTCTACATTTGTTGTTTTAATTGGTTTTGTTATTGTAAACCGTATTAACATTAATGGAACCCGCCCTGAGCCTGCTTACAGGGAGGGTGGGAATACAAGTCCAACAAAATCAATAAATAATGCCGTACAGCCCACCTTCCAAAGCAGCCATTTTCTACAGGAGAAGTGGAGTAATGAATGTCTTAAATACATAAAGACGCAAGCTCTTTATGGAGTCTGGCGATCCACTGCAATCCCAAGAGATCTCCAGCCTCCACCTGGAAGCTGGCAGTCCTATGTAAAATGGATTGTAAAAGATCAACTTCCCCATATTAAAAGCTGGGTAAAAAGACACATTTTGGCCTGGCGCCGTGTACCCATGCATGCAATTGTATACCCATATACTTACATAGTGTTGGCTTGGGTAAAATCTCTTTTCAAAGCCCAGAAGTTCAATATGTCGGATGTAGACATCCCCCATGTTTGCTGCTAATACTTTGCAATCTAGAAGCGCCTAGGTGTACAGGATACTGACTGCTGCTTTTCTATCTCTCTCTCCTCTCTCTCTCTGTGTCTCTCCCTCTTCAGACATCTGTGCCCATCGGTTATTCCTTTTATCTTCAGTAAAAGGGGAAGTGAGACAACCTTCATTGCCCAATGTGGAGTTTTACCCAAAAAGCAATTGCTTTCTGTTCTTTGCAGCTGCTAAGCGTGCCTGAAGCAGAAAGTCCCTGGGGAAATGCATCAGGCGAGATATTTTCTTTCAGTCTCCAGAATCTCTGATAATAAGGTATAAGACCTATGACTTAGTTTGTAGTTTTAAGACAGTTCCTCCATCTTTCCGCACATCCCAAAGTGATGCAGAAAAACCCAAATGGAAGAACACACAAGGATCAACAGTGAAAGCAGTTTAGGAGAGATCCGGTTCCGGTTCGACGAAGACGGACGGGGTCGGGGCGAGCTCCTGACCGATTACCGTCTTACACCCTTCCCATCGGGTTGAGGAAGCCCTCGTCGGGGGGGTTCCAAATACCCAAAGTTAGTGGACTAAAGACAAATAAGTGCTTTATGGGAAATTATCATATATAAAAGTTATGATTTGATAAGAAATCAGAAGGCCATATATGGTGGAATATGGGAATGTTTCTACAATCTGTGGATGTATATCTCTCCTTATATATAATTGAATAGTGGGTGCCAAAGTTCTAATTCTAAAATGCACTCCCTTAGTGTATGGATGATGGCACTGCTCCTCAGCATATATCGCCACCAATCAGAAGGCAAAGCCCGGGTCCTGCCCACACCACAACTGCTGCGACAACCTGGTCTTTTGCATATGGAAGCTGATTGGACTTCACTCCATTCCACACCTCAAACTCCCCCCCCCCCGCAAGGCAGTTGGAATGTCAGTTGCATATGGAACCTGCTGTATTCTGGTGGTGTGCAGGTCCCAGGTTCATGTTTTAAAAGCAGACTGACACTGTTTGCCCAAAGCCAGAGCACTCTCCCAGAGCCTCTTTCTAGCTCCCGTTGTATTTATTTCCACAACGGGCCTTATTTCTAGTTCAATTATAAACTGATATTTTATTGTATTTGTGTAAAAATGAATAAAGAAAATGTTAAAAACAAACAAACAGTGAAAGCAGTTTAAATGGCAGGGAGTAAGCTCTCAAACCTGAGGAGACTTAAAATGATGTTTCACAACAAGCTTTTTCCCCCCAAAATGGTAAAAGCCTAAATCTGGCACTGGAGAGATAAGTAGGTACCAGGCAGATGCATCTAAAGAGCGCTATTGACAGCTCCACTCTGCCAGGTGACTATGGTCAGTTATAGGCTGTGGTCACACTGGCGGCTTGGCGCAATATGGAGCCGCCTCTAATTGAACCTGTTTAAAGTGTTGTGTGGCATATCAGCCACACAGAACACCCTGCTGCAGGTTACCCATGGAGACATCCCATGGTAAAGCATCCACATTATTGCAGCACCTCAGCCACATGTACAATTTAAAATCCATTTAAAACATTAAAGTGCTCAAAAATTAAATTCATCGGAATCTCAGAATCTCAAAGTCTCAGAGAGGGCGACCCCCGCCCTAGCACAGCCCAAACATTTCCAGTAGGCATTGGTAATATTTTAGATGTTACCAGATGTTTCTACCTGGCCTCCTGAGCCTTAGTCCCCCCCCAAAGATGGTATATATCCGGGGGGGGGGCAGTGGCGGCCCCTAATCGAAAGCCTGGTGGAAGAGCTCCGTCTTGCAGGCCCTGCGGAACTGCACCAGGTCCCGCAGGGCCCGGATCTCCTCCGGGAGCTCGTTCCACCAGGTGGGGGCCGCCACTGAGAAGGCCCTAGCCCTTGTGACGGCCAACCTAGCGTCCTTGGGGCCCGGCACAGTTAGAAGATTCTGGGCCCCCGACCGTAGCGCTCTTGGGGGAACATACGGGGAAAGGCGGTCCCTCAGGTAGGCTGGACCCAGGCCATATTACATGCGTGCTCACATGCGCATGCAGGCACGTGTATATAGGCTTTTTTTAAAAGCCTCCCCAGCAGCAGAATGGATCAGCAGGTTCAGACTGCCAAATCTGTTCTGCGCACGCTCCCCCGCGTTCAGACATCCGGCCATGCGCAATTACTTCGCGGGGAATCAAAAACACCACTTATGATGTGGTGCCTTTTTTAACCCAGCTCCAAGTCGCCTTGTGATAGGATAAGTATGGCTGGGGAACGCCTGACAGATGTGGCTGTCTGACGGCGCCCATTTGATCCGGAGGGGAGGAGTGGCCGCGTCGGGCCAAACTGCCCATGTGATCACGGCCATAGTCTCTCTCACGCAGCCTCACTTACCTCACAAGGTTGTTGTGAGGATAAAATGGGGAAAGGAGGGCCTTGTACGCCACCCTGAGCTCCTTGGAGGTTGGTGCAGGTAATGTACCAGAGGGCTGGCCCAGTCAGAGGTACTTCTTGTTCTGTGGAAACTTGGGTGCTAAAAGCATGCTTCCACTAATCTTGTATAAAGCCCAGCATGATGGGATGAATGGAGAATGAGAGATGGCCAGCGAAGAACTAAGTTCAAATCCTCACTCAGCTGTGAAGTTCTCTTAGGGACCTTGAAACAGCCCAACTCACAGGGTTCGTGTGAAGATAATATCAGTGGCCGTGGAACCGCTGTAAACTGTCATGAGCTCTACTTGGGGGTGGTAGTTATATATGTCCCTAGTCCATCCTGGCAGTGTTATTTGCTAACTGTGCTATCTCAGAGCACCTCCTCTGTGAGGAAAGGCTGAAGAGTCTGGCACAGTTCCCTCTAATCTAAATCCAAATAAATAAATAAATACCAATATAGTGGCAAGGGGCAGGGAGACCTGTTCTCCGGAGGCCTGGACTACCCCTATAGAAAAACTTTTGGTAATGAAATTTGACTTGATTCTGTTTTCTCTTATGATGTTTAAATTATTCTTAAAGTATAGTTTAAATATAGTTTAAAAGAATTCATTTTTAATATAAATTTTTAATTCAGCTTACAAAAACCAGCAAGCTAAAATACAAAATTTAACATGACGGAGTGAGCTCCCGTCTCTAGTTCCAGCCCCTGCCAATCTAGCAGTTCGAAAGCAAGAAATTGCAAGTAGATAAGTAGGTACCACTTCAGTGGGAAGGTAACAGCGTTCCATGAGCCTTGGTGTTTAGTCATGCTGGCCACATGAGCATGGAAATGTCTTCGGACAGCGCTGGCTCTTCGGCTTTGAAACGGAGATGAGCACCGCAACCCTAGAGTCGGATTCGACTGGCTTTCAAGCAAGGGAACCTTTACCTTTACCTTTTTACCAGAATATACCATAGTTTAAAAGGATTCATTCTGAGGTTTTTACAAGGTGATGGAAATAATCTTAACAAATAACTTACGCAATCGTCAAATGTAGACTCGCTCACACCTTTAATGCTACTAGCTTTTTCACTCACAAGCTAGAATTTCTGCTCACAACGCTGTGGAGTGTATAGAGGGAACACTGACTTTTCAGTTCAGAAAAGAGACAACTGAGGGGGAACCCGATCGAGGTTTATAAGATTAGGCATGGGGGGGAAGTTGGCAAAAAGAAATTTTTGTTCCTCTCCCAAAATACTTGAATTCAAGGACATCCAATGAAGCTGTTGGGCAGTAGGTTCAGGACGGCCAAAAGGAAATACTCCTTTACACAGAGAGTGATTAAAATGTAGAATTCATTGCCAGAGGATGTAGTGATGGCCACAGGCACAGACAGCTTTAAGAGGGGACTATCAGTGCCTACTAGCCAGGTCTATCAGTGGCTACTAGTCATCGTGACTGAGGGGAACCTCCACGTTCAGAGGCAGTCAACCTCTGAATCCCAGAGCCAGGAGGCAACATTAGGAGAAGGCCTCAGCCTCTATTGCCCTCATCGGCCCTCCAGATAGGGCTGCCAATTCCCCCCGGGGGGCGGATTTCCCCCCGCTTTGGAGGCCCGATTTCTGCCGCCGCGGAATCGGGCCCCAGGGGAAACCCCACCGCGGCGTGCACGTCACCGGATGTGACGTGATGACGCCGGGCACGCTGGAGGCGGGGCCACAGCCATTTGAGGGGAAAACATAGAGTTTTCCCCTCAAATGGCTGTGGCCCCACCCCCAGCATGCCCGGCGTCATCACGTCACATCCAGGTGATGTGCATGCGGCACGCGCGCGCAGGAGACGCCGTCCAAGAGCCCCCCGCCGCGAGACGCCGTCCAAGAGCCCCCCGCCGCGAGACGAAAAGGATTTGGCAACCCTACCTCCAGAGGAACTGGTTGGCCGCTGTGTGACACAGGAGGCTGGACTAGATGCAGCAGGGCTCTTATGTTCTTATCTGAAACAGGTGAGGATAGAAGTTGGTGGTTTATCACTAAGGCCCAAAGTAGACATTATGAAAACAGCTACCTCACACCCCTTCCCCTTGGCTTCTTGGTAATGTTTAAAGGCCCAAACCGAACAGTCAAATGGCAAACTGTCATCATCTACACAGATTTAAGCTACCACTCCAAACTCAACGCAACATTTGCAATAGTGGGGGAAATGAGGGCTTTCCCCATTTAAGCAGCAGCGATGAAACACTAACTCCCCAGAAAACAGTGATGTGGAAACACTAGGAATTCAGAGAATAAGTGGTATGTGGTAGGAACTTTGTAAGAATGTGAGATGTAACTTTGCTGGCTTTGGGTTCAACTCTTACCTCAGCCCCAAACCCCAGTTTGCGCAAGTAACAGCATCACCCGCCGCTGAGATCACTTTCTCCATTTTAAAGATCTTGGCATTGCTTGACCGTGTGGTTGTGGGTTAAAACAGTACTGCTCTTGACCTTGAAAGCCCTTCACAACCTGGAGTCCTTGTATGTGAAAGACCACCTCTCCCTCAGTGAACCCACACAGCAGCTTCTGGCCAGTTTCGCTTTCTGTGGGGCATTCAGCCATGGCTTGTGCATAAGGCTCTTTGGTGGTGGCCCCCAATGTTTGAAAAGTCTCCTGAAAGATGATAGGAAAGCTTCTAACTTGCTGGTGCTCCAGAGTTGGGACTCCCCAAGATGGTGGCAGAGGAGGAGTTTGGTAAATTAATTTTTTAATTTACTACATTTATCACTGCCTTTTTCATTGAGGCTTAAGGCAGATTACAGAATTACAAAAATAATGCGGTAAAGACCAGGAGAATATGCACATACAGGGCACAATCCAGCAAAAATGGATTATGCATTTAGAGAACAAAAAGAAGAAGAGATTGGATTTATACCTCACCCATCACTACCCGAGTCTCAGAAAGGCTTACAATCCCTTTCCCTTCCCTTCCCCACAACAGACATCCTGTGGGGTAGGTGGGGCTGAGACAGCTCTCTCCAGAACTGCCCTTGAGAGAACAGCTCTGAAAGGACTTATGACTGACCCAAGGTCACACCAGCAGCTGCCTGTGGAGAAGTGGGGAATCAAACCCAGTTCTCCCAGATTGGAGTCCACGTTCGTAACCACTACACCAAACCGGCACTCAGGGGAACCTTGCAAGGGCTTGCAGTGGGGGGAGCTATGGCATTCCCCATAGCCTCCCCCATTTCCCTGCTTCCTTCCCTTCTTTGTACCCACCAACCAATAGACATTTATCTACCCCCTGTCATCAGCTTCCCTCCTTCCCTCCCCCTAGCAGTGTCTCTCCAGGAGAGGAGAGTTGTGTGGTCTAGAATTAAAACCTGGGCCTTCCAGATCCTAGTTTGAAATGCTAACCACTACATGACACTGGGGTGGCCACTCTTGAACAGTAGCAAATAGCCAGTTCTGAGTGAGTCATGCAAATTGTACAGTATCCGGTATCTCGGTGATTGTTGCCAGGGCTGGCCCCAGTACGTCCTTCCTTAGAGGCCAAAACAGCACTAGAAGAGTCCTGCCCCCCCCACACACACACACTGCCTTTTACTGACAGAAACCAAAGCTTGAAGGCTGATATACTTTGTGGTTGTCTAGCAACAGCGACTAAGGTCACTTGTTTCTTGCCACCTCTATTGATATGCCAACAAAGGTTTGATTGATTGTCACTTCTATTAATTTTTTAATTATTAGTTTATACAAAGAAAGGGGAAAGGGGGGAAAGAGGGGAGGAAAGAAAATGGACAGAAATATACAAAATTCCAATTTAGCATTTTGCATGCAAGCCTTCTCATTACAATTTCACATCTTTTTCATCAGTCATTCTCATTATTCTTCACTTAAACATATTCTCTCAGTACTTCGTCAAAGGCTTTCACGGTCGGAGTTCATTAGCTGTTGTAGGTTTTCCGGGTTGTGTGGCCACGGTCTTGGCATCGTAGGACCTGATGTTTCGCCAGTAGCTGTGACTGGCATCCTCAGAGGTATAACACAGAAAGAGGGAGTACTCTCTGTGTCAAGGTACTCTTGTGTCAAGGTACTGTGACCTTGACACAGAGAGTACTCCGTCTTTCTGTGTTTCTAACCGGGATTCTCCACCCAAGAAGGAAGGAGAGAGTGAAGCAAGCCAGTTTCATTTACAATGGAATCTAGGTTTTTTAAAAGTAATTTGGAGGTCACTTCATATTCCGAGGCCTCAAACGATCGATTGCTCAGTTTGTGTGTACAAGCAAAAAACACATTGCTGAACAAGTTCACAGTATAATGAATTCAGCAATGTGTTTTTTGCTTGTTTGACTTAAATTGCTGGGTCCTATTTACCTTTGTTATACTATCAGTTTGTGTGTAGACACAACTCTGTGTCACGCCCTTCCCACTGTAATGTTGGTTAGCACTGCAGCGCTATCGAAATTCACTCCTAGTGAGCCAGTGACCGAAGCAAGAGTGGGGAGTTCTAACTTTGTCCGTACACTGACCCAACTACCTTCGGTGTGGCTGCAGATGGCAGTCCGAACTATCAACCTGAGGGCGTGGGATCCAGTTGTTTTCCGGATTACTTACCTCTGTTTAAACATGCTTACAGTCACAGAGCAACCTTTGTGCAATAACGTGTTGCCTAAAATGGGGCTGTGATTTCCTGGGCCGTGTCAGGGTTATCTGGATGTGGTTAGCAAGCAATAGAACCTCCTGTGGACCACGCTCTTTCTGCCTCCGGCACGTATACAACACAACTCACAGCTGAGGAAATGGCCGAGAAGTCGATAAAGACAGTTCCCGGAAACTGGGGAGAGACAGCAGCGAGTGGGCCAATGTATATATATTTTTGAAAAGTGATGCAATCCAGAATTAGAATGAGAAGGGTCATTAACAAGGGTTTGATCTTGAAGAAACAACATTGTACATGATTTTGATGCAGGGGCTGGTTCGCCTCAGGACTTATTTTAGATGGCATTGCCCATTTGAACTTTTTCGATCGAGACCAAACCCTGAGCATATGGGAAAGACCTTCCCTCCAGCACTGCGTTACACACGTGTGTGTGTGTGTGTGTAAAGTGCCCTGAAACCACAGCCGACTTATGGCAACACCGTAGGACAGTGGTGGTGAACTTATGTCACGGGTGCCAGAGGTGGCCCTCAGAGCCCTCTCTGAGGGCACGCGTGCCATCGCCCCAGCCAGGCCCAGACCATCATTAAAGTGTCGAATTCTCTACCAAATAATTTTAAGTAAATGGAAGCATTTGGGATTCCTTTCCTTACTTTGTTTGGATCATCTTAAGTTAATGTGTGAGTTGTTTTTTCTAAAGTAAAAACTCAGTATTCAGGTTAAATTTCCGTGTTGGCACTTTGCGATAAATAAGTGGGTTTTGGGTCGCAGTTTGGGCACTCGGTCTCTAAAAGGTTCGCCATCACTGCCGTAGGATTTTCAAGGCAAGAGACTAACAGAGGCCATTTGCCGTTGCCTTCCTCTGCACAGAGACCCTGGACTTCCTTGTTGGTCTCCCATCCAAATACTACCAAGGGCTGACCCCGCTCAGCTTCCGAAATCAGGGCAGGAAATAAAAAGAATGTTGGAAATTTGATAAGGGTTAATTGAGAAAATATGAGAAATTAGGAGAATTTAATAATTATTATTACTGCTTTGTTTTGCTGAAATGCTGCGATGAATTACAGACAGATTAAAAAAAAGAATCATTTGAATTTAATCTCCTATAGAGTTTGATTGTTGGATGGATTGTGACTAGGATTAATGTAAAGAGAGATTTAAGAGGAAAGGTTAAGGCTCTTTAGCTTGGAGAAACGACGACTGAGGGGTGACATGATTGAGGTTTATAAGATTATGCATGGGAAAGAGCAGGTAAAGAAAGAGGTACTTTTCTCCCTTTCTCACAATACAAGAACTCGTGGGCACTCCATGAAATTGCTGAGCGGTCGGGTTAGAACGGATAAAAGGAAGTACTTCTTCACCCAAAGAGTGATTAACACTTGGAATTCACTGCCACAGGAAGTGGTGGCGGCTACAAGCATGGACAGCTTCAAAAGGGAATTAGATAAGCATATGGAGCAGAGGTCCATCAGTGGCTATTAGCCACAAGGTATAGCTAGGGGCTCTGGGGCAAGTGATGCTCTGTCTTCTTGGTCCTTGGGGATCTATAGAGTTTGATTGTTGGACTAATTGTGACTAGGATTAATGTAAAGAGACATTTAAGATGTGGTTAGAAATACACTTAGAAATCTGATCTGAGATGATGTCGGGGAAGGTGGAAGTATTTAGCCATGTTAGTCATGTTGGAATTTTTTGTTAAGATACGATATGGCAGTCTTTCTTTTTGTTTATTTGTTGATGTTTATGTATTGTTGTTGTTTGTCTCTTTTTGTGTTGCAAAATTAATAAAAATATTGGGGGGGGGGAGATCAGGGCAGGGGGGAAAAGATCTTGGAAACGGGTGGTGGGAAGTCCTGTGCAGTTGGAGCTGACTTACGATGGCCCCATCGGATTTCTAAGGCAAGAGATGTTCAGGGGTGGTTTGCCATTGCCTGCCTCTGTGTAGCAACCCTGGACTTCCTTGGTGGTCTCCCATCCAAATACTAACCAGGGCCAACCCTGCTTAGCTTCCAAGATCTGCATTAACCACAATAAATGCGCATTGACTGGAGAGGGGACGCAGTATATCAGGTCAAAGACTTGCAAACAGAACAGTACCAGCTTCTTTAAAAACATTTATATACTAGACTCAGCCCTGTATGATGCGCCATCATCCGCCTTCACACCAGTCCTGTGAAACTTCACACCAGGCCCCTCCCCCCCCCCCAAAAATGAATTGTGGCCCTAGATTAGGTATAATTGGTACATATCCTCTGTAAACCGCTCTGAGAACCTCCGGGGCCAACGGCGGTATAGAAATCGAAACTATAAATAAATAAATATATAAATAAACTAGTACCACCCTTCCTGGGCTTAGAGTTCTAGGGCTCTGCCCATTTGAAGTGGAGAAGTGAAAGATTTTTTTTCTTCCCAGTACTTGGCAAAAGGTAAAGGTAAAGGTTTCCCTTGCTCGAAAGCTAGTCGAATCCAACTCTAGGGGGCAGTGCTCATCTCCGTATCCAAGCCAAAGAGCCAGCGCTGTCTGAAGACACTTCCGTGGTCATGTGGTCTGCATGACTAGACGCTGAGGCATACGGAACGCTGTCACCTTCCCACTGAAGCGGTACCTATTTATCTACTTGCAATTTCTTGCTTTCGAACGGCTAGGTTGGCAGGAGCTGGGGCCAGAGATGCGAGCTCACGCCGTCACACAGCACTGCCAAGCGACAGACCTCTGGTGTGCAGCTCAGAACAGCAGCCTCTCAACAACAACGAAAAATTCCTGACACGTCTGCCTTGACTGGAAATAAAATATTTTCAGTTTTAGCATTTTCATTTCCTGTAAATTCTGAAAGGACTCAGAAATGAAAACTGTTGGCTTCTCACGGAGGATGTGTCTGCGGCAGGAAACAGGTCTGGTCTATGCAAAAAACTTACGGGGAGTTTCCGCGTTTGTACAAATGTACAGCCAGAACACAAAGGGAGGAAGAGGAGGGAAAATATTAGCTCAAGAGCAGGGACTAGGAGGGGGGAATTTATCTGAACTCCATTTTTCTCCCCAAGGTAAGTGATGAGCAGTGATGACTCAGGAAGGGTCAGACTGACACGGCGACCCATCTTGATCTATCAGCTACCATCCTGTAAGGTAGATTAGGCTAGATGAGAAAGTTTCTTGCCCAAAACCATTCAGTGAGCACCCAGCGCAGAGAGGGGATAGGAAATGACATCTTTCACATTCTAGTCGGTTTGGTGTCGGGGTTAAGTGCGTGGGCTCTAATCTGGGAGAACCGGATTTGATTCCCCACACCTCCACTTGCAGCTGCTGGATGACCTTGGGCAAGCCATAGTTCTGTCAGAGCTGTTCTCTCAAGGGCCGTTTCTCTCAAGAGCTCTCTCAACCCCGCCTGCCTCACAGGGCGTCTGTTGTGGGGAGAGGAAGGGAAAAGGAGTTTGTTAAGCTGCTCTGAGACTCCGAGTGAAGGGCAAGATATAAACCCAAACTCTTCTTCTAATCTAAGATGCTAATCACTGTAATATGGACAGGAGCTGGTTCCACCAAAGTTACAAACGCACGCCCTGACCTGAATGGCCCAGGCTAGCCCAATCTAATCATATCTCAGAAGCTGGCTCCTGTATTACAATATATGGCAGATCAGGATCTTCTGCCATCTAATACCACTTCCCATGCATAGCTTTACTCTTACTAAGGTCGAATCTGCATTTGCATTTTTAAATCAGTTTCGTGCTGCTGTGACGCCGTCTTTCTCTATGCTTGTTTGAACATTGTTTGGAGGAGATTCTTTTAAAGCAGTGGGGAGGTGCAATGACAGTGGAGCCACCACGAGGTGATAAACATATGTGGACGGGCAAAAGTATGCTAGCACTGTTGAGGTGTGAAAACGACACCAAATGTAGACAACTTTTTTGAAGACCGAGTCAGAAGGCTGGGACACCGGTGGGAAAGACAAATGCAGAATCGACCTTAAAGCACCCGCTGAAATTGCTGGCTGTTGAAGTTGGCGGCCTTCCCTTCCGACCTTTAATTTCAATATTTTTGTTTTCATTGTACATGCACTATCCTGAGGGCAGCGATTAGCCCGATTTACCTTTTTTGTTGTTTTTCAGTCGCACAGTCAAGTCTGACTCTTTGCGACCCCATGGACCACATCACGCCAGGCCCTCCTGTCCTCCGGAGTTTGCTGCCTCGACAACACTGTCTTAACGATCTCATCCTTTGCCGTCCCCTTCTTCTTTGACCTTCAATCTTTCCCAGCATTTATTTATTTATTTTTGACATTTTTACCCCGCCGCCCCCCCCCCCCCCCGAGCGGGCTCAGGGGGGCTTACAAGGGGCAGAGCCCACGGAAAACATAATAAAAGCAATAAAACCATTAGATAACACAGATAAAAGTAAAGTGCTCCATGAAAACAGGATGGTCCCCGAATAAATATTATGATGGTAACAGTCAGTTCTTTGGGGGTGATCTTGTCCTGTAGTTGGTCCCAAGTAAGTCCGGTGGTACCACTGTCACGTGGTGGTGTAGAAGATCTTCCTGGGGCCGTCCCCAGCCCTGTTGTTATCCACACCATTGGTGTGGTGTGATCCACACATCAGGGTCTTCTCCAGTGAGTGCTCCCTCCTCATTTGGGGGCCAAAGTATTTGAACTTCAGCTTCAGTATCTGGCCTTCCGGGGAACAGTCAGGGGTTGATTTCTTTTAGGATTGACTGATTCGATCTCCTGGCAGTCCAAAAGGGACTCTCAAGAGTCTTCTCCAGCACCATAATTCAAAAGCATCTATTCTTTGGCACAGCGTCTTCCTTATGCAGAGTATGATTCTCCTTTTACAGATGTTGTAGCTCCATGTCCCTTATGTTTATCTATTGATAGTTAACTTGCGGTACTAAGCACCACATTGTAACCTAATGTCTTTATGATCTCATTTAGTTATGCCACTGTCATTTATATATGTACTTTGACAATATTCTGAAAATTAAAAAAAAAATAATCTCAGAAGCTAAGCAGGGTCAGCCTTGGTTAGTATTTGGATGGGAGACCACTACGTCCAGGGTCACTACACAGAAGCAGGCAATGGCAACCCACCCCTGAACATCTCTTTGGCTTGAAAAGCTTACGGGGGTTGCTGTAAGTCAGCTGCACTTGACGTCAATGTTTCCTCTAAGCTGTGGAGTCTTGTGAGCAAAAATTCTACTTTGTGAGCTACTGGCACTAAAGTTGTGAGCGAGCGACTTGGCTGCTGCATAACTTAGTTGGGCTCTGGAACCATCCTTCCTGAGTTAAGACAAAAATGTGTGAGCTGGAGGCTAAAAAACTGTGAGCTAGCTCACACTAACTCAGCTTAGCGGGAACACTTGGACGTACTTGCCGCCATCACAAGCGCACAGGACAGATCCCATTCATGGTGCGGCATCAGCCACCTGCTAACCCTACAACAGGCCCAACAGTTGTGCATACAAGCTGCTTTTGCTGTGTGGTCATCCACTCTCTTCTTCCAGTCTGGCTCCATCACTTTTTCAAGTAGTTTAATTGCCGGTTTGGTCCACAGTTGTCCTGATCACAGACATGAGGCATCAGTGTTACCAGTCGGATCTGCCCTCTAGAAGGGTAGCGGGCACCCAAAGGGAAGCTAGACTAGGCACCCTTCGTATAAAAATCACTCCAGATAGATACTACATCCATCTCACTGCCTGGCCTAGAAATGACCTCACAAATACCACCTACCTCACAGGGTGTCTGTTGTGGGGAGGGGAAGGGAAAGGAGTTTGTAAGCCAATCTGAGACGCCTTTGGGTAGTGAAGGGCGGAGTATAAATCCAATCTCTTCTCTTCTTCAAATGCCAAGCAGAAACAGCCTTGGGGAAACTATTTCGAAGTGAACCAAAGGGCTGGCTTGAGTAGCAATTACCTCCATTCAAAAGGTAAAATTCATATTTTACAAGACTTGGGTTTCTCAGGGACACAGAGACTTGTTTTGAATAAAGTCTTTTCATCTCTGTTCATACTTCCATCTCTGACGGCTTACCCCCACCCCCACCCCGTAACTAGCTTTTCAGATTTTATTCCAGTTTTGTCTGAAGTGTGTTTTGCACACGAAAGCTTAACCTTTGGATAAAACTTTGTTGCTCTCAAAGGTGCCACAGACTTTTTTCTCCTTCTCTGACACATTCAGGTTTTTTAGCACACTCACACCATCTGGGAAATGCAGAGGTCATTTCACGGGGGGGGGGGGAACCGGGGGGGGGGGAGGTCCCCCCGGGGGGGGTAGGGGGGGGGGGGGGGGGGAAAAGAGCCCCCTCTCCTCCATCCCCCCCCCGCTCGGGAGGCGGTGGCGAGGCCGGTCCTCCCTCCCCGCCCGGCTCCAAGGC